>NC_090654.1:36495796-36795796 GCF_040937935.1 Hyperolius riggenbachi
TTTAAATCCACTTCAGTTTATAATCGATTAGACTGGAAGAAACTGCAAATTGAGAACTCTTGTACCTTGTGCTACCGTAGGTAGAAGAGTAGTCAGTAAGGCTCTGTTATCGCACTAAAAAAAGTTTTATTTACTGGAATGAAACAGAACAGATCCCGATGGATTCAAACAGATCCCATGCAAAGCAATAGGTCACATCAGCCCATTCATAACAGATCCGATCGGTCCATTCTGGCGAACAGAACCCCAGTATGGGGAGTCTGGGATAATTCGGGAGTGAATAGATGCAACGGATGTTCAGCGAGTATACCAAGTGGCTGGCGACGGGAAACTGAACATATGGGTTAACAATCAATGCACATGGGGGGGGGGGGGGGTGAAGTGTCCATGCAAGGCTTCATTTTACTGGGCATGGGCGGAGCTTACTCATTTTACTGGGCATGTACGGAGCTCGCTCATTTTACTGGGCATGGGTGGAGCTCACTCATTTTACTGGGCATGGGTGGAGCTCACTCATTTTACTGGGCATGGGTGGAGCTCACTCATTTTAATGGGCATGGGCGGAGCTCGCTCATTTTAATTGGCATGGGCGGAGCTCGCTCATTTTAATTGACATGGGTGGAGCTCACTCATTTTACTGGGCATGGGTGGAGCTCACTCATTTTACTGGGCATGGGTGGAGCTCACTCATTTTACTGGGCATGGGTGGAGCTCACTCATTTTACTGGGCATGGGTGGAGCTCACTCATTTTACTGGGCATGGGTGGAGCCCACTCATTTTACTGGGCATGGGTGGAGCCCACTTATACATGGCCAGTCTGGATGCACTCATGCATGGTTGGAAGCGAGACCAGAAGATGAAGAGGGAGCTAGCTCTGGAACGGTGGGCTCTGTGAGGGTCCCAGAAGGCTCTGGACCATCCAACTTTAATTTTATAGTAATATTGTGTTTCCTCGAAAATGAGACAGCCTTGTATTTATTTTTGCTACAAAAGATGCTTTCGGGTTTATTTTCAGGGGAGGACTTATTTTTTTCCCCAAAACAATAATGAAAATGTATTCTTGAACAAAACAAAACAAAAAAATCAAGATTTATTGCAATACAGCAAGATTGCCTGATGCCGGATACGTGCATGACGGCCAAAAAAAACATAGCCTATACCTCCCAAACTTTTGAGATAAGAAAGAGGGACCCTTAAGCCACGCCCCTACCACACCCTTAGTCATGCATACCACAAAGATTTCATAAGAAAAATATGTTGTATTATAATTCAAACCACACTGGTCCTTTCTATCCTGGTTCATTTTACTTTATGTTAACATTTAAATATAATATATTAATTTGAAGGATGGGAATAAAGTTCAGAGTCAAACACATGTAGTAGGAAAATACATATAGACACAGATCTGTGTACGAGTCCTGAAAGAGGGAGCCGTATAGAGGGACAGGGTCCCCAGAGAGGGGCTATTCCTCCAAAAGAGGGACAGTTGGGAGCTAACCCCCCCTGCAGCAGAAGCAACGTACCAATCCTCTGGGCGCCATCTTCCATACTTCCTGTAGTTCCCAGTGGCTTTCCAGGGTCCTGGCATGTCATGTGACTGGCGCCGGGTCACATGTCGGGAGCAGTACTTAGATGCTGGGAAGTTGCTGGTAGAATCAGAAGTGTTAGGGCTGGTTCAGACGGACGCTTGCGGAGCGTTTACCGCAAGCGTTCGGAACATCGCGGTAAACGCTCCCATTCAAGTGAATGGGAGCGTTTACACCAAGCTTTTGCGCGCTTTTACCCCAACGCGGCGTTCGGGTCCCGATTTTTCGTTAGCGTTCGAGCTGCCCCTGGAAGCGACATGTTGCTTCCAGGGAGCGGCCAACCGCGACGGCTAATGTTCCCCTAGGGAAATAAAAAACGCGACCGCATCGGAACGCGACCGAAAGCCTGACCGCGCAGCCGCCACAACGCCCCCAGATGCGACGCCACGCATGACGCAGACGTCCGTCTGAACCAGCCCTAAGAGATGCCGCGGCACCCGGAGGATCGGTAAGTTGCTTCTGCTGCACTTAAAGGAATACTTAAGTCACTTAAAAAAAATGACTTTTACTCACCTGCTGCTCCCCTCAGCCCCCTGCAGCTGAACGGTGCCCTCGCCGTGTCCCTCCGATGCACCTGGTCTCGCCGGCGGCCACTTCCGGTTTGGCCGTCACCGGCCGACAGGCTGTGAACGCGGCTGATTATGCGCGCCCCCGGACGCAATAGCATTCCTTTAAACTCTGCACATTACAAAAGTTCAGCCTCCATTATCCCCCACAGGCACACCGGTTAGTTGAGACTTCTGGATGCCTGCGTTCCGGATAACAGGGACTTTGCTGTCGAGTAATGTCATCACATTCTGGATCATCATACCTTTCCAAACCCCGAATTCCATCATGAATTTCTAGTGACTTTATTTCGTTTTTCCATGTACAACAATCTACATTTACCGAGAGCCCGGCACTTGCCAACCCTTTTTCTTTTGAGTCTAGTCGTAGGGTGCAGGCGGATTTACATGGGGAGCCTATAGGCACAGATGTCCTGGCACCCTAGACTTATCCCTCCAAGAACCTAAAAACCCTGACCAAACCGCGCTGCAAGTGTGCTGGCTGGCCCAAGTGTCACTTTTCCCTTATTTCCCTTGCCCATCATAGGTAAGCTAGAGGTGCCCTTTAGCATTAGGTAGCCACAGGTACCCTGAGTATTAAGTAGCTAGAGGTTCCCCTGACTGAATGGAGATTTCATCAGTGGAATGCCCAGAACAGGGTGAGTAGCCGCTCATTTACACTCCGCTCGGGACTCTGCATAGGGAAGGAGGGAGGCACTAGGGGAGGGGACTGAGCCGCCTTTCTATAATCAGGCGCCTGTAAGCACGTGCCTACAATGCCTTATGGTACATCCGGCCCTGGTGGGGTGTTTTTAATTGCGAGTCTTTTGGGGGTGTTTGGGGGCCTAGTGAAAAGTCTATCTGTCCTGTTGCGTTATATTGCCAATGGATTTTACTTTTTTACATGTATATTGCAGCTCCATGGGCACCATTTAACGTTACCTTTTTGTTATGGGCTTATTTGTGAAGTAGGGCTTATATTTAAACCATCCTCACAAATCTATAAAAATCATGCTAGGGCTTATTTTCCGGTAAACAGGGTACCTTCTTCAGTCTGTTGATCTTCAGGATGAGAGTCTGAAGCATCCTGAAGAAGGTATTAAAACAAATTCTTATTGTGCCAAAACTTTAACTACCTTAAATAACAGGCAAAACCTTAACACCCGACCACTGCTACTACTATTGCAATAATTTTAATCAGGATGATACAAAACTTCTAGCTTTTACTGATGGCTAACACGGTACAACAATACTCTACTGCTATTACCGCTATTGCTAATAGTATTATTATAAGTGTAATAGGACAATCCAACCAGAAAAATGTCTCCCCTGAATGTACTGGGAAATATTACTGGCGATGAGAACACACGACAGCCAGACAATAGTCTTCCCAGGCTTAGGGATGCAGAATGTTGGGACATTCCGGACAGGAAAGGGTCTCCCCGGCTGAGTTGTGAGACTTTGGCAGAGTGGAAAGCGAGGCGCGACGTGATTGGCTGGAGTTGCCCCCCTGTGGGCGGGGCCGGGCTGGGGCCGAGCAGGGAAGGGGGTGGAGGTCTGCACAGCACAGAGATCCAGGAGAGAAGCAATGGAAGCGGCTGTGCTGCTGCGGTTGTTGCTGTGGTTTGTGTGCGGGGCTGCGGGAGATCCGGAGGGTGAGCGGAGTCCGCCATGGTGTCTACTGGAACAGCTCCAACCCCAGGTCAGTGCCCGATGCCCCCTCCTGCCCCCCAAACTGTATGCAGAACCTGGTATGCCTATTCTCTGCAACTTTCTGTGACACCATCAATACTGTATTCCCCCTTTCTTGTACTTCACAGCTTGGCATCCTCATTCCTGCTCCCTGTACCACCACATTTCTGTCCTCCCTGTACCACCACATTTCTGAATATCCCCTTCTGCCTGTACCACCACAGCCTGGCACCCCCATAGCTTGGCACCCCCATTTCTGTATAGCCCCTTCTCCCTGCACCACCACAGCTTGGCACCTTGATCACTGTATTCCCTTCGTATCTGCTTCATCAGTCACCCCATTCTGCATACTCTTCTTCCCCTTCTTGTACACCATCACAGCTTGGCACCCTGATTCATTTGTACCACCACAGCCTGGCGCTCCATTCCTGTACAGCTTCCTTCCATTCCTATGCCTAGAATTCCTATATTATTCACCCTGTATTATCAAATCCTGACACCCCATTCCTGCTTGTATACATCTCTTATGTATCATCATAACCTGGCACCCCTAATCATGGCACTTCCTATCCCCAGTATCTCTGGAGCCTGGCACCCCTAATCATACCTAATCATGGCACTTCCTATCCCCAGTATCTCTGGAGCCTGGCACCCCTAATCATACCTAATCATGGCACTTCCTATCCCCAGTATCTCTGGAGCCTGGCACCCCTAATCATACATACCACCCATACTGGGGGTGGTATCCCCATCTACAGAACCTGACAATTCAAGTCCCCTTATTTTATCCACACTCAGAGCTGGTACTCCGATTCCTCCACCCCTTCCACAGCCTGGAGTCCCCAAACCTGGTACGCCACTCACACTTATGTATTCATCAGAACCTGGCTTCCCTGCCCCTCAATCCTCTTACTTATATTTCCAGAGACTCTCACTACAGTGGACAGAAGGAAAACAGAGAAATGCACCCTGTATGTATTTAGCCTGTCCAACTCCCCCTCATCTGTGACTAATCACAAGTTGTAATTTGATCTCTCAGCAGCATCAGCTGACTACCACAACAGAGAGTCCTGAAAGCAGGAAGTAGATACACTGCAGATGTATTGCATGATCTGTATCAGCTGTAACAAAAATGTTTCTTTAAAGGTTATTATGCTGGTGTGTATCTTTTTAGAGTAGAGAGGAAGTTCTGAGTTCAGGCCCGCTTCAAACTAGTGTGCACTTCCATGTATACCTCCAGAGTTTGGCACGCCCATACCTGTACCCCTATCCATGTATACTTCCACAGCCTGAGATACCTTTACTGCCTCTGCACATCCTCCAGTCACTTCACATCGCCCTCTGTGCAGAACACTCTGTATCTGTATCCCCTTCCATCTGTACTGCTAGAAAATGGCAAATCACTGCTTCTGCCCATCTTCTAGTCCCTTCCACACTTCACTCTTCAGTTTCTGGGGTTCCCCCTAAACTACTCAATACCCTTCCTCTTCTCCCTCCTATTTAACTCCAGGAACAGCTCACTACTTTGCACTCACCTGCGACAAGGCAGGGCCTGGCAAAGTTACACCCCATTGCCATTTAATGGTAGAGCATGGCAGAGATGTACTCAGTTTCAGCAGAACCCCAATATTCCTATTACACAAGGTAGAACGTAGTAAAGTAGCGCCCCACTCCTCTACTCGCCTCCTAGAAGCTAGGCCTTGGCAGAGTAGCACCCTATTCTTGCACTACCCCAGTGTCCCTCCACCCACAAGGCAGGACCTGGCAGAGTGTCCGCAGCACCCGAACATCCCTTCCTCACAAGACAGAGCCTATCAGAGTGGTACCCGACTCCTGCACCTGTCTCTTACTAGGTAGGCCCTGGAAGAATGGTACTTTTTTGGTGCCACTCCAGTGTCCCTCGCCCACAAGGCAGGAGCTGGCATAGTGGCACCCCACTCCACAACCCAAGTATCCCTCCACCACAGAGTAGGGTCTGCCAGAGTTGCACCCCTCTTCTGTGTCACCCCACTGTACTTCATCCCACAATGCAGAACCTGGCAGAGAGGCACCCCAATGCCTCTCCCCTCACAAGGAAGAACCTGGCAGAGTGGCACTCCATGCCCCTCCCCTCACAAGGAAGAACCTCGCAGAGTGGCACTCCATGCCCCTCCCCTCACAAGGAAGAACCTCGCAGAGAGGCACTCCATGCCCCTCCCCTCACAAGGAAGAACCTGGCAAAGAGGTGCCCCTCCCCTCCCTCCCAAGGAATAACCTGGCAGAGAGGCACCCCAATGCCCCTCACAAGGAAGAACCTGGCAGAGAGGCACCCAAGTGCCCCTCCCCTCCCAAGGAATAACCTGGCAGAGAGGCACCCCAATGCCCCTCACAAGGAAGAACCTGGCAGAGAGGCACCCAAGTGCCCCTCCCCTCACAAGGAAGAACCTGGCAGAGAGGCACCCCACTTCTACACCACCCCAGTGCCCCTATTCCTACAAAGGTAGACCTACCACAGTGACAGCCCACTCCAAGTCACTCCAGTCTCCCCTCACAAGGGAGACTTTGCAGAGGGGCATCTTCTGGGATGCAAGAGAGGTTTTGCCTCTACTGTGGTTCCATTCCCGGGGCAGAGCGAGAGTTATGCCAGGCATGTAACCCCCTGCAGGGCAATCAATACTCCTCTGTGTAGAGGCTGCTGCTGCAAGCTGTTACCTCTAGGCTGGAAGACCCTCTGTTCTTCCCTTTGTCTCCTCTTCCATGGTTTAATTCCCCCTCCTCCCCCTCTTCCAGTTCTCCTGTGTGCTGGGAATACAGAGAATGGCCCCCTTCCATAACCGTGTTCACTCTGTGCTATTCCTGGTACGGTTTGTCAGTATGCCAGTCCCCCCTCCTCGCCCGGCGGTTCCCCAGATCGCTGAGCCCGGGGTTGCGGTTTTCTGGGGTGTAGGTGAAAACTGTCTTCTTACATTCTTTGTCTCGCCCTGCTGACTTTTCTCCCACTTTCTAATCCTCCTTCTCGTTCTTTTGTTTCCGGGTGTGATTAAATATCTGCAAATCTCCTTTCTGGAGGAAATATTTCTGCAGAAGGTGACGAACAATGGCGACTGCAGGGCGTAAAACTCTCACCCCAACTTCTGGGTCTCGCCTGCAAATTCCTCCACGAGCCATAAAAACAGTTTCTGCAGAGTCAGATAACGAAGTGGCGAGTTTATTCATTCCTCTCTGGAGTTGTCTTTTCGCACGTTCTTAGTTTATGTAGCTCTGACTTATCGTGTTACCGAGCGCAGCCAGTGATGGGGACAACCTGGGACTTGTAGGATCCGGGAAACTTGCAGGAATAGCAGTTTTCTGTTCACATTAAACGCTTTGGATCTTGGAACGCTCATCGAGTTCATGACAACTGCGCCTATAACTGCGGTTTTCTGGGCTGGAACCCCACACACATCCAATTTCATTGCAGCAGATTGCGTCTGGGCAGCAAAAAATTGCAGGGGGAGGATTTTTGTCAGTTGTGCGTTATAAATCATCAGTAAGCACAAGTCTGTTCTTTTCAGTAATCCTGGAGCTAAATCGAACAAAATCGATTGGTTATTGTCCTCTAAACCATTAATTTGTGATCATTTTGGGTGACTGTTTAGGAATAACTGTACGGGCATCCAACCGATCTATTGCTTGAGTAATGAGTTGTGATGTATGGAGATGGGATGGGGTGGAAGAAGACAGAGGTGTCTCACTTTCAAAATTAACAAAAAGTTTGGTCAAGAGTTAGGCTAGACTCACACCAGTGGTGCAGAGGTTGTAACCAAACCAGGGTCCCTGGATCACAGAGGCCCACTAGGGGCCTTCTTCTAACCACTGTATTAGCTCTCCATTGGTGCTATGTTTCTATGTCTGCTTTGAATAGTGATAATCATTAACTGTTCGCCTCCCGTACTTACCCACCTCCCTGCCACTACAGCTTTCTCCTGCTTACACCTCTCTGACACTGGAACTGTCCCCTCCCCTGCCTACACCTCTCTGACACTGGAACTGTCCCCTCCCCTGCTTACACCTCTCTGACACTGGAACTGTCCCCTCCCCTGCTTACACTTTCCTGACACTACGACTGTATCCTCACCCAGCGTTCTCCTCAATTTTTTTCTAGCCGGGTGGCATGAAAAAGTAGCCAGATGGGACATGATTGGCAAAGGCAGTGCTGGCATAACTGCTTACAGCATAGGAGGAGGATGAGCAGGTGAGCCGATGACAGCCAGGTGCTCACCAAAATGAGTCGGGTGGAGCACCAGGCTAAAAGAGCCTGGGGAGAACCCTACTCACCTGCTTTCATTTTCCTGACACTGCAACAGTCTCTTCCCCTGCTTACACTTCACTGACTCTGCAGCTGTCTCTTCCCCTGCTTACACTTCACTGACTCTGCAGCTGTCTCCTCCCCTGCTTACACACCTCCCTGGCACTGCGACTATCTCCTCCCCTGTTTACACTTCTCAGATACTGCGGCTGTCTCATCCCCTGCTTACACCTCTAAGATACTGTGGCTGTCTCCTCCCCTGCTTACACCTCTCTGATACTGCGGCTGTCTCCTCCCCTGCTTACACTTCTGATACTGCGGCTGTCTCCTCCCCTGCTTACACTTCTCTGATACTGCAACTGTCTACTTCTCCGCTTAAGTCTTCTGACACTGTGCCTGTTTTTGGTAAGTTTTGGTGCTGCATGTCAAGTTATGCATAGTGTTTGACGTGGCTTCATGTAAAAGTCACACTTGGGGCAATAGCTGCTTAGCTATACCACAATAGTGGATGTTGGAATGGACGCCATTGCCATGCATTGTTTAACGATGTGTAGTACGGCATCTTGATTTGTGTGGTAATTTCCATAGGACACTCATAAAAGGACCATAAGGCATTGCAGGTAGTGTATGCCAAGTGCGACACTGATTGGCTGTTGACATTGAATGCTAAACCATGCCATTGAGCCTCCATATCTGCATTTGTACTGTTATTCCCGTCTCTGGCCTGCTAATGGCAATGAAGGGAAAACACAGTGTCGAAAATTACCCAGCAGTGATACAATATTGATTGTACAATCTATTGAGTCGATGGGTTAACTGAGAATGGATTCTTTAAGCTACATACTCACCTCGGGACGCAGGAAGATGGATCCAGCAACGTCTCCCTGACGACAAGAGAACCCCTGATCCATCTTTCTCCATCTTCCAGCCGGCAGGTATGCGCAACATTACACTATGGGCATGAACAAGACTTCAAGTGATCGCGGTACTATGTGCGGGAGTTGTCTGGGGATCTTAAAGATCCAATCCACCTTCAAAGTAGTTATCGCTGATGCTAAGCAATGTTCGTGTGATCGTGCGCCTGTACCCACATCGCAAGATTGCGGAAACGACTACGTCGCTCAAAAAAAAAATGCAGGTCGTCGGGAGAATCATCGCAAAATTGCGAGATGTACAGGCGTTTAGGGAGTCTCTCAAATTACAAAGAAGTGCTAGAGTTCAGGTCCACTTTAAAGTGAACCCAAGGTGAGTGTAATATAGAGGCTGCCATATTGATTTCCTTTTAAAGAGAGTCTGAAGCGAGAATAAATCTAAATCTAAATGCAGGTTGTCGGGAGAATCATCGCAAAATTGCGAGGTGTACAGGCATTTAGGGAGTCCCTCAAATTACAAAGAAGTGGTGAAATTGTACAATCAAGATTGTATCATGAATGGGCACCTTACTGCTAGTGTAAATCTATCTTTATCCAGCACAGTAAAGTAGAGGCCAACATCCTCAGTGGACACCTGTACCCATAGCAGATTTTCACTCCAGGACAATCCTCTGAGGTGATGACGGTCTAGTTTGTAGCTCCGTTCTCTCTTGCTGGGAATCGGTAGTACGGAGGTCACACAACTTCCTTCCTTATTTTTTTAATGAATGAAAAAGTTCCTCAGCTTCTCTCCCAAGTTCATGCCAAAGTGGAAGTTTTACGTAAGGACTCCAAAGGGACATAGCAAGTGTTGTACATCATTAGAGACTGCAAGTGAAGCCCATCCTTTATAGGTGTAGCTCTGATGGAGTAGAACTTGTGTGTTGATTTCAGTTACTTGTCCGGTTGAGACTAAAGACCTAAAGACACACACACACACACAGACACACGAACACACACACACACACACACACACACACACACACACACACACACACACACACACACACACACACACACACACACACACACACACACACACACACACACACACACACACACACACACACACACACACACACACACACACACACACACACACACACACACACACACACACACACACACAAAGACACACACACACACAAAGACACACACACACACACAAAGACACACACACACACACACAAAGACACACACACAAAGACACACACGCACACAAAGACACACACACGCACACAAAGACACACACACGCACACAAAGACACACACACGCACACAAAGACACACGCACACAAAGACACACGCACACAAAGACACACGCACACAAAGACACACGCACACAAAGACACACGCACACAAAGACACACGCACACAAAGACACACACAAACAGGCACACACACACACACACACACAAAGACACACACACACACACACACACACACACACACACAAAGACACACACACACACACTACATTTGTTACAGCGGATACAAATCCTGCCATACATCTGCACTGTCTCTACTTCCTGATTCATGGAAGCAGACATTTTGTTTGCTTCAAATGAGCTTATCTGCCAATCATGTGACATAGGGGATAGGTCAAATTACAATTTGTGATTAGACATAAATGAGGGGGGATTAAACAGGCTTAACTCTCTAAATACATACAGGCTGCATTTCTCTGTGTTTTCCTTTTGTCCTGTGCTAGAGTTCAGGTCCACTTTAAAGTGAACCCAAGGTGAGTGTGATATAGAGGCTGCCATATTGATTTCCTTTTAAAGAGAGTCTGAAGTGAGAATAAATCTCGCTTCAGACCTCATAGATAGCAGGGGCATGTGTGCCCCTGCTAAAACGCCGCTATCCCGCGGCTTAACAGGGGTCCCTTCACCCCCAAATCCCCTCGGTGCAGCGGGGGAGCGCTTCCTGGTTGGGGCAGGGCTAACCGCCGCAGCCCTGCCCCACGCACGTCTGTCAGCGCGTATCTCCGCCTCTCCCCCACCCCTCTCAGTCTTCCTTCACTGAGAGGGGCGGGGGAGAGGCGGCGATGCGCCGCTGATAGACGCGACTGAAGGCAGGGCTGCAGCCGTTAGCCCTGCCTCCAGGAAGACTAAATATACAACCAATTTTACGACCAACGATTGCGGGGGTGGGTTTGGGGGTGAAAGGACCCCTGTTTAGCGGCGCGATAGCGGCGATTTAGCAGGGGCACACGTGCCCCTGCTAACTATGAGCTCTGAAGCGAGATTTATTCTTGCTTCAGAGTCTCTTTAAGCAATACCAGTTGCCTGGCTGCCCTGCTGCTCCTCTGATTCTAATACTTTAAGCCATAGACCCTGAACCAGCGTGGAACAGAGGAGGTGTTTTTGACAATATTGCCAGAACTGACAAGATTAGCTGCATGGTTGGTATAATTCAGACACTACTGAAGCCAAATAAATCAGCAGGACTGCCAGGCAACTGGTATTGTTTAAAAGGAAATACATATGGCAGCCTCCATATCACTCTCACCTCGTGTTCACTTTAGGCTGAGTACACCCATCCGATAATCTATGCAAGCCTAGGAATTAATTTGCCACATAGGTTTGTCAGGGAGGTTTGAAAGACTGCTCTATCTAAAGATGCTGCACACATGCAACAGATCAGTATCTGCAAAAGATCATTTCCTGCAAAATGCTTTCATAGTCTATGATATCAGCAGATCTCATACACACCTTGTTTAATGAACAACTGCCTGCAGATCAGATCCACCAGGAGGATTCTGAAAGATTGAGAGAGAAATATCTTTGGTCTGGTTCTTTTGAGGTCTTTTTGTGAACTTTTTTTTTTTTCTTTTTACAAAGATTATCTCCAGATTTGATCTTTGATCTTTCACTTTTCAAAGATTTATCTTGTGTGTGCCCAGCTTAAGTATTCAAAATCTGTTGGCCCTCACACTACACGGCAGTGGTAAAATTGGCCCGTCATCTGCAGATAAAAATTGGATGCGTGTAACCTTCACATCGCTGTAACTTTTGTGCCTGTTGATGGGTGACTTTTGTGCCTGTTGATTGGATTTTGCATATGTTGTTGTAGGACGTTCTGCTCAATAGTGGTTTGTCCGTGTCGCACTGTGTGACCCCCCCCCCCCCCCCCCTTACTCTGTTGCCGAGAAAGTTGCTGTATGGGGCAGATTCCCAGCTTAGAAAACATCCCCTCCCCCCAAGAGCTTGCACTCTGCTGGTGCTGCAGCCGTCTCCCCCCTCCCCTGTGGGCACTCAGAGAGGCAGGAAGGCCGTGTTATTTTGGGCACGGGACCCCGTGCTTGTGTTGGACCTGGCTGTGTTTTGCCTGAGTTGCAGATTCCCACTTTCGAGGCTGCAATGAGGCGTGTGGAGGGACGGGGGGGATGCAGGGGGGCTGTTTGTCTTGGCTTACTCTGCGTCCGCTGGCAGTGTTCGCTCTGCGGCCCCGGCGCCGATGCGCCTTGTTTCAGAACTTTTTGTTCATCCATGTTGTGCATTTTTTTTACCCTTTTTTCTGTGAAGCTGGGACAGCACAATGGGAAGCGGCCCGTAATCTGTTTACACACAAACAATTTGCTTCTCCGCAGGACCACAACTCGCTTTGGCTGCCGTTTCTGGAGGTCCGACCTGTCTGATTGCCCGCCCATTATTTGGTTCTAACAGGGGGGCTCAGACAAAATTCCCAAGAAGTTTAACTTTACAGGCTGGAGAACCAACAATCTGTGAAAGATTAAACCTCATAAAGAGGGCGTGTGGCCACCAGGCAGACGCAACTGAGGGACTACAACTCCCAGCAAGTTCAGAGCAAGTAATCTGTGAAAGATTAAAACTTATACATAGGATGTGTGCAGCTTGCAGACAGCTGAGGAACTACAGCTCCCAGCAAGTCCTCGGGTGCCAGACATGGCTTGCTAGTACTGAACAGATCCTGTATCAGATTTGTTGGGAGGCTTTTGAGGCTGGTGGTTAGAAGGCCAAGAACAAGACATATTCTCAAATTATAAAGGGTCACTCTGTCCAAAAACAAAGCTTATTTTTAAGTGGAACCTGTTGCGATGCATTTCCACCCGCTTGTTGTCGGTTGTGGGGGAGGGGAGAGATCTGTCAGCAATCGCCCGAACCTCGAATCGCACACTTGCTGAAACAACAACGAAACATGTGTAAAGCGCCTTTCTCCAGCAGGACCCGAAGCCCATAAGCTTGTCTCTGATCAGTACATGGTGATGTGTACAGGGGAAAGTTATGTGATCATGAATGCCAGACTAAACGGGAGGCTTTTCAGTTTGGATTTAAACGTGTCTAGAGTTGGAGCTGTGTTAAGTTTGGCAAGGCATTACACAGGGTAGGGGCAGCATGACAGATCTGGCTCCAAAGGTTTGTAGTTGAACTCTGGGGGTGGTCAAGTTATCAGATACTTTTGATCTGAGGTTGTGAGAGGTGCGACACAGATGCAATAAATCCTTCAGGTTTCCAGGGCCTATGTTGTGTAGTGGTGCAGTGGTGAGAATCGCGCTTCTACCGTCACATGTACTGGAAAACAACTTTTGGATAAGGAGATCCCATAAAAGAATGTAATTAGTTAGTTGTGGTATGTAAGAATTGATCCAGAGGAAATGTGACAGTTCTGGGTCAGGCACCTTCTTGTGAGGTCCAGCAAAGGAGTATAGCTCTGCTTTCTACATTATTTAAGAAGGACTACAGATGTGGGATGTACGGCGGACAGCTAGACTACAGTCTCCAGTCTTCTTCTCAAGTCTTTTCATTGAGGCGGAACGCTAGAAAAAGGAGAAATTCTCATGTATTGTTTTTCTGATACAGAATTCAGTAGAAAGAGCCTGGTGTCCGCCACACACCGTATAATCTGGGAATCACATAAACACCTGTTTTTGAGGGTGAACAAGTAATGTGGATAAATAGTTGAGGTAGCACCTTGTATCACATGGGTTTGGTTGGATTGTGCAATCACCCCTTCAATATCAAATCGGGAAGGAGCCAAGTGCCAACTGCATGTTAAGTATAATCTCCCTAGGTGGCGTATGCACTGGGCACTCTTACTTTGCCTGATGTGTCACTTGGTGCCAACCTTCTGACACATGTTACTCAGTGCCATCCCTAAAGGTGAGGCGTTTGGCTCTCACTGCCATCCCTCCAGACCAGGGATGTCCAACTCAAATACAAAGTGGGCTGAAATTGAACACTGGGACCAAGTTGCGGTCCAACCTTAATGTCTAGCTGCCACTTCCCTCCCTTATAAAGTTCTCTGGTGTCCAATGCCCCTCTCTCTCCAGTTCCCTAGTGTCTAGTGCCCCCCTTCTTCCCTATACAGTTCCTGGTATCTAGTGCCAATCTACTTAATGTCCCCCAACCATTATTATTATTATTATTATTATTAATTGTATTTATAAAGCGCCAACATATTACGCAGCGCTGGACATTAACAGTTCATCTGTTGTGCTAACAGTCAGCTGTACATCACACCGATGCCTCCACTACCCTGACCAAGACCACCATCATCTCTGTTCTCTAAGCTGCCCCATCTTGATTCCTGAGTATAGAAGCCCTCCTTAAGTTCTGTCCCACTCCTGGATCTGGACCCCAAAACTTCATTCTCAG
The DNA here is from genome assembly GCF_040937935.1 of Hyperolius riggenbachi. Taxonomy (NCBI): domain Eukaryota; kingdom Metazoa; phylum Chordata; class Amphibia; order Anura; family Hyperoliidae; genus Hyperolius; species Hyperolius riggenbachi. The sequence goes on from NC_090654.1 coordinate 36,510,417, forward strand.
TCTTTCACTGTCTCCACCAACAATTCTTCTAATCCAGACTCCATCACTCAGCCCTCTAAAATGGTCCTATAAGTGGGTTCCCTCCTGGGATTATTCCAGCAAGATCCACTTATTCTATCTTATTTTCAAACAACTGTCACCAATTCCCTTACATGTTCCCTTATTTCCATAAGTAGGTGACATGATTCCACCAAGATCCATCTATCCTGGCTGAATACCGAGCTCAGTCACTTATTCCCTTAAAGGACAACTGAAGTGAGACGTATATGGAGGCTGCCATATTTATTTCCTTTTAGACAATAGCAGTTACCCGGCAGCCCTGCTGGTCTATTTGGCTGCAGTAGTGTCTGAATCACACCAGAAACAAGCATGCAGCTAATCTCGTTCGATCTGGCAATGTCAGAAACACCTGATCTGCTGCATGCATGTTCAGGGTCTATGGCTAAAAGTATTAGGGGCAAAGGATCAGCAGGACAGCCAGGCAACTGGTATTGCTTAAAAGGAAATAAATATGGCAGCCTCCATATCAGTCTTGCTACACTTGTCCTTTAAACGTTTCTAAAATTCAATAAGGAGTTTTCCTCCTGGCATTATTCCATCAAGATCCACTTAAAGCGGTCGAGTCACTTTTTAGCGGTAGACCCCTTTAATGTCCTGCCGTGTTCCTTCCTGCTCTGAGACTCCCTCTCTTGGGAGTGTTGTGTGGATGTGTGCGGTCCCCGATGGGAGGAATAGCAAACGGAATTCTCTGTGTCATCCAGCAGGATCCAACACGTTTTATTCCTCCACTGACTGCAAAGTGTATGAAACGCTCTGTAAATACTTTTTGAGTGCTGTGTGGGTGCAGCAGTGGTGTGATGGTGCAGATATGGGGGATGCTGTACAGTGTTTAATGTTGTGCTGTGGAAGGGATTGTGCATACAGAGTTTGTTGGCAGCTGCAACGTACAACCAACCTTCTGCAATGGGGGAAAAAAAAGGGGGGGGTGGGTATAGTTCTCTGGGCAGTCATCAGCATCTTGTGGGCTCACTACAAAGTACTCTTTAGAGCTTCACATTGGCCCTCCATGGAAGGTAAGATTCTGGGCCTTCCACCTTAGACCCAAGTATTGGAGGGTAACTGTCCTCTCTGATAGCAGTCTTAATTTGTCTCCCATGTTTTTGTTGTACTATGTAAAAATCTGACCAGTGTTCCACGTCCTCACTGGCCCTCCCTGAGAGTCGCGACCCGGTGGAAACGTTCTATTAGCGGTTGTGCATGCTGGGTAAGTGGTGTTTTGTGGTCGGAGTTAAAAGTTCTTTGAAGCTTTTTAACTTTTTGACCTCAGACTCGAGATGTGTTTACCAGCGAGACGGCATTGTTACAAGAAAGCAGCAGATGTGTAGCTGCCGCCGAGCTGAGGGGGACAGGTGTAGATTGCCAGCTCTTGGGTCCCCAGTTCTTGTTCTTCTTGGAATCCCCTCACATGCAGATGTTCATTCATCTTTTGTAGGACACTGCAGGATATGCCAGTGCTGGAAGGATTGTAGGCTACTGTCAGCAGGTGCACCAGTCACGCTAGCGGACTGTCCTGAGTGATTGCCCATCCGTGTTGCCCCCTGCAGTCAGTGGTTATTGGGATGCTGAGCTTGGCCTGTGAAGTGGGAGCCTCCAGCTGTGCGCCGGATGCTGGATGTGTTAGAGAAGGCTGGTGGGGTAATGTACAGGGGGGGGGGGGGGGGTGTATGGGTCTGTAATGTGTCACAGCTGAGCTGACTCTTCTGTATACAGAAAGGAGAAAAGCATATCTATGGGGGGGGGGGGGGGCGACTGTAGCTGCTGGAGGAGTTCACTATTTGCATGTTGTACGTGTGTGAATGGGTGGTGGTGGTGAGGTTACTCCATGTCTGGAGCTGGTCTGTTCAGTAAAGCTGAGAATTTTTTTGCCTAATTAAAAATGTGATTAGACAAATCATCTATTCTAGTCGATCGTATATCGAAGGGAGTTTAAACATCTGCAATAGATATTAGTCTTTGCAAAGGGCTAGTCACTCTAAAGACTGATCTGTAATGTTGGTCTTTCGGCGGTCGTAAAAGAAGAACACAGTAGCCAAGCAGCTTGGGTGACCCAAAACCACCAGGAGAGTGTAGGGGACTAAGAGGCCGAAAAGCCCTCCTATTGAAAAGCAATGCTTAGTCCCCTATACTCCTTGTGGTTTTGGGTCGCCCTATCCCATAGAGCTATATCAATCCCTGCCATGCACTGATGAGGGCCAAAAGTCCAAAACAGGCTGTCTGCATGTGGAGTTAATATGGCTCTGTAAATGTACAGCTATAGGCTTGCTATACACCAGCGGTTCTGGATGTAAGCCTGACTATCAGGGGCCTAAAGAGATAATTTGCATATTCAATAGCTGTGCCGAATTGTCGTAAAAGAAGATCGATCATAATATCATTCGAAAACAAAATCAAATAGCATATGGTCAGCTTAAAGGACAACTGTAACCTTATAAAACAAAAAAGTTAGATACTCACTTAAAGGAACCCTGAACAGAGCTTAAAAAAAAGTAATACTGAACTTACCTAGGGCTTCCTCCAGCCCAAGTAGCCGGTGAGGTCCCTCAGCGTATTCTGGGTCTCCTTCGTTTTCCTGCTGTCTAGCTGCGCGCCCTTGTCCGCACGCCTGTCTCAATTATGCGCCTGTTGCTGTGAGCAGTCTGCACATGTGCGGTTCATTCTTTCGCCGGGTCGCGCAGCTAACAGAGCCACCAGTGGAAGAACAGAGGAGACCCTGAAGTTGCCAAGGGACCGCACAGGCTACAGGGGGCTGGAGGAAGTCCCAGGTAAGTTCAGTATTACATTTTTGACCTTTGTTCACGGTCCCTTTAAAAGGGAACCTAAACCGAGAATATGGATTTTTCCTTTTAAAATAATACCAGTTGCCTGACTCTCCTGCTGACCCTGTGTGTCTAATACTTTTAGCCACAGTGCCGAAGTTACTGACTGTGCACCGCTATAGCCATAATTCCTGTTGGAGTCTATGGTGGCGCCGGCTGCGTCCAAATCTCCTGCGCTGTTATTACAGCTCTTGTGGAACGGGGTCGGTGGTGGACCGGGAAAGCTCTAAGCGATCCAGAGCTTTCCCTCCTCTTAGGTGAGTATCTAACTTTCTTGTTTTATGGGGTGACAGTTGTCCTTTTAAAGAGACACTGAAGTGAAAACAAATGATGATATAATGAATTGGTTGTGTAGTATGGATAATTACTAGAAGATTAGTAGCAAAACATTCTCATTTTTATTTTCAGTTATATAGTGTTTTTTTATAACACTGCATCATTCTCTAATCTTTGCAGTTTACACACTACTCGGCATTCTAAATGATTTTACAGAGCAGTCTTGTGAACTATTGAACTGTCCTCTGGAGAGGAAAAGAAAATACAGTGACTGACAGTTGAGATAACAAGCTTCAGAAGACAGAGCTCTCTGAGACTTTGAAAGTTGTGGAGCTCAATGGCTTTTTTGCATCGATAACAACTGGAGACTGGAACTGGAAACCATATTAGATTTATGTCTTTGCTCCTAATGTTTTATTTCTTAGCTGTACTACACTTACAAATTACAGGTATATCAATTTTTTCGCTTCAGTGTCTAACTCTAACCCAACACATTTATAGCAACCAGGAGACCCGAACTGTCAGCGCATGTTTCATCCATTGTCCAGAGTCCTCAGAGGTTTCTGATACACTCCAATATGCGTACCCGGTCCCTGCAGCAGATGTGGGTCCACCCTTGTGAATAGCACTGTATATGAATAATGGATACCCATAACTACAGATGTGATGAGGTGGGGAGAGGCGTTGGGTGAGGGGTTGTATAAGCAGACCATTTAGCCCAGCATGCATTTGTGGGTTGCAGCAAGCAGTGTCAGACTGCTCCATGCACTGTACATATCCCCTCTCAGGGTCTTCATGGCCTGTGACTGCACAAAGCAGCAGAGACACGTGAAGAGACCGGAGAGGTTTCCTGAGGATGAAATCTGGCTTTTATTAACATATTTGACATTTTCTTGCAATGTTTCACGCTGGACGTTCCTCTAGATTTCTCATTCAATCCGGTTTGGTTTCTTTTCAGAGCTGTGTAGAGGGAGCCCCCTCCCCCCCTCTCCTCCTCCCAGCCCTGCCCCCACCCCTCTCCCCTTCCTCAGGTCTGGCAGCCCTCATTATGGGGTCTGAGCTTTTCCTCATTGTGTTGTAGATGAGAAGTTTTCGGGTGTAGTGAGGACTGTCAGTGTTCCCTGCTCCCTGCCATTGTCGGCTTTCAGCTTCTCACTTTGCTGCTGTTTAGCAGGAAAAAAAAAAAAAACCTACGAAACGAAAGAACAATCTGATATTTTGCTAATTTTTTTTAATGGAAAGATCAATTTACAACAGTTTCGCTCCTTTGTACATCTGATGTACAATTATTATAGAAAGGCCCCCGAAGCCTGTTGCATGAAATCCTCCCTCACACAGCTGTCATTGGACGAGCCTATCGATTAAATGATTGTTAATCCGTCTTCCGTGCATCATTCCACCATTCGAAGATTCACGATTCCACTGCCCCCCCTCACCCCCAAAATACTTTTAAAGTATTTATATAGTGCAGACATTACGCAGCTCTGTACAGAGTATATATTGTCTCGTCACTAACTGTCCCTCTGAGGGGCTCACAATCTCGTCCCTACCATAGTCACATGTCTATGTATGTAGCATGTAGTGTATGTTATAATCTAGGGCTAATTTAGGGGGAGGCCAATTAACTTATCTGCATGTTTTTGTGATGTCAGAGGAAACCCACACAGACACAAGAACATACAAACTCCTTGAAGATGTTGACCTTGCTGGGATTAGAATCGAGGACCCAGCGCTGCAAGGCGAGAGCGCTAACCACTACGCCACCGTGCTGCCCATAAATTAATAAGGATTGGAAGCTTTAACTGCTATTATTTCCCCTTTCAGTCTCTTCATAATACAATTAGATTTTTATGAAAGTCTTGATTATACATAAAGGTGGCAATACACTGGTCTATTTTTTCTAATTCGATCCCCTGCAGATTCGATGTGCCCCACTGTCCATTCATTCATATCTCTCTCCTTTCTGGCCGCCGTGAGTTTAGCTGCTCCTGGTCTACTCCGCTGCTTCCCCATGAGCGTTGCCATAGCGCACAGCTATCACATGGTGGCCACGTATAGCATGTGGCGTGTGCGTGACGTCACACCCTTACCTGGTGGAAGCAGTGATGGAGACCGGAAGTGGCCAGACAGTCGCTGCAGCTGGAACAGGGGAGATCTGAATGCACAGACACCAGGGGGCTAAGTTACATTTGGGGGACAGTGGCTGGGGATCGGTCGTGTTCTTCGGTAGTTTTTATATCGCACCCGATGGACCTCGTCGGCTCTAAATTGTCAGTCTAGGGCAGACTACAATACATACACTACACGTTACATACATACAGTAGACATGACTGTGGTAGGGATTAGATTGTAAACCCCTCTGAGGGACAGTTAATTGAATACTAAATAATATTTCCACTGGAAAGAACTCATATGCCATGTGCGGTTAGCACGGTGGCGGCTGCTAATCAGTGGCTGTTACTGCTGCTGGCACAGTGGCGGCTGCTAATCAGTGGCTGTTACTGCTGCTGGCACAGTGGCGGCTGCTAATCAGTGGCTGTTACTGCTGCTGGCACAGTGGCAGCTGCTAATCAGTGGCTGTTACTGCTGCTGGCACAGTGGCAGCTGCTAATCAGTGGTGGTTACTGCTGCTGGCACAGTGGCAGCTGCTAATCAGTGGCTGTTACTGCTGCTGTCATAGTGGCAGCTGCTAATCAGTGACCGTTACTGCTGCTGGCACAGTGGTGGCTGCTAATCACTGGCGGTTACTGCTGATGGCACAGAACAAGCTGCTAATCAGTGGCTGTTACTGCTGCTGGCATAGTGGCAGCTGCTAATCAGTGGATGTCACTGCTGCTGCCGCCACAGTGGCAGCTGCTTATCAGTGACTGTTACTGCTGCTGGCACCGTGGCGGCTGCTAATCAGTGGCAGTTACTGCTGCTGGCACAGTGGCAGCTGCTAATCAGTGGCTGTTACTGCTGCTAACACTGTGGCAGCTGCTAATCAGTTAATGTCACTGCTGCTGGCAAAGTGGCAGCTGCTAATCAGTGGATGTCACTGCTGCTGGCACAGTGGCAGCTGCTAATCAGTGGTTGTTACTGCTGCTGGCGTAGTGGCAGCTGCTAATCAGTGGTGGTTACTGCTGCTGGCACAGTGGCAGCTGCTAATCAGTGGTGGTTACTGCTGCTGGCGTAGTGGCAGCTGCTAATCAGTGGATGTCACTGCTGCTGGCACAGTGGCAGCTGCTAATCAGTGGCGGTTACTGCTGCTGGCACAGTGGCAGCTGCTAATCAGTGGCTTCTACAGTGGGGGCTGACAACCTACAAGCGAGCAAAGGGGGAGGCAGACAAGGTGGCCCCTGCATGCGGCCAGGGATCTGTCGTGTTTATCGCACGTGATAGAAAACACGACACTTTCCAGCATGCTCGATCGATGCATTTGACTGTTATTGCCCACTCCCCCCCAAGAAAAAGTGGTCGCATAGTCTATCGGGAATGCTTGTTGCGTTTTGTTGTCTGATTTGATAAAATTATTTTTGTTGTTACAGAAAAAAATCAATTAGAATTAAAAAAAAGTTGGCGGTGACAAATGTCCACTGACTGGATTAATACATCAGTTGAGTGATTGACATGCACCGTTTATGGTCAGTTTAGTATTTCCAGCAATAAAGTGGCACTTTGCCCCGCCTCCATATACGGCACACTCAGCCATCAGCCCCTCGTTCGGCAGTTGCTGGTGCCCCGGGCACAGACTGACACTCGCCTGCACCTTTTATGGTATTCAGCACCTTCTCCCGTCTCCTGGGAGGCCTCCACGGACAGGTTGCGTCGTCTCGTCTCCCCCGCGCTCCTGTACGGACAAGGGCCTCATTGTGTGCTTTGCCCTCCTGAATGGTGTTGTAGGCTCATCACTCCTCACCTGCGGGGTGCGAGGAAGACGATGGGCACCGTGCCACGGGGCGCGGCTGCTCTGCTGCTGAACTGCTTAAAGGGCCTCTAAATGCTGAACTCCGCCCCAAATTGTGTAACGGAGATTAAATAACATTTATAGCTAGCGTGTTACAGTTCATGAAGAGAGATGGGAAAGGAAAAGTGGCGGGAAGTATTTTCCAGTGCCCCCGGGACTTCCTGTGTCCCCCTCCAATATTACACAGTACTACTGACAGCTGTTTCCTGTAGGGGTCCTGCGCTGGCTGCGTTCCTCTAACAGTTACTCATCACTGTAGAATGCATGAATATTGCAGCGTCACAGGCAGGTAGTGGGGTATGTCATGGCTTGAGGGTCTACTAAGATGACAGCTTTTTCTGAGGAAATACAGATGGGACTCTGATAAGAACTTAAAGGGAACCTAAACTGTGAGAGGGATATGGAAGTTTCCTTGTAAACCATACCAGTTGCCTGGCAGTCCTGCTGATCTCTTTGGCTGCAGTAGTGGCTGAATCACACACCTGAAACAAGCATGCAGCTAATCCAGTCTTACTTCAGTCAGAGCACCTGATCTGCATGCTTATTCAGTGGCTGTGGCGGAAAGTATGAAGCTTCGTACACACGTCAGATAAAAATCGTTTGTACATGAACGAGAACGATAGATTTTTGCATGCACAACCGACGATGGTTTTATACAAACATAACGAACGATTTCCAACGACTCGTGTACACGACCAATATCGTTAGTCGTTTTTGATCCGTCCTGTTGGACCAATGATGAACGACCAAAGTGTATACAGCTAATTTACCGATATAGAACGATCATTCGACACAGAACGCATGCGCCGCGTATACAGCCGCAGACTTCTCATCCGTACGCGTGCGTTGAATGAACGAATTTTTTTATAATTTTTTTTTTCGATTATTATTTTAAAGTAAAGACACAGTCATTACTACCCACACTTACATAGCTATACGCTCTCATGCATTCACACTCATACACTGTTCACACAAACACTTAACCCCCTTGGCGGTACGCAGTTTCTGACTCTGCGTCCGCCGGGAGGTTTTTTTGACCCCCAATTTTTTTTTTTGACGCTTTAGCTCGCATTTTGCTAGCTAAGCGTATGCTTTAGGTTGCTCCGGTCCCCCCCCATGCCTTCCGATCGCCGCCGGCTATACGTACCTCGCCACGATCCCACGAAGAGCGCAGTTTCCCGATCGGCTTCTGGCGTTGCTATGGCGGCGATCGGAGCTGACATCATCGGCGTCATGACGTCAGCCGCAATCCCGATCGCTGCCATCGCGATGCCTGGGGCCGATTGGGCGGCTGCGCCTGCGTGGGAATGCTGGGGGGTACGTATTCCGGAAGTAACTGCGGGCGATCGTGGGGGACCGGAGCAACTTTGTGCATACGCTTAGCTAGCGAACTGCTAGCTAAAGCATATTGCACCAGTTTCTTTAAGTCCTGGGGCCATGTGATCCTCCACGGCGGCTACCCCTTGTGTAGCACGGGGTTACCGCTAAGGAGGTTAACCAACGATCGTTCATATCAGTACATTAATTGGTCGGTCTATGTCGTTATACATACACCATTTCCGATGTACATTACCTCACTTCCCTTAAAATATCGTTCTTTACATCGTTTAGGTGTGTATTCTGCTTGGTCGTTGAACGGTCGTTACTTTATTGTTGTCTATCTTTGATTGTTCGTTTAAAAATGATCTGATGTGTGTACTTCCCTTCAGAGACACAGGATCAGCAAGAGAGTCAGGCAACTGGTATTATTTTAAAAGGAAAAATCCATATCCTTCTCAGTTTAGGTTCCCTTTAAGTGCATCAGTTATTATTTATTGGATTTATATACCGCCAACATATTACAAAGCCCTGTACAATTAATGTTACAATGATAATGTGGGGTGACAGTCAAGACAATAAAGGTAATAAGCAATAAGATGCACAATGCCAGATCATCCACTGAAGGAGTAGTCTCAATAATACAAGTTCATGTTATTCTGTGAGCAGGATGCACAACCAGGTAGAATACACAAGGAGGGAAGGCTCGGCCAAAGGCTTACAATCTAGAGGGAGGGAGTGGTGACATGAAAGGAGGGGGGGTGACATCGAGAGGTTCTCGGCAGAGAGAGTTGGTTCAGCAGTGAAGTGGGGTAGAACTTCATGAAGAGGTGAGTTTTGAGGGCTTGTTTGAAGGTGTTGAAGGAAGGGGCAAGCCTGATCGGCCAGAGAGAGTTCCACAGGATGGGGGGCAGCTCTAGTGAAGTCCTGTAGGCATGCATGGGAGTGCCCCGCCCACTCGAATAGTACATTTTGTATGGTTTTGTCTCGATTATTCAACACCATTGCTATCGTGTTTTACAGGATCCACTCACGGAAATACAATCAGTGTGAGTGAGCCTACTGATTAACCTGGGCTATCAGGAGGAATTTGGAGTGGATGCTAATTTTATGCAAAAGGTATAAGGGCAGAGCTGGCGATAGTCAGCCTCCTCTTCCACACTAGCTGCCTCTAGGCATGTGCCTATGGTGCCTCTTAGTAAATCTGGCGCCTCATTGGGAGGTATGCATCTGGACTGTACCATTCCAGGTTTTCCGTCAATCCAGCCTATTCAAAAATCTCAGGAAAACAGGAGGTTTTCGCGAATGTATAGGTGGAGCTTGGAGCCAGCGGTGGACACGGACAGGTAATTATAATTATACAGCACTGGTCACCAGAGGGGGGGGGGGGGCAAATTGGACATGAAGGGGGTGAGTGCCAGGCCGGTGAGGTGGCGGATGCAGCGTCACAATTAGAGCTGTGGAGTTGGTACAAAAGTCATCTGACTCCTCAGTATAAAACCACAGACTCAGACTCCAGGTACCCAAAATGGCTCAGACTCCTCAACTCCAACTCCTTAGTCTAATACTTACCAGGGCTGTGGATTTGGTACAAAAATTATCCGACTCAGTTTATGAAACCTCCAACTCCTCTACTCCAATTCCTACTCCACAGCCCTGGTCATAAGGCAGATTCCGGATGCATATCAACATGAAATCAATCCAGACCCGGCCTGTGGTGTATGGGCAGCCGACAGCTCTCTCTCTAATCGGAGTTCATTAGAAAGAAAGAGATTTGTCTCTGCCCATCATCGCTAGATGTATGGCTACCTTTAGATTTCCCATTTTAAACAATAATATTGCTTCTATTGCAGTCTGTGAACAAAGCCATTATGTATTTGAATTTCAGTGTGAAAAAGTTAACCATACCACAGAAGATGAGGGCACTACTTAAAGGACAACTGAAGTGAGAAGAACATGGAGGCTGCCATATTTATTTCCTTTTAAACAATACTGGTTGCCTGGCAGCCCTGCTGGTCTATTTGGCTGCAGTATGTCTGAGTAACACCAGTAACAAGCATGCAGCTAATCTTGTCAGATCTGACATGAATGTCAGAAACGCCTCATATGCTGCATCCTTGTTCAGGGGCTATGACTAAAAGTATTAGAGGGTAAGGATTAGCAGGACAACCAGGCAACTGGCATTTCTGAAAAGGAAACCAATATGGCTCCATATCCCTCTAGCTTCAGTTGTCCTTTAAACCCATAGTAATGTGTGTGCCGTGCACAGATTATTTGCTCTTGCGTTAGTGGAGACTCCCGTCTGACAGTTTGGGGGCAATGCCATTTTTCCTGTTTGTTTGTAGAGTGTTTCTCAGGGTAACACCGTCCTGGTTAAATGCAGTTGTTTGGCTCCACCCTCTTTTCACCGCCTCCCTCGGATCTCAGTTTCATTTTTGGCATCCTGAGAGGACGATGAAGTGAACTGTTTGTTTAATATCTTCAGCTGCCCAGAAATTGTTCAAACACAGCGGAGACGGGACAATGAGTGTCAGTGTGTGCGCGTCGCCAGATATGTGCGGACATGTCGTGTGTGTGTGCAGGCGGTGTATATAGAACACAGGTGTTTATAAACTCCCGCGTGCAAGGCGTGTCATTGTCTGCCACCAGTGCAGCGCGTCCCACAGAGCTGGGGGGCGGGGGGGGGGGGGGGGGGAGGTAAATATAGCATAATATACACAGTGGTGCAGCAACTCCTGCTCGGCTACCAATCATGGAGCGCATACTTGTAGTGTGTTAAAGTGAGTGTGATATGGAGGCTGCCATCTTCATTCTCTAACAAGCAATGCAGGTTGCCTGGCTTTTGTGCTGATGCTCTGCTTCTATTACTATAAGTCACTGGCCCGGAATGAGCATGCAGATTAGTTGCTGGGACTCAGGAGTGACTCCACTAGCTTCACGCTCGTTACAGGTGTGTGACTGAAAGACAACTAAAGACAAAAGCTCAGCATGATAGCCAGGCAACTGGCATTGCCTATAAGGAGACAAAGATGGCAGCCTCCATATTCCTCTCACTTAAAGGGGAACTGAAGTGAGAGGAATATGGAAGCTGCCATATGGAATTCCTTTTAATCTATACCAGTTGCCTGGCAGCCCTGTTGGTCTATTTGGCTACAGTAGTGTCTGATCACACCAGAAACAAGCATGCAGCTAATCTAGTCAGACCTGACAATGTTGCCTATGGCTAAAAGTATTAGAGGCAGAGGATCAGCAGGACAGCCAGGCAATGCAGAGGCGGGACAAGGTCCTCCAGCACCCAAGGCTGAGACACCAAAGTGCGCCCCTCCATCCCTGCCTCCCCAGTCATTACACACTGATTGCTATTAGACTAAGAGGCACCCCAGGGCCCCCAACACCTTAATCTCTAGTTATCTGGCTTGTAGTCACTTCCATGTATCTCCTTTTCTTATTTCTTTCTGCTTCCAACACAATTAGGAATGACAGTTGAGTGAATTGTGCGCCCTCTCCTACACTGCGCCCTGAGGCTGGAGCCTCTCCAGCCTATGCCTCGGCCCGGCCCTGAGGCAATGTGTATAGCTTAAAAAGGAAATAAACATGGTAGCCTCCATATCCCTCTCACTTCAGTTGTCCTTTCAAGGGAACCTGAGGTGAGAGAATATGGAGGCTGACATGTTTATTTCCTTTTAAATAATGCACATTGCCTGGCTTTCCTGATTGTCCTCTGCTTCTAATACGTTCAGCCATTGAACCTGAATAAGCATGCAGATCAGAGGTCTATGACAAATCTGACAAGATTAGCTGCATGCTTCTTCCAGGTGTGTGATTTCGACCCCTACTGACCAGAAAGATCAGAAGGAGTGCCAGGCAACTAGTATTGTTTAAAAGGAAAGAAATATGGCAGCTTCCCTAGGTCTCACTCCTCGGGTTCCATTTGACAGGTAGATGAAGCTACAACTGGTTAAAGGTAACATCCGAGGTGATTAAAAAACAAATCTACTTACTTGGGGCTTCCTTCAGCCCCTGGCAGCTGTCCTGTGCCCTTGCTGCAGGTCTGTTCCCTGCCGGTAGCCCGGGCCCCCCTCTGGTGCAAGATGCCTACTGCGTCTGCGTGAGCGGCTCTCGGGGTCACGCAGACGTCATCCGGACTGTACTGCGCAGGAGCAGTAGTTCTACGCCTGCGCTATACAGTCCAGATGACATCAGTGCGACGCTGTGTGCTGTGTGCTGAAGCGCAGTAGATGCCGACCTGGTGAGGTCTGCATCTGCAGCGGAGGGGACCCGGAGCCTCGGCGAGGGCACAGGAAGGCTGCCAGGGGCTGGAAGAAGTCCCAGGTAAGTAGATTTAGGTTTTTTAATCAGCTCGGACCTTCAGCCCAATCTTGCAGTCATTGTTGAAAGGAACCCGAGGTGTGAGACCTATGGAAGCTCTCATCAGATAAACTAGTCAATCAATTTCCACCTTGTCCAATCTGCTCCCAATATTGATTTTATGCAGTACTCGCCTACCCCTCTCTCAATCAAACAGATTTGGACATGTTAGAAATTATCAATCAATTGTATCTTGTGCACAATCACTTATGAGTGAGAGTGATTTGGAGGCTGACATTTATTTCCTTGTAAAAACAATGCCAGTTGCCTGGCAGTCCTGCCGATCTCTTTGGCTGCAGTAGTATCTGAATCACACACCTGAAACAAGCATAGGGCTAATTCAGTCACAATTCAATTGGAGACCTCTGACCCCCTGCATGCTTGTTCTATGGCTAAAAGTATTTGAGGCAGAAGATCAGCAGGACAGCCAGGCAATGTGCTTTATTGGATAACCAGTATCCTCCTGACTCTGTTCTCTGTGGAAGTTTCTCACTCACAGGCCTGCTGTACACTTGTCTTGGCCTGAAGGTGCAGTCAGTGTAAATTGTAGTGGATTTGCTCCCTGCTTTTCTCTCATGTCATGGCTGACCTCTCGCACATTCCTCTTTAGCGCAATTGCTCATTGTACAAATATTTGCTCTTTGGCTGTACGGCGTGAGGGCGGAGCCCAGTCCTGACAAGCCGTGGGCACGCTACCTGCCGTATGCCTCAGTGCAATCCATTACCGTACATGCGAGACACAAGCGCTGCCAGCAGTAATGGAGTGTAATTATGTGTCTGTCTCTCACATTGGAACGCAAGTGTTACCTAATTAAAGGATAACTGTAGCGAGAGGGATATGGAGGCGGCCATATTTATTTCCTTTTAAACAATACCAGTTGCCTGGCAGCCCTGCTGGTCTATTTGGCTGCAGTAGTGTCTGAATCACCAAAAACAAGCATGCAGCTATTCGTCAGATCTGAATGTCAAAAACACCTGATCTGCTGCATGCTTGTTCAGGGTCTATGGCTGAAAGCATTAGAGGCAGAGGATCAGCAGGACAGCCAGGAAACTGGTATTGCTTAAAAGGAAATAAATATGGCAGCCTCCATATCTCTCATTTCCGTTGTCTTTTAAAGGGAACCCAAAATGAGAGACATTTGTAGGCTTACATATTTATTTCCATTTAAACAATGCACATTGCCTGGCTGACCTGCTGATCCTCTGTCTCTAATACTTTCAGCCATAGCCCCCGAACAAGCATGAAAATTGCATCTCTTACACAAATCTGACACAGTGTGCCGTATGCTGGTTTCAGGTGTGTGATTCAGACACTAGAGACTGCTCTCTACACTTATAAAGTAATGCGTGGCTGAATCTCACCTGATTCACCACTTGAAAGTTCTTCTATTTATAATGTAGATTCACTCATTATTCACCCCCCTTCTGATCCTCACTGCAATACCCAGCCTAGTTCCTCTCCACAGTAAATGATCGGTTTCATCCTATTCCCCATATCCATAAAGCTGCTGGTTACAACTAAGCTGCAGAGATACTTACATTAAAATGCACCCCTTGGACCTGGCGGTGGTTTGTTCGAACTCATCACTCATTGCGTTCTGATTGGCTACTTAAAGTGGACCTGAACTCACAATTTCCTCTCTCTTCTAAAAGATACGCAACAGCATACGAAAAAAAACTTTCCCTTGTTACAGCTGATACAACTCCTGCAATAAATCTACAAAGTGTACTTCCTGCTTTCATGGAAGCAGACATTTTGTTAACACCCTGTGTTTACCAAATAGCTGCTCTGCCGCGGCAGCCAGCTGACAGCTGAGATCAAATGACAACTTGTGTCACAGATGAGGGGGGATTAAACAGTCTAAACGCTCTTAATACATATATGGTGCATTGCTCAACGTTTTCCTTCTGCCCTGTGCAAGAGTTCAGGTCCACTTTAATGGACACCTGAAGTGAGATATGGAGGCTGCCATATTTTTTTTTCTATTTAAACAATGCAAATTGCTGATCTCTTGGCTGCAGTAGTGACTGAATCACACCCCTAACAAGCCAGTCAGGCTTCAGTCAGAGAACCTGGTGTTCGGCTGGTGAGGGGGAGGAGGGACAGCCAAGGATTGCCTCAGGCAGTGGTGAGCGATGTCATGAAATGAATGGGCACTGTAGATACTTTGTGAATTACAGAAACTAGCACCTTGCTAAAAGGGATTGTACTGGAGGTGGGGCTACAGTGACGTCAGAGTGGGGTTTGTACTGTATTGAGCAGGGCAGCCATCGGGGGGGGGGGGCAACTGACACTGCAGTGAGGGGCCCAGGGCTTCTGGGGGCCCTGGTCCCCCAAAAGCGATGAAAGGGCCGCATGTGCAGGCTGCGGGCCTGTGGCTAAGTAACCAGCACACCGCGTTCCAGCACTGAGAGAAGAGTGACATCAAAGCTTGACTGGGGGGAGCAGATGAGTGAGCCCGCTACAGCGGACTTTCTATACTGGGGCACCACCTATACCTGGCTACCTAAACTGGGGCTGGAACCACCTATACCTAGCTACCTATACTGGGGCACCACCTATACTTGGCTTGTTAACCGGGTTCTACCTGTATTTTGCTAGTATTTGGCTCCACCCACAACATTCCATGGTCACTCCCACTTTTTGCCGCATCACGATGTGCATGCTGCTTTCTTCAGTGTCTGAGCCATGCATTTTTCGCCGCAGTGCAGTTCATGCACGGACACGGGGTGGGGTGGCTAGTGGGCGGCTACAGCAACCAGTAGGTGGGCCCAGGGAGGGGGGCCCAGGCCTGATAATGTGTGAGGGGCCCCAAAATTTCTGATGGCAGCCCTGGTATTGCGTGCTTTAGAGTTTATTTGTTTGAGAACCGGTCACTAGTCTAGAAAATATAGTAAAACTGGGCATAATTGTTGAAAGTTGGCATCAGTCTAGAAGATCCTTGATCATTGCAGTCCTTCTGCAGCAGTCCAGAGACCTGTGGCAGGTTCGGATATAAGCATTCAGAGCAGAGGGGCACATGCTGTCTATCCCATCATGTTAAGTGGCACTACCAAACACCCTGAGAAGTGGCTGCATTCTGGTGTGTAAGGACATTTATCAGCCCGGTTTGTTTTTATGCACCTGCTGTGGAGGTCCCCAACGTACAACGGATAGCAGGATGAACTCCTGGTATGTGCTAGACCTTGTGTCACCTAGTTCTGCCAGTTTATACCTCCCAGTGACAGGTTCTCTTTAGAGTGTGTCTACACTGCCGATGGTGGAAGATGGATGGCGGTGGTGTGGCCCGGTCTCCTGTGATCTCTATGTACAGTAATGAGGTGCACAGAGGATTCTCAGCCCGTCTGCCGTGTCGGGTGATTTATGAGAAGGCTGGAAGTGGGTCATTGGGCCTCTGTAGGGCTGTCCGAGGGGGCCGCAGGTCACAGCGCTCATCTGCTTGTCATCGTCTCGCGGAGTGTCTATATCGGGGTCTATATCCTGTCCCAGTGCTTATTCACTGTTCCTCTTCTCCCACCAGGTTCCTGAAGGATGACTACACTGTACGGGTGGAGATAAATGATTATCTGGACATCTACTGCCCGCACTACGACAGCCGGGTGCCAGTGGAGCATACTGAGAGCTTCGTCCTCTACATGGTGGACCGAGAAGGCTACGAGGGTTGCTACGAGACGCCGTCAGCCTCCAAACGCTGGGAGTGTAACCGGCCCCACGCCCCGTACGGGCCTATCAAATTTTCAGAGAAGATCCAGAGGTTCACCCCATTCTCTCTCGGCTTTGAGTTCCGCGAGGGGAAGGACTATTATTATATATGTAAGTAGACATTGCCCCCCCCCCCCTTCCTTTATGTATACAGTTCTTAAAGGGAACCCGAGGTGAGCGATATGGAGGCTGCCATGTTAATTTTCTTGTAAGCAATGTCAGTCGTCTGGCAGCCCTGTTAATCTTCTGGCATAAGTAGTATCTGAGTCAAAACTCTGGAACAAGCATATGACTAATCCAGTAAACCTGAGTCAGCATACCTGATCAGCTGCATGCTTGTTCAGGGTCTATGGCTAAAAGTATTAGAGGCAAAGGATCAGAAGGACTGCCAGGCAACCTGTATTGTTTAAAAGGAAATAAATATGGCAGCCACCATATCCCTCTTGGGGTTCCCTTTAAAAAGGTCAACTCCACTCAGAAGTGATGTGTCAATTTTGTATAGTTTTTTTTTTTTTTACAACAACAAAAAAATCCAGTCTTAGGTCTCTCTTGAAACAACCAAAACCATTCTCAAAGAATGGGTTTGTTTGTTTTAAGATTCTCTATTTATTCTTTTTTTCACAATATCTTCTATGGAAACGGTGTTCAGCGGCGATTCCATGCTAAACATTTGACTGCTTAGCATGGAATTGCCGCTGAACACGGTTTCTCTATAAGATACAGATTGCGGGCATTTTTGCCTTGGGTCCATCGTTGGGGTTTTATATACAGTGTGCCTCTGAGGAAGCGGCTTGTTGGCCGTGAAACACGTCAGGCAGTCCTTTATGTGAATTGGAACTCTGAATTTGTATCCATACACAATGTATGGATACATTGGTCTACAACCATAGAAGATATTGTGAAAGAAGAATAAATAAACGAAAAAAAAAAAAAAAAAAAAAAAAAAAAAAATCGTTGAGAATAGTTTTGTTTGTAACTTGTAGGGCTGGAACAGAACTACTTATTTTTATTGTGTCTCTTGAAACAACACCGAGTGACCCCAGCAACCCCTGATGGAGTCTATAGGTGCCCATACATTGCTTGATTTTGCAGGCCAAGCCACCTTCTGATATAACTTTATCGAATTGAAGGAGAATCTGTGCAGCAACATGGTGACCCAATCAATATTTTGATCAATTTTCATCTGAAATCGGTTGAAAGGTTCGATTGAGCATAGCAGAAAGTCTGTCGCAAGGGCCGACCCCTATCAGATTCGATCGCAGAGAGATCAATCTGATGGTCGATCTGGTGGCAGAGCAACAGGTGTATGGGCACCTTAAATGTTTTAAAGAGAATTTGAAGTGAAAAAAAAAAAAAAAAAAATAAAGATACTCACCTAAGCAGAGGGAAGGCTGTGGGTCCTATAGAGGCCTCCCGGTCTCATCACGGTCCTTGCATTCCCCCATAGGCTGCCCCTATAACAGTCTACGACCCAGGAGTCTGCTCTCTTCCACTTCTGGTGGGCTTTGGGAGTGTTCGAAAGCTCACATGTGCGCAGTACAGAGCCGCCTGTCTCCGGGAGCTAAAGTGCTTCCAAAGTCTTCCGCAGTGGGAGATTTGGACCAGGGATCCAGCGCTGGAACGAGGACTGCAAGACGAACAGGAAGGCTCTATAGGACCCAGAGCCTTCCCTCTCCTTAGGCGATTATTTAATGTATTTATTTTTATTATTGTTACTACAGATTCTCTTTTAAATGAAAAGATTAACATAGTGTCAACATAGGAGAGAGATGCAAAGTACTCCTGTATCATGGGAGGGGCTGTGATACCAATGTCTGAAAGGGGCGGGGTCCACAGCCTTTGTGGTGCGTTGCTGATACAGAGAGACGCTATTGGTAGGTCACGTGATACACTTATGCCTAATGTGAAGTATGGGGTTTGATTGCAATGACCCTAGAAGGTTTGCAGCCAGAGGGTGGTTATGTATCTGGAAGGTGATTGGCCACAGAGGGGTGTGAGCTGTGTTGGGTGACATTTGTTGTGAGTATGGATTCTGTACAGGTGAGTCAGTGCAGAAAGCTGCTTTTCTTATCAGTGTTGGGAGTACACAGGTGTGTTATCAGTTCTGATAGACGCTGACATATCATTCTCTGGCATATCGCGCTCTGCCATATCAGCCTCTGCACTGACCCGCTGGTGACCTGAGCTGTGTAATATAAGGAAGTGCTCTTATGCTAGCTACACACCATAACATTTTCTGCCAGATTTACCTGCCAGATCGATCATCTTCAACATGTCTGATCTGAATTTCGATCGATTTTCTGATTGATTTCCATTCACTTCTATGGAAATCGATTGAAATTCAAATCAGACATGTTAGAAATAATCGATCTGGCAGGTAAATCTGCCAGAAAATTGTATGGTGTATACCTAGCATTAGGCAAAGCTTGTGTACAAAAGAGATACTTAAAGTGGCCATACATCAGGCGACTTGGCGGCCAATCGACCATCCGATTTGATTATAATTGAATGAAAATCGATACCGCTAATTGTATGGCCGATCGACTATGATCAATTTCAAGTTGAAATTGGTCACATGAATCGGTCGGCCATGCTTCAGTATGTATGTAGAGCCGACTTGCACGATCGGGTGCGCAGCAGTAACAGCGAGCGATATCTGGACGAGCGACAAAACCCTTTAATGGCAATGTGCCCCCCGAGTGCACTATATATTACCTTTACTTGTCTGCCGCTGGCTCCGGGCGCAGTCCTTAGTCCATACACGCACCCCATATGGTTGCCGGAGTAACGCAAGTGTTTTTGATGCCACACACGCGGCCACGTGTACACCAGAAACCACGTCGGGCACATGTATAGATGAAGGACGTAGTCAGCGGCGGATAAGGACAGTTAATGTATAGTGCAGTGGGGGGCACATTGCATATTAGGGGACATCGTCGGGCTGGCCACTCACCTCCTCTGGAATCATCGTGGCCGCACATGCGCAGTAAGCCACAGCCGTTCGTGCTGCTGTGCAGGCACAACTGTGCTCATGTGGACACTGCATGGCTGCCCCGGAACTGGCACCACTTCACAACTGAGGGAGAACTGCAATCATCTCAGGTGATTGGCACATGGAGCAGAACAAAGCACCTGAAAGCATGAATACAGCCAGTCAATCTGACGTGGAAAGTTTAAGGAAACGTTAATGGTGATATAGAGACAGCCATGTTTAGTATTTTTGTTTAAAAAAACAAACAAACAAACAAAAAACACCATGTTATTGGCTTGCCGGTTGTGCTGATCTCCTGACTGTAATTTTGATTTGCTGTCCTGGAACAAGTATGCAGTTTAGGCGTTTAAACTTCATTGGCTGCATGCTTGTTCTAGGTGTGGTTTAGCCTTTTGGAATGCAGAGGATCAGAATGACAGCTGAGTAACTGGTGTAGCCTATAGGTCCCGGCGGATCGCTCAGAAACAGCCGTATCAGTCCGCCGACAGACTGTACACACGCCGGACTGTCGTTGAAACGCCCGCCCAGCGGGAGGTGACGGACTGTCTGCTGAAAACCCGCCCAGCAGGAGGCGACGACAGACCAGTCGTTGCCTGCAGTCCGGCGTGTGTACGGACCTTAATGCTGGATACACACCATGCATTTCCGCGTTCGATGCGTCAGTCGATACGCATCGATTCGATTTCCGACATGTCCGATTCAAGCTTCGATGGATCGTTAGGTCGATTTGATATACTTTACATGGCAATCTACCTAAAAATCATCTACAGTGGTGTGAAAAACTATTTGCCCCCTTCCTGATTTCTTATTATTTTGCATGTTTGTCACACTTAAATGTTTCTGCTCATCAAAAATCGTTAACTATTAGTCAAAGATAACCTAATTGAACACAAAATGCAGTTTTAAATGATGGGTTTTATTATTTAGTGAGAAAAAAAAAATCCAAATCTACATGGCCCTGTGTGAAAAAGTGATTGCCCCCCCTTGTTAAAAAATAACTTAAAGGTGGTTTATTACACCTGAGTTCAATTTCTGTAGTCACCCCGAGGCCTGATTACTGCCACACCTGTTTCAATCAAGAAATCACCTAAATAGGAGCTATCTGACAGAGAGAAGTAGACCAAAAGCACATCAAAAGCTAGACATCATGCCAAGATCCAAAGAAATTCAGGAACAAATGAGAACAAAAGTACTGTAATTGAAATCTATCAGTCTGGTAAAGGTTATAAAGCCATTTCTAAAGCTTTGGGACTCCAGCAAACCACAGTGAGAGCCATTATCCACAAATGGCAAACACATGGAACAGTGATGAACCTTCCCAGGAGTGGCCGGCCGACCAAAATTACCCCAAGAGCGCAGAGAAAACTCATCCGAGTGGCCACAAAAGACCCCAGGACAACATCTAAAGAACTGCAGGCCTCACTTGCCTCAATTAAGGTCAGTGTTCATGACTCCACCATAAGAAAGAGACTGGGCAAAAACGGCCTGCATGGAAGATATCCAAGGCGCAAACCACTTTTAAGCAAAAAGAACATTAAGGCTCGTCTCAATTTTGCTAAAAAAACATCTCAATGATTGCCAAGACTTTTGGGAAAATACCTTGTGGACCGACGAGACAAAAGTTGAACTTTTTGGAAGGTGCGTGTCCCGTTACATCTGGCGTAGAAGTAACACAGCATTTCAGCAAAAGAACATCATACCAACAGTAAAATATGGTGGTGGTAGTGTGATGGTCTGGGGTTGTTTTGCTGCTTCAGGACCTGGAAGGCATGCTGTGATAGATGGAACCATGAATTCTACTGTCTGCCAAAAAATCCTGAAGGAGAATGTCCGGCCATCTGTTCGTCAACTCAAGCTGAAGCGATCTTGGGTGCTGCAGCAGGACAATGACCCAAAACACACCAGCAAATTCACCTCTGAATGGCTGAAGAAAAACAAAATGAAGACTTTGGAGTGGCCTAGTCAAAATCCTGACCTGAATCCTATTGAGATGTTGTGGCATGACCTTAAAAAGGCTGTTCATGCTAGAAAACCCTCAACTAAAGCTGAATTACAACAATTCTGCAAAGATGAGTGGGCCAAAATTTCTCCAGAGCGCTGTAAAAGACACATTGCAAGTTATCGCAAATGCTTGATTGCAGTTATTGCTGCTAAGGGTGGCCCAACCAGTTATTAGGTTCAGGGGGCAATTTCTTTTTCACACAGGGCCATGTAGGTTTTGAGGTTTTTTTCTCACTAAATAATAAAAAACATCATTTAAAACTGCATTTTGTGTTCAATTATGTTATCTTTGACTAATAGTTAACGGTTTTTGATGAGCAGAAACATTTGAGTGTGACAAACATGCAAAAGAATAAGAAATCAGGAAGGGGGCAAATAGTTTTTCACACCACTGTAAATGCGTTCGGAAATGCTCGGAAATAATCGAATCGGCGCGTATTGACGGACGCTTTCGACGCGGAAACGCATGGTGTGTATCCAGCATTAGACTGATAGAGGACATTGGATTGTGAGGTCCTATGAGGGATATTTAGTGACATGAATTATTCAGTAATTCTCTGTAAAGTTATGGTCAGCACTATATAAATGTTATAGTAGTAACAGTAAAACTATACTAAAGTCATATGTCCGTTGCAGTCGACGGCTAGTTTTAGGGGGAAGCCAATTAACTTATCTGCACATTTTTGGGAAGTGGGAGGAAACCAGAGTACCCGGAGTAAACCCACACAGACATGGGGAGGAGAACATACAAACTCTGTGCATAGTGTCATGGCTGGGATTCAAACTGGGGACCCAGCACTGCAAGGCAACAATACTATCCACTTTGCCATCGTGCTGCCCATATCTATGCACTCCTATGGGAGAAAAGTGCTTTATAAATGTTATAGGTGACTTAACCCACCCGACTCCACCTAGAACTGTAACCTCACTTGCGAGTGACACACCCCTGTAATGCGGTGCTGTCTAGCTGGTCCTGCAGTACAGTTAGTATTGGCTTATGTCACTTGAAAGCTGTTGGGACATCTGTTGGAGGAGTTATAGGGCTCTCTGGGTCTGTATTAGGCCTGCTGGGTTTCGCAGTGTTTGTCTGGGGTCAGTGGGGGTCCTCTTTGCCTGAAAGAGGAGATTCCGGCCTTGTGTTGGAGTTGCAGATGTTACTTTTGTCTCTGCAGCTAGAGGTTAAACATCCCCTTCCCCCCCGTGACCCCTGTGCTGACCTCTAGGGGTCACTGTCCCCTTTTAGTGTCACGGTAAACAGGGATAACATTATCGCATGAAGCGCTGCTTCCCACCCAGGGAAACCTCAGATAAGCTGAGCCAGAGCAGCAGGCCCGGCCCACAGTGAGGAATAGTCGCCATCTCTGTGTCTCTGTGACTTCTGATTGTCACTCTGAGCGATAAACTTCTGTCGGGACGCTGAGCTGGATTACAGAATGGGATTCTTCACTTAATCCCTCTAATCCCAAATCCTCTGGGAAAGTGGAAAACTTCCTAACACTTTGGATGACAAATAAGGTGTTGGTTTAATACAGCAACTGACTAAAGAGATTGGCCACCAATTATTTTTCTTATTTATATGGTGCCAAGATCTTCCGCCACGCTGTAAAGAGCAACACAACTGACTATAGAGGGGAACATTTGTAGAACAATTAGTACATAGCAAGGAAATGAACAGCGCTACTTAAAAACAGATGAGTGCCTACCTGCAAAAGAGTGCAAGCCCCACTTGTGGGATAAAAATACACACCGAGCATACACATGACCTGTCTACCACTGGCGGATGTTGGTTTCCTGTAACAGCTTGCATGCAACTTGTTAAGTCCTCGTCCCTCCCACTGCAAAGAAGTCAATCCTCCATGGGAGGGGCCTAACACTAACTAAATCCTACCTATGCCTATGCATAGCCTGGGCGTGCTACCAAGTAAAATTGAAAATTGCGCAAAAAGTGGGATCAGCGCATCACCAGGCCACCTCCGATCAGAGATGCGCTGAGCCCCCCCAGAGACTGCACAACTGTAGCAAGAGGGCTATGGAGGCTGCCATATTTATTTACTTTAAAACCATGCCAGGCAGCCCTGCTGGTCTGTTTGGCTGCATTAGTATCTGAATAACAACTGAAACAAGCATGCAGCTAATCTTGTCAGATCTGACAATGTCAGAAACACCTAATCTGCTGCATGCTTGTTCAGGGGCTATGGCTAAATGTATAAGAGGCAGAGGATCAGCAGCACAGGCAGGCAACTGATATTGCTTAAAAGGAAATAAATATGGCAGCCTCCATATCCCTCACGCTACAGTTGTCCTTTAAGGGCTCTTCGGTGCAGCCAAAAATCCCTCCAGGGCCCCTGAGGGGCTGCCACCCTCCCTCCCCCTTCAACCACTTGACCACGGTGTTAAACCCCCCTAGTGACCAGGCCATTTTTTACTAAATAGGCCACTGCAGCTTAAGGCCTCGCTGCAGGGCTGCGCAAGTGATTATCCCCCCCCCCCCCTTTTTTTCTGTTGGTGGGGTCTCTTCCCTGCTGGATGTTTGTTTATTTCTATTTCTATTTATTTTGAAATACATTTTGGTATTTTTTAAAATCTATTTTAGACTATCGCCGCCCTCCCTTCTCCCGCCAGCCAATCACTGTGATCGGCTGTCATAGGCTTCAGCCTATGACAGCGGATCGCCCCTGAGCCTGCCAGGGGGACAACCGTGTCATGCGGCTGTCCCCAGTAAAGCGCTGCCTTATATCGCAGCACTGCACAGTCCTATTAAATGGCGGTTTCGCCGTCTCCGAGCGGCGATCGCCGGTGGGGGAATGAAGGCGGAGCTTCCTCATTCATGCCGAGATCCCCGCCCGCAGCCATTCACGCCAATTGGCGTGGAGTGGTTCTGGGGCTGCCGCAGCGTTCACGCCAATTGTTGTGGAGCGGTCGGCAGGGGGGGTTAAGTACCGCTGAGCGGAGTATTTATTAACACACTTAATTTGGTTTTATGAGTGGTGCTGTGGCATATGTCTCCGCACCCTCCAGCACCCCCCCCAACACTTCTAAGCGAAACACTTTAAGCCAAAGTACTCTACTGAACAGAATATAGATTATGGGTGGGAAGGAAGTGGCAGTTCCCCTCCCCTAGTCCATCCCTAGGTACTCCACTCCCCACTGATGGTTTCCAGTGTTACTGTAGCGGCACACTGAGCGCAGGAGAGCTGCAATGTGTGTGGGTTTGGGGAGATTGAGCTGGGAATGATGGTGTACTAAACAGTTATTCGTTACACTATCATTCAATGACAGTTGAAGTGAAAGAGATATGGATGCAGCCATATTTATTTTCTTTCAGGCAATACCAGTTGCCAAGAATCCTGCTGATCTTTCAGGCATTATTAGTGTGTGAATCACCCACCAGAAACAAGCATACGACTTCAGTCAGAAACATCTGCAGGCTTGTTCAGGGTCTATGGATGCAAGTAGTAGAGACAGAGGATCAGAAGGACAGCCAGGCAATCTGCATGATTTAAAAAGAAATAAATATGGCAGCTTCCATACACCTCTCACTTCAGTTGTCCTTTAAAGTGAACCAGAGACGAAGCACCCTCATGTATGTTACCATATAGATCAGTGGGAACATTAGAGAAAACACATGCCATGCTTTCTGTTTCATTCTGTACTGCACAGCTAGTTTCTTATCAGACCTGATAAAATCCCCGACTGAGCATTCAGTCTGGCTTTGCTATAATGACTCAGCTATAATGATTCCTGAGCAGAGCCAGCAGGGGGCAGGCTTGGGCTTGAAAAGACATGAGTGAACACAGACTGAGCTATAAATATTCCTGAGCAAAGAGTGAACACAGACTGAGCTATACATATTCCTGAGCAAAGCCAGACTGAATGCACAGTCGGGGATTTTATCAGGGCTGATTAGAAGCAAGCTGTGCAGTGCAGAATGAAACAGAGAGCAGGGTAGGTCTTTTTTCTAACGTTCCCACTGATATATATGGTAAAATACATGAGGGTGCTTCGTCTCTGGTTCACTTTAACTTCTCTCCAGATGAGGCAAATTAACTCCATCGAGGGGGAAAATACGAGTCCCAGCATGACATATTAGGTCTAAAGCTCGGGATCAACATATAGGGCTTGATTCACAAAGAGGTGCTAACTGTTTAGCACGGGTGTGCTAAACAGTTAGCACGTGAAGTGCCGTTCTCGGACTTTTGCGCACGCAAAGGTCCGCGATTCACGCGATCGCGGACTTTTGCACGCGCTAATTGCCACGAATCGCGTCAATTAGCGTGTACAAAAGTCCACAAACGGCACTTCACGTGCTAACTGTTTAGCATGCCCGTGCTAAACAGTTAGCATCGCTTTGTGAATCAAGCCCATAGCATGAACTACCAGACCTAGCTAGCTGCAACAGCTGAGGAACAGCCTGCACTGCAGTGTTGCCAACTCAATTCTTTAATTAGACATATATGAATTATAGAGGTCTTGTGGCACGTTAGATGCTGTTTAGGCACGGATTATGTGCAAGTAGCCCCAGGATCTGCGTAATGTAGAGGTGTCAGTATTGGCAACCCTGACCGCCTGCCACAAAGTCTTCCCTGTAACTTCTCTGCTGCCAGTCTCACCCCCTCGCTCCTCCACACCCACTCAACGGTGAAGAAACAGTCTGATGTAGTGATGGCCATGTCGTGGAGAAGCATGTGATCAGTTTGGTCAGGTGACAGATATGCAAGTCTCATGCTGAGTCAGGATGTGATCACAGCAAATCAGAGCTTTGCAAATCCATCAACTGATCAAACAGACCACATGAATGCTTAGACCGGGGCATGCACAGCGTTGTGTGGAGATGGTTCAGGCTGAGGGGGTCACAGATGACGTACAAGTCAGAGGATTTGGGGCATTGTCCCTCCTCTCATGCTGACCTCAGGAGTAATCTGCCACAGCTGAGGCCTACTTTCCCTCACAGCATTGTTCCTCCAATCACAATGCCCAGACTCTCCAGACTATAACCAAACCTTTTATAATTCAAGCGTAGACAATTTTGTTGGTACCCTTACAGCTCATTGACTAAAGTACTTAATGCCTCCTAAAAAAAAAGTGATGAAAAGCAATGGTCTCATGCTGTTTTTTAGTCAAGTGTGAAAAAGAGATAAAGGATTGCCTACTTTGCAGAGAGAATCTGCGATGACCTGGATACGTTCCCTGGTGACCCTGAAAAAAAAAAAAAGATAAATAATTGGATTAGTGTTATTTTCCAACTAGCTGTTTCTGTAATTAATTATCATCATCACACATCTCCAGTCATGCAATTATTCACTTTGGTAAATGGAGAAAAGTAGTCACTCTATTTGGCATCGTCTTGTGTCCCATGACGAACATGGACCAGAGAAAGCAAAAAAGGTACCAACAAATTTGTCCAGGTCTGTGCTGTGATTTGGGAACACGCGAGAGGAAACATTAACCCCCTCAGGCAGTGGTTCAGTCCTTCTGTGGTTAAATAAGGCATTGCTTTGTCCCCTCCTCTTCCTCTGCCGATCTCCGACCTGTAATGGCTTTCTCATGTGCTCTGCTCCTTATTAACCCATGAAGCACCACACCGCAGGCTTCCCCTCACCGCAGGCCCAGGTGTTTCCTGTCAGCAGCACAGGATAATGTCTACAACACGTTCCCCAATCCCAAGATGGGCAATAGGAGGAGGTCTGTGCTGGGGCCCAGGAAGATGGCAGATAAAGTGCTAGCAGTGCTGCTGGAATTGGTAGGTCTGTGCGGGGTTACACAGGCAGTGAGGCAGATTCAGGATAACCCAACAGTAAAGCTGGCCATACACTGTACAATATTTAGCCCAATTTGACTTTAAAGGGATACTTAAGCTGAAAACAAAGCAGTTTAATTTAGCTGAGGCTTCTTGCTGCCCCCCCCACCTCCCCCAGAGTCATCCTGAGCCTGGGCCATCCTTCCGCGACCCTCAGCGAGCATCCAGAACCCCTCAAAGCTGGCCAATCGTGGCAGACAACTGCGCATGTGTGCACCCTGTTCACGCTGTCGTTGCTGCGCAGTAGCAGTTTTCCTGTGCTGCGCATGCGCAGAACGCTGCCATGAGCGGGCACGCGATGAGGAGGTGCTTGGCCGGCCAGCTTCGAGGGAGTTGCCGCTGCTGGCTAGCAGGTTGCGAAGGTACAGTGTGACTGCAGGGGGGCTACAAGAAACCCCAGTTAAGTTAAACTGTTTGGGTTTCTTTTCTTTGCCAGACATTGGGGTAAAAACAAACAATCTGTTCGGGAAAATACTGCATTCGGTATTTTAGAAGTACCGGGTATCACTTGTAACGTCGATTGCGGGAGAATCTTGGTAAGATAGGCGCCACAGTCAAGTAGCACATGGCCAGTTTAAAGTGTAACTGTCGGGCATAAAATCAATTCTTTATTTTATCTGGTAAACAAGTAATAAGGATGCTAACCAGGCAATCCAAACGTTAAAATCTATTACTTGTTTATAAATGATCATTTCCCAGTTTACCTGACTCTTATTTGGTACGTTGCCGCAAAAATGAAGTTGCAGGGCATGCTGGGTTGTCCTTTTTTGCTTCTGTACATTAGTAAAGTCTGAGGGGGGAAAAAAAAAAAAAAAAGAAAAAGAAAACCCAGCATGCCCTGCAACTTCATTTGTGCGGCAACATACCAAATAAGAATCAGGTAAACTGGGGAATGATCGTTTATAAACAAGATAAGTAATAAAGATTTTAACTTTTGGATTGCCTGGTAGGCCCACCAGAAATCGCAAAACACCAGTGCAATCGCTAATCGCTTTTTGTTGGAGCGGTGGAGCCGTGCCTAAGCAAAGGGTGTCAATCTGCCAATATCAATTATATCTGATTGCAAGAACATCTCTTGTAACATTCCTGATTATTATACTATACATATGCTTCTTATATACTTATGCTTCTTATACTTCTTACTTATTCAACATTATATAGTGGACTAGTTTCTCACCTCTGTCTCATATGGTGTGTACAAACATCCAATTTTGATTGGCCAATTTTACCATTTTCATGTAGTGTGAGGGCCAACAGATTTTGAATACTATGAACAGATATGTAGGTAAGCACTCACATGGGAGTGGTAATATCGGTCAGCGATTGGCCAATCAAGATTGGATGTCTTTATGCACCCTTAAGCCTGGTACACACTTTTAATTATGATTGGCCAATCACTGACCAATTTAACCACCTCCATGTAGCATGAGGGTTTACTTACACAATCTGCTCATGGTATTCAATAGCGGTTGACCCTCCTACTACATGGTGGTGGTAAAATTGGTCAGCGATTGGCCAATCAAATTTGGATGTCTGTACGCACCGTTAAGCCTGGTACACACAATTATGATTAGCCAATCGTTGTCAAATTTGGATAATTATGAATCTGAACCCGGTAGACTGGGGCGCAGGATAGAGCCGATATATGGCTCACCCTGCTCCTGCACAAGTCCCGACGGAGTTAATTACTGTTCCCCCTCCAGGCCGCCATGGATGGTGGGGAATGCTGGAAGCCAAATTACAGGGTTTTAAAAGGAACTTAAGCCTGTCTTCTGACGGCACTGAAGTTACTCACTGTGCGGCGCTATGGCCGTAATTCCTATTATGGTCTATGGTAGCGCCGGCTGCACACAAATCTCCTGCGCTTAATCAATTTTACCTTCTCCATGTAGTATGAGGGTTTACCTACAAAATCTGCTCATAGTATTCAATAGCTGCCCTCCATGGTGGTGGTAAAATTGGTTAGTGATTGGCCAATCAAAATTGGATGTGTGTACCAGGCTTTGCTGCCCTCGCCTATTTCCAGCAGTCTCTCTCCTTTCCCTCTCATTCTGTCATATCCCTGCAGCATTGTACAGCCATTGTAGATCTGCGGGGAGATTTCTCAGCGCTCACGTCTCTTATACAGACAGCGCCTGACCCCTCTCTGGCTTTGTGTAATCTGTTATGTTTGATTAAGCTTAGAGCTGCCTCTGTAACTCTGGGTAGACTTCAGATAGACTCGTATTGCACACACAGACTTCCCGAGAACCTCTCAGGTCGCTTTCATAAGAAGGGATTATTTCCCGGAGAGAAATCTCATAGCTGTTGTGAAACCATTAGAAGGTGAATGGAGAAGACAGGATGCGGGGGCCGGGGGAGGGCAGTATCACCCCGCTCCCTCCGATACCCTCTTCTATTGTACATTTACATGACAGTATTTAGGCCGGAAACTGCACCAAGGAGGCTTTCTGGGGAGGTGAACTGAGGGCTGCTGAACAGGTTCTCTTTATTTAATGGTAATGAGCTGACCAATCAGGATAGCCCAGTGACATTCTCCTGTGCTATTGGTATGGATGAGAGGATCCCAGTAGTATTACCTGCCTGTCGTTTCCTGAAAGACAATAATGGTTTTCCTTTGATTGTAGAGTCTGTTTCATCATCATATATTTCATGTACTGATTTTATCTAAGCTCCTCTTAAAAGATAACCGACGCTTTAATTACCTGGAGGTTCCTCCAGCCCCTAGAGGTCACTTGTGTCCCTCGCCGCAGCTCCGGTATTTACTCTAACCTCGCTGGCAGCCTCTGAAGTATCGTTGACTCTTGGCGGGGCAGCGTCTTCTGCGCATGCATGCAAATGCGCCTACATCGACGGGACGCTCCCAGAGACATAGGCGCATTCATGCGCGGCGCAGTACGCTCCCAGTGACATGGGCGCATTCCGGCATGGCGCAGTACGGTGATGTGGCCATGATCACACGTGCAGAAAATGCCAAACCACAAGGGGTCAACAATACTTCAGAGCCTGACTGCAGGACCAGAGAAAACCAGAGCTGTGTAATTCAGCCAAATAGATCAGCAGGGCTGCCAGGCAACTGGTATGGTTTAAGAGGAAATATGACAGCCTGCATATTACCCTCACTTCAAGGGTTCACTTTAAGGTATCCATACATTACTCAATTTTCCATTGAGCAATTAAGCACCGATAGAGAGGTAAGATTTTTAAGAGCACAGCCTCTGGGGGCGACATTCTTATACTTATGGAGAAACCAGTCAGCCGACAGGGCTAGGCCGATTTTTGATCAGAAATCAGTCTGTGGTGTATGGGCAGGCAACAAATCCCTCACTGATCAGATTCAATCACAGTAGAGGTCTGTCTCTTGGTCGTTGTGCCCATACATAGATGGATGGGCACCTGTAGTTGCATAGGGGAGTATTGCCAATAACCAGTTAGTACAAATATCAATAGTTGCCCCAATCTACCACCGTGGGCAGCATGGTGGCGTAGTGGTTAGCGCTCTCGCCTTGCAACGCTGGGTCCCTGGTTCGAATCCCAGCCAAGTCAACATCTGCAAGAACTTTGTATGTTCTCCCCGTGTCTGTGTGGGTTTCCTCCGGGCATTCCGGTTTCCTCCCACAGCCCAAAAACATACAGATAAGTTAATAGGCTTCCCTGTAAATTGGCTTTAGACTACGGTACATGCACTATATGATACATACATAGACATATGACTATGGTAGGGATTAGATTGTGAGCCCCTCTGGAGGGACAGTTATGTGACAAGACAATCTACGCTGTATAGTGCTGATTAATATGTCGGCGTCCTATAAATACTAAAATAAATAAATCTACTCATGTATGGCCAGCAGCGCAGGCAGGGGACCAGCAGAACAGGCAGGTGCCATTTTTTTTGAAAGGGAAGAAAGATGTCAGCCTCCAGGTTTCCTTTTAAATGCAGAATTTCAGCTTGAAATCTTTCATTCTGGTAAACCAGTGACCAACTAGGAGTTCTTTAGAGTCTCGCCCCCATTCTTGACATTCCAGCTCCTGTATGGCTGGAGCACTGCGAGGTGAGGGCTGGTCGGACCGGTTTGAAGACTAGGCCGGAGACAGCAGAGAGGTGTTTTGCGTCAGTTGAGTGGGGCGGCCCAGGGGATTTGGGTGATGGGAAGGTGTGTCTGCAGGGTATGAAAAGGTCACTCCTGGCCTGAAAGAATGCCAGATTTTCTGTGTGGAGACAGCCTGACGTGTCCTCAGGGGACTCACGGCCAAGTTGTGGTGACTTCATGTGAAAGGCCTCTGTGGGGCCCAATGCGATTCCCCCCAGACTGAACATAAACGTGCCACAAAACACTTCCCAGCTGCCTGCAGCCGATTTACAAAAATGTCTTGCATCACAGTTTGACACTTGTAAGGAGAGGGATATGGAAGCTGCCATATTCATTTCCTGTTAAGCAATACCAGTTGCCCGGCAGCCCTGCTGATCTATTTGGCTGCAGTAGTGTCTGAATCACACCAGAAACAAGCATGCAGCTAATCTTGTCAGATCTGACAATAATGTCAGAAACACCTGATCTGCTGCACACTTGTTCAGGGTCTATGGCTGAAATCATTAGAGGCAGAGGATCAGCGGGACAGCCAGGCAACTGGCATTGTTTAAAAGGAAATACATTTGGCAGTCTCCATATCCCTCTCACTTCAGTTGTCCTTTAATGTTGTAGCTGCATGGCCTGGGACCCACATGAGCATTTTCAGCAGCGCTGGCGATCTCAAAAAGGGCTAATGTAAGTGAATGCAGCTGAACCTAGACCCGCAAATGTAATTTAACCAAATTGCAGGTCCTTTATCGTTTTTGGAGCAATTGTGCTGCAAGACAAGAGATAGAAGCGCTGCAAAATAGTTTTTAAACCCCTTTTCAAAAGCTAGTTTGCAGCGACTTTGTTGGGGGGGGGGGGGGCAATTGTATGTTTTTAAATAAAGTTTAATATACTTGTCGGGTCTCCCGATGTCTGCCCTCCAGCGTGTACCTCTGCCCCCTAGCACAAGGTCATCCGCATTCTCTAATTGAACTTTTGCACTACGGGGTTGGACTACGCACTAGAAGCTGGCGGAAATGACCTTGAGAGGCCTGGTAAGTATTTGAAACAATTTCTCCAGGTAAAAAAAAAAAGAGCTCTGTGCAGTTTATTGTACAGCGCTACCAAACGCCAGACTAATCATGCCGCAAAACGGATCAATATAGAAAGGGCTTGTGTGATTGCAAGCACAGCAGCTATCTCCAGTGGGTTCCATTTACAAGTGTAAAAGGTTTAGAAGCCCAAGCAAAAATTTGTCTGGGGGGCGGAATTCTCCCCAAAATCCGCAATGTATGATTTCTGTGCCCAGCGATGCCGCCATCTTGGCACGAGTGACACCTTCATTCTGCTTTCCCTCCGCAGCGATTCCGAACGCAGACAGCGTTGGCGAGTGCATGAAGCTCCGGCTGTCCGTCTGCTGTCAACAGACAAGTGAGTATTCCCAGCGCCGATATTCTGCTGTTACTTCATAACCTGCCTGTGTAATACCTGCAGATCCAACTGAGCGGTAGCGCTTCTGGCTCTTTATTGTGATGCTATTTCACTGGCCTCATTGGTTGCAGGGAGCACAAAATAACTTACAGTGCCCAATGGCAGCTGGAGAGTGATATATCAAGATGGGATCCCAAGCATATAATCTAAAGAATTCTGATAGCAACCAGGGAAGAATTATGAAAGGGTCTAAAATAAGAGAACTCTCTGTGGGGGTTTAGAAAATCGAAGGACACAGAACCCAAAACACTTCTGTTTTGCTGCAGAAATAGGCCTGGTGCACACCAGAGGAGTTTTTCTGAGCGTTTTGAGTTTTTAAATCTGCTGCTAATGTTATCCTATGTGTCTGTGCACACTGGAGCAATGAGGTTTTGGAAAAAAAAAACCCCATAGCATTACATTGGGAAAAGCTTTTGAAACCTCTAGCGCCCAAACGTTAGAGGTTTCAAAAGCTCTTCCCAATGTAATGCTATGCGGGTTTTTTACAAAACCTCATTGCTCCAGTGTGCATAGACACATAGGATAACATTAGCAGCAGATTTAAAAACTCAAAACGCTCAGAAAAACTCCTCTGGTGTGCACCAGGCCATACTGCTGGTAACTGTTAAAAAGGAACCAGAGGTGTGAGACCTATGGAAGCTGCCATATGTATTTCCTTTGCCTGGCAGTCCTGCTGATCTTTCTGGTCAGTAGGGTCTGAATCACACACCTGAAACAAGCATGCAGCTAATCTTGTCAGTTTTGTCATAGGCCTCTGATCTGCAAGCTTGTCCAGGGTCTATGGCTGAAAGTATTAGAGGCAGAGGACCAGCAGGACACTGCGAGTATATAGTGATGTCACTACACCTGCCGGGGGTCAGTTGGTCGTTGGGAAATCTAATCCCGTCACCACCACGCACATGATTGAGCCCTTGAGACCAGAATTTTCCAACATGCCCAATCGATCCTCCCGACTGATCACTGCCGAAGATCGATCGCGTGATCATGTATCGGCGTAGATATCTGCCATATTCGTTCATCACTATGATTGAATTACTAGATATCGATAACGAAAATCTTGTAATGTTTGGTATTTCTTAGAAAGAATGTGAGGTTGTAGGAAAGTACCATTTACCATTATTACTGCAGGGTAACTAAGCAGATTGGGGTGACCCAAAACCTCTAGGAAAGTATAGGGGACTAAAAGACCGAAAAGCCCTCCTACTAAAAAGCAATGCTTAGTGCGTTTTCCCTTCTTAAAAACATACTGGCAATAATTCAGCTTTAAGTGAACATCTGTTGTTACCCACAATGCACCACTACTAAATATGCAAGTTATCTTTTTATGCCTCTAGATTCCAGCGTTTCTGGATGTGAGCCAGGTTTAAAAATGCCTATAGCTTTAGATTTTACAGTAAAACTTCTGTAAAATGTAAAGCTATAGGTGTGCTATACACCAGCGGTTCTGGTTGTAAGCCTGGCTTCAGGGGCATAGAGATCATTTGCATATTCAGTAGTAGTGCATTGTGGGTAACCACAGATGTTCACTTAAAGCTGAATTATTGCAAGTACCTTCTGTTTTAAGAGGCCAATCACTCTAAGCATTTTTACAACACATACATAGGTAAACATTTGGTGGCTCTAATGAACCTCTATATTCATTTTAGCCAATGACAGTCTAATGTTTGCATAGTTCCGCCCATCTTCTGTGCCCAACAAAGCACAGGTGGTCAGCAATTGAGCATGGCATAATATTTCAGCTGATTGCTTTGTCCCCAAAAAGTCTCTATAGACTATGTGAACAAAGAAGAACGTTACCAAAAAAAAAAAAAAAAAAAAAAAGCTAGCCCCCCTGTAAACGTGAGACTTCTAGAAAAACATCCTGTTTACCAAGTATTACTTTGTGAGGTCACCCTATGGGCGTGGCCCAACTGTCCATCACAATAGGAGCTTTCTATTGGCTTCCATGGGTATGTGATGTACAGACCCACCAGCTGGCTTGGTTGTCAGTGTGGAGTTTTAAAACGCATACAGGCACATGGCTTTTGCTGGCAGACAC
This sequence comes from Hyperolius riggenbachi, assembly GCF_040937935.1. Lineage (NCBI taxonomy): Eukaryota > Metazoa > Chordata > Amphibia > Anura > Hyperoliidae > Hyperolius > Hyperolius riggenbachi. The sequence goes on from NC_090654.1 coordinate 36,545,280, forward strand.
TCTGCTGGTGCTCGGCAACCATTTGTGCTCATTCAGCTTGCCAGAGTGGCATGTGCTGTCCTATGGAGAGGGAAGGAGTTTGAGAAGCACCCAGGGACAAAGTGATTGGCTGAAGAATTCCACCACTGCTGACTGCTAGTCACCCGTGTTATGATAGGCACAGAGGATGTAAAATGCAAGGGGGGGGGGGGGGAGGGTGTTCTTGTTGCCCATTTGGCATTCCCTGACCCCATATGGATGTATAGGTATAATTGTGCACAGGAAGCAGCTGTGTAGGATATGACCAGAGGTGACTTGTGTATCTAATATAGTGTGTATAAGCAGAGTCACACTATAACTGTATTCTGCTTTCTTTCTGGCAGCTGTGCGGCCGGTCACAGAGGTCCCCAAATCCCAGCCCAGAGGGGGCTCACCTGGCGGGGGAGGGAAGTCGCCCTCTCAGGGAGGTGAGTGGATAGATTATTGGAAGTTCTCGTATGTGAAATGTCCACCTAGCAGCATTACTTTAAAAAGACAACTGAACGAGAGGGATTTGGAGGTTGCCATATTTATTCCCCTTCATACTGTACCAGTTGCCTGGCTGTCCTGCTGATCCTCTGTCTAGAATACTTTTAGCCATAGACCCTGAACAAGCATGCAGCAGATCAGGTGTTTCTGACATCGTCAAATCTGACAAGATTAGCTGCATGCTTGTTTCTGGTGTTATTCAGACACTACTGCAGCCAAATTGATCAGCAGGGCTCAGGGCTGCCAGGCGACTGGTATTGGTTAAAAGGAAATAAAATATGGCAGCCCCATATTCTTCTCACTTCAGTTGTCCTTTAAACGACTACTAGATGCTGTCGCAGGAATTTAAAGGGAAACAGAGGTGAGAGGGTTATGGAGGCTGCCATATTTATTTCCTTGTAAACAATGCCAGTTGCCTGGCAGCCCTGTTGATCTTCTGGCATATGTAGTGTCTGAGTCAAAACCCTGGAACAAGCATATGGCTAATCCAGTAAAACCTAAGTCAGCGGAGTCAGAGTACCTGATCTGCTGCATGCTTGTTCAGGGTCTATGTCTAAAAGTATTAGAGGCAGAGGATCAGTAGGATTGCCAGGCAACTGGTATTGTATAAAAGGGAATAAATATGTCAGCCGTCACATCCCTCTCACCTCGGATTCCCTTTAAAGTTGGGGGTGGGGAGGGGTATATTGAATTGTTCAGTGGTCTGTTCTCGAATTGTGGCCACACATTACTTGATTTCTGGTACGTGGCCACCCGATCATCAGAATTGATCAAGCATGCTGGAAAACTGTTGTTGAAAGGGCTCCATTGGGTGCATGGCGGTTATGGCTACTGAACACCCCCCTTTTCTCATTCAATCTATCTAATGGTCAATTTGGTGGCCGATCGAGAGCTGTATCTCTGCCTCATGACATGCCTCTGTGTCCCCCCCAACCACCGCGCTTTAGCCCCCCCCCCCCCCCCCCCCCCCCCCCCCGAGTTTAGCGGCAAGATTTGTTGCTAACTCGGAGGTAAACAGAGGGGAGAGGAATTCCATATTTAAAACGCCTGCCAGGGGTGTTCCTACAGGGTTTCCTGAGCTGTCATTGGGCAGCTCTCTCGCCCTGGCCGCACCTCCTGCCACTCCCCCGCCTCCCTCCACGCAGTCTCTCCTTGCAGCGTCATGATCCAGAGGTCACAAAAAAGTGAAAGTGGGGCATTGCGGCCCACGGGAGCGGCGTTTTTTGTGACTACCTGATCCGCTCTGCCCCACCGATCAGGTAGCCTACTTTTTCTGAGCCCACCTTCAGCTCTCTTTAAAGCGGGTCTAAACTCAGAACTTCCTTTCTTCTCTAAAAAAGATAAGCAACAGCATAACCACATCTACAGAAACAACATTTCTTTGTTACAGCTGATACAAATCCTGCAATACAACTGCAGTGTGTCAACTTCCTGCTTTCAAAGAAGCAGACATAGGGTTAATAGCCTGTCTTTACAAATCATCTGCTCTGCCGTGGCAGAGGAGATTCCTGAGCGGACACAGCTGAGAGATCAAATTACAGTTGTAATTAAGCACAACTCTTAAACTCTCAATGCATACAGGGTGCATTTCTCTCTATTTTCCTTCCGTCCTGTGCAAGAGTTCAGGTCCACTTTAATGAGGTTCCTTTTGTTTAGTTTTAGGGGATGTTGAGGGTGACCTCCATTAAAACATTGATTTTTCTCTCCGTAGGCCCTCAAAAACAAGACAGAAGCTCCTCCTTCCAGCTGTGTGTCTCCCCGCTCCTCCTCACGCTCTGCCTCTTCCTCCTCCTCCTTTGGGTTTGATGCCCAACGGTGGGGAACAGACTGTGGCATGGAGCTGCCATGCCCACCCATCAGAAGCCCACCAGTCTGGAGCCAACATCGTATTTGGGATTGGAAAACCCACCCCTGCTCTGGACTCCTTGTGCCAAATTTAGAAGCCTAAAATGGCCGTTCCAGGGACCGAGGAGACTTTTTCAGAAGCTCTGGCACTGCCCGCGTGGGAGTCTGCTTCATAAATTGCACAAAAATTTCCTTTTTAATCTTAATTTTTTTATACGAAGGACTCTGGACTCTCCACATGTGTATAATATAAATATCTATATGTCTATTTTTATACAAAATATGTAAAATTAAGAAATTCAGCACTTTATTTCGCAATGTTGGATGATGGAAGAAAAATTATCTTGTGCCTTGGACTAGCCTCCCTGCCATCAACACTTACCCCCTTCCCCCACTCCGGGGTGGACTCAATACCCCCAACTATGGAAACTTCTTACTACCTGATCTGGATCCTTTTCCTGTGGCTCCGCCCTCCATGTACACTTACAGGTAGGTTCCCACAACTGGATAAAGGATAAATATACTTTACACACATACAGTGCATTTATCTACTTATCCCCCAGTGTGCATCAATAAAACTAAACTGGGCCGTGGGCCCTGTTCTTAGGATGCCTAGATAAAGAGATCTGGTCACTAGGCAGAAGAGTTCCGAATCTGAACGCTGGCCCGAATGAATCGGAATAGAACTTAAAGCACAGCAGACCATGCATGGCAGAGGGGGTTAACTCACCCTTGATACTGCCTCTGTGCCTTACCCTCCAGTGTTCCAGCACTCAATACTTCCTCCTTTACTGAAAAAAGGAAATAGCTGGAACATAGTGGAGAGCAGCACACAACTATAAGCATGACTTGATTTGACTCCTCTACCTAAAATGCTAGTAGTTGGGCTTTTGATGACCCTGCTAGTCAGGGAGGGACTTCTGACGCCCTCCCACAAACGTTCTGCCCCCTTGTCTACTTTCTTTCGCTGGTCAGGAAATGACATCACCGTTGCATGCAGCTGCTGATGTGGGTTTGATGATGCCATCTCAAGTTTATCCAGAGAATGTAGGAGGTAGACAGGCGAATGGTTGCAGGAGGATCAGGCGCCTTCTGTATGGGGGAGGAGCTTACAACATCACAGCCAAAAACTGCCAATGTATTGTCTCGTCTGCATGATGGCTTCTTCGAGTAGACAGGCGACTACGTCACAATTTGTAGTGGGAGCTGAAGTGGCCTGAGCTCTGTATCCATAAATCTTGCGTACAAGGTTCTCCTTGTGGGGCAAATAACTTATGTGCTCACGTACAGTTTGCCTTTGAAGCAGACCTGAACTCAGAACTTCCTCTCTGCTCTAAAAAGACACGCAACAGCATAATTACCTTTACAGAAAAACATTTCATTGTTACAGCTGATACAAATCCTGCAATATATCTGCAGTGTCTACTTCCTGCTTTCATGGAAGCAGACATTTTTAACATCCTGTGCTTTCAAATCAGCTTATCTGCCGTGGCAGTCAGCGGACACAGGAGAGAGATCAATGACAACTTGGGATTAGACACAGATGAGGGGGAATTAGGCTAAACTCTCTACATGTTGGTTGCATTTCTCTCTGTTTTTCTTCTATCCTGTGCAAGAGTTCACTCTACAGAGAAGAGGATCCATAGAATGTTATTTTAAACTGAATAGGCTCTTTCAATAGCTGTAATAGCTGTAAAGAGATGACATCACTTCCTGCATGGGTTGGAGGAGCACTAAACCACAGACTGGGGTTCCAATTGAGATCAGCTATTGAAATTCATCTTTTTTTTTTTTTATAAAAAAAAAAAAAAAATTAACTACCAATACAGTGTTTTGAAAGATCAGATTTAAATAAATAAATAAATAAAAATTACATTCCTCCCAGGCCACCTGCATCCTCCGCTGGGCGGCATGGTAATTCGGCCAGTCTGGTCGCGCACATTCCCGTCGCTGGGAGTGTACTGCACAGCCACAGAACGTTCCCGGCAATGGGAGCACGTTGGGCTCGCTGAATTAGTTGCGGATCCAGGTGGCCTGGGAGGACGGCAAGGGACCGATGAGGCTGGAGGAAGCCCCAGGTATATACTGTGTATTTTACATTTTTCATCTCAGGTTTACTTAAAATATGCTTTGCGTGTCTTGTCCTCGGTCTCAAGGACCTTCCAGAAGGCTTGTTTACTTTGTCCTGTGCTAAAATTAAGAAGGCTGGTGCTCCCAGACGCAGTCTATTGTTTCTTAAGCAGACTCCATTATCTTTTGATTTGTCAGACAAGATTACAGCTATGTATAGACTTTCAATATCAGTTCCGTGAAATGATCTTTACAACTAAAGAGAGTATCAACAATAGTTGCATGCTTTGCTGCTGAAGACATTTGAAGGGCAAGAATGACCTCAGGTGGAGTTTGTAAAGGTGGCCATACACTCGATAGATTAGCAGCAGATAGATCATCAGATAGATTTCTGATCTGATGTGTTTAGGAACATTTTTTTACTAGGAATAGATTTCAGTTCAAAAAAATCGGCTGAGTGTATGGGCCCCTTAACTGTGTGTAGGGTTGTAGTTCATTGGATGAATTGGTGGCATGTGGGGGTATTGCTAGCTTGTTGCTGTGGACTAAACCATCTTTTCTCCACTAGGTTGGCAGCACCTGATACAGCCTGAGAGGAGATTTCTTCTGCCTCTGGGGAGACTTCTTACACAGAGAGGTTTATTTTCCTGACCAAAGACGGAGGACTGATTTGCACAGGAGAGTAAAGGCCTCCGGACCACAGAGGACAAGCCTATTTGGCGAGGATACGCCGCATTTCACCGAGAAAACTCATGTCTGCGGAAAACAATCAGACTCCATGCCTTCAGTGCGTTTTCTTTTCCTCTATCGTTGTCCTGTCGCCCTTTACCCAGTTTCTACAGCTTCAAACCCAACCCAACCCCCCCGTATCATGGATTTACTTCCCCCTCTGCTTGGCGGCTCACCCCCGACGCACAGCGATATGTTCTCTGGAGAACGCGATGTGTCTTCCATGAAGATCACCCGTCGCAGTATTTGGCCTGTTTACATAACTTTTTGTTTTTTTAAATGATGAATTTTTTTTTTTTGCTTTTGTTAGAAACTGAGCCAAAAAATAAAATATTGTGACTACTCATTTCATCATTCTTGAAGCATTTCCGACACTGCGGGATTATAATGCTCAACGTTCTTCTGTAAGGTATTTCAGTGTTTGGCACAGACTGCAGAGATCATCCAATAGTTTGTCGACTGGGGGGGGTGTTCATCAGATTTCATCCGATGCAGACAGTAGGAAGGTGGTCATGTGACTTAACCCCACTACAGCTGGAAGACAGGAAGGTTTGGGGTTAACAGGGTTTAAGTTTATTGTGCCATGATTTGGGGGTTAAGCGGTTACCACAATCAGGACGTACCGGTACATCCATATTCTGCCTCACTAACATAGGATGTACCTGTATGTCCAGTCAATCAGTGGTTGGTGCGCACGCGCTCCTGTTGCTTGTTCACGACGGGATTTACATGTTGTGTATTGGTGAATGGGAACATGTGTTCCCCAATCCAATCTGAGTGACTGGGGATGAATGAACATAGCGTCAATCAGGAGCCATGTTCATTCATAATAAAAGCCTCTTGAAAGCAAAAAATAAAAGTAGAAAAAAAAATATGTAACACTTCCTGGTAACCCAGGATAGTGTGTGTAGTGCCATCTTGTGGCCAAAAGGTACATTTCAGTTAATGTACAATACATTCTTTTTTACTATAGTTACTCACCCTTCTAAAGCACCCCGTTGTCAATTGTCGCCATTGTACTAGGAACATAAGTTAAATGTCACGTTTCCCAGGACAAATGGGCAACTAAAAAGTGTGGGTTGTATTTTAAAGCCATAGGGGGGTGGAATTGGAGAGATAGCATTTTTACCCCTATAAAATGCATAGACAAAGTAATTAATGAAGACAAGTATTGCCCACAAAAAGCCTAATTTGTGGTGAAAAAAACAGAGATCATTTGGGTGTGATAAGCAGTGACAAGGTTATGGCCAAATGAACGGGAGAAGCGATGACAGGTGAAAACGGCTTATGGTGGGAAGGGTAAAATAGCCGGGAGGTAGTGTTTTGTGTTTTACAGGGACACTGCTTCACATGGTGCATGGCAGTAATGTTGGTCCCCTCTGGGCATTGGCATATTTCTGGTTAGTAGTTACACTGCTCCTCTGGGCACATTCCCTGGGCCACTGCTGGTAGTAGTAGTAGTAGTAGTAGTACAGCTCCCCCTCCATAAGGCACTTATCCCTGGACATGGATGGTGGTTGTAGTAGTACAGCTCCCCCCTCCATAAGAAATATTCCCTGGGCTGCAGCTGGTAGTAGTAGTAGTTGGGTAGTGCCTCTTCCAGGCAGAGGCGGTTGGCTGGGAATCGTCCTCGGCTTCCTCTATAATCACTTCCTTCTCTGATCTCCCGAAATCCTTTTAATCCTGACGCGGCATTTCAAAGGGCAATTGATATTACGTTTCATAGCAGCTGTCTGTGAGCGGCAGCCATCCGGGGGGGTCATTATCCCCCATTTCACTTACTATGATCTTATGTGTGAAACTTGAGGCCGATCTGCAGGCTTTAGCCGTCCGGGGAGCACCACGCGTTGTGGCTAATTGGCGGAGATCATGTGACCTGCGTGTGACAATTACACTTTACTGCCCAGGCTGGTTATCCGCTCTCCACATGTCCCGTCAGTAGCTTTTATGTAACAGATCCACAGATCCATCACTCCCAGCAGACCCCAAACACTTCTGGCTGTGGATGAACTACAAGTCCCAGCATGCTCTGGAGCTAAGAATGCAGAAAATGTAGTTCCTCTTTAGCTGGAAGGTCACCAGTAACAAATGGCTAAAGGAATTGCACCAAAAGCTCATTCATTTAAACATGACGAGGAACTGACCACCGATTGGTGAAAACGGTTTAGGCTCACAAGACGCCATCATAGCATACGGAATAAAATGACGCCTGGGAATTTGGGCACCCTGGAAAGCAGATAGAATATTGGTAAATGTACTCATATTCTACTATTAAAAAGTGTAAAGAAGGATCATAAAATATCGATAAACACCAATATTTTACTATGGCTAAACCAGTGTTCTCCCCAGAAATTTTTGTCCAGCTGGGTGGCATGAAAAAGTAGCCGGGTGTGGCGAGATGAGAGAATCCAGGGCAGGTGCTTCTGTGCGCAAAGAATAGGAGGAGGTGAGCTGATAACAGCCAGGTGCTCACCAAAAATAGTCGGGTGGAGCACCCAGCTAAAAGAGCCCGGGGAGAACACTGGCTAAACGTAACCCTACACTCAGAGAGAACCCTAGACCCCCCCCCCCCCCCCCGACACCAGACCCTAACCACCCCACCTGCACAGACACCCTTCCGAACCAACCCCACCCCCAACCGACTCCTAACCAAACCCACCCCCCCCCCCAAATACCCTTCCTGACGCCTAACCTCAACCCCCCACAGACACCTCTCCTGATGCCTTTTTTTTAAGGGGGAGGGATTTTAGGGTGGGGTCACACTATATGATAATAAAAGTTCTAATCACGCTGCAACAGTCCTACAGTGGCCCCATTCACATTGGTGCTTTGGCTCCGCAGTGCACCAGGTTCTGTTGTAATATAACGTGAATGGAGCTGTGCGCTGGTAGACATTGCACACGTTATGCTCAAATTTGTAACTAATGACAATTGTTGCAAAACACAGGTTACCGGAAGCAAATAATTTTGAAATTGGGTGTGATGTGCTGCTTATATACATCACCACAGGGGGAATGGGAACTTACACTTAGGCCTGGGACCCACCAGTGCCGCTTAGGGACGGACCAGTAAGCACGAAAATCTGACGTCCATGATTTTACCATGATTTCTGGAGCATTCGCAGTTTGTCCCTGGCATCCCTTCACTGCCATTACTCCAAAACTGCCCGATCACAACTGCTGCAGAGGAAACACCCTTATAGGGCTCTGTTGCTGTATCGCTTTGCCAATCGCTAAACACAATGAAAGTCCAAGGGCCACACACTAAATAGCACAGGTCCATCACTCACTGTAGACAGACATCTAAAAATCGTACTTTTTCCACATGCAGCACCCAATGGTTTCCTATGGAGAAGCAGTAGGTGGCAGCATAGCATAATTGTTATCACTCTCACCTTGCAGCGCTGGGTCCCTGGTTTGAATCCCAGCCAGGGCGCTATCTCCACAGAGTTTGTATGGTCTCCCCGTATCTGTGTGGGTTTTCTCCAAGCATTCCAGTTTCCTCCCATGTCCCAAATACATACAGTTAAGTTAACTAGCTTCCCCCTAAATTGTCCCTAGATTAGAGTAGTACACTACACGATACATACATAGACATAGGACTATGGTAGGGATTAGATTGTGAGCCCCTTTGAGGGACAGTTAAAGGACAACTGAAAAGAAGGGTATATGGAGGCTCCCATATTTATTTCCTGTTAAACAATACCAGTTGCCTGGCAGTCCTGCTGGTCTGTTTGGCTGCAGTAGTGTCTGAACAACACCAGAAACAAGCATGCAGCTAATCATGTCACCTGACAATAATGTCAGAAACACCTGATCTGCTGCATGCTTGGTTAAGAGGCTGTGGCTAAAGGTGGCCATACACTGGTCGATTTGCCATCAGATTCGACCAACAGATAGATCGCTCTCTGATCGAATCTGATAGGGATCGTATGGCTACCTTTACAGAAAACAGATTGTGAACCGATTTCAGCCTCAAACCGCTCACAATCTGTGGTGGTGGTGGTGCTGCCGCCGCTCCCCCCCCCCCCATATACATTACCTGCTCCGCCGGTGCGACTCCAGTCCCCCGGTCACCGCTGCTCTGTCTGCGCTCTGGTCTCCAGGTCCGGCATGCCTCACTTCTTCTAGCCCGGCAGGAAGTTTAAACAGTAGAGGGCGCTCTACTGTTTAAACTTCCTGCCGGGCTAGAAGAAGTGAGGCATGCTGGACCTGGAGACCAAAGCGCAGACAGAGCAGCGGTGATCGGGGGACTGGAGTCGCGCCGGCGGAGCAGGTAATGTATGCGGGCTCTATTGTGTCGGTCATCGGGCACTCGAACGCCGCTAGCGATGCGCTCTTTACCCGCGGGCGATCGACGGTTATTTTCCGCACGGCGCGATCGACGGGATCGGACGAAATGGATCGAAATTCGGCGTGTAGCGTGAACGATTGGCAGCAGATTCGATCCCAGTGATCGAATCTGCTGTCGAAACGGGCGCAAATCAGGCCAGTGTATGGCCAGCTTAATAGTATTAGAGGCAGAGGATCAGCAGGCAAGCTAGGCAACTGGTATTGCTTAAAAGAAAATAAATATGGCAGCCTCCATATACCTCTTGCTTCAGTTGTCCTTTTAAGTGATAAGACATTATACTCTGTACAGCGCTACAAAATATGTTGGCGCTAGATCAATACTAAATGATAATAGTGAGGTTTAGTGCACTTTCATGTGAAATATCGAGTTATGCATTTCCTCTTCATGTTTTCCCTTACTGAAAAGACAGATTAGTAAAACAAACCTACAAACTCCTGAAAAATGCACACAAACCCGAGGACATGAGAACCGCATGTTTTTCACATTGACAAGTGTGCTCAGAATAATGTAACATGAGACTGGGACAAATAATACACTGAACTGGCTTTTGTTCCAAAATAGAAGCTTATCTCTGGCAATGTTTACATCAGAAGCTGCCTCTACACCTGTGATCAATGTTTGCAGAGGTTATCAGCACTTCAGCAGAGGCAGGGCTGGTGCACACTTGGCGCTTTTTCGCCGGCAATCAGCAAAGCGCAGCTACTAATGTATCCCTATGGGTACATTCACACTGCGGCGATTGCAATTCCGATCAAACGCGCTGCATGCAGCGTCTTTGGGGCGATTGCGCTGTGATTCTCGTTCTATCGACTGAAATCAAAAGATTTTGCTGCGGAATCGCAATACAAACGCGACCTTGGGGAAAGTGCTAGATGTCAACTAGCCCTCAGTGTGGATTAGCTTCAAGCAGAGATCAGCCCTGACTAAAGGCCGGCATTAGTACAGAGTAACGACAGTAGTTGGGCCGTTTCACCATTTTGCAATGCAGTTTTTCAGCGACTGCCGATTTTGTTCGGGAAAAATCGCATTGTGATCATTCCATAAATGGTGTATGCAGTACCTCTGCGATGTTATACAAATGGAACCCCTGCAGTGAGATTGTTCCTGCATAGGGTGATGCTAGTGCTGTGCCAATCGCTGGTGATCAGCACGGTTGCCACCACTGTGAACCAGCCTATAAACCTTATGTAAGGAGGGTGACATTTGTATGCTATGGTATAACAATAAAGCTCATTTTCAATGCACAAAGTATAAATACCCTAATACTTCAAAAGGCATCTTGCCTGCAAGCACAGAACTCCTGGAGCGCAGCGATGAGTGTGCAGATAAGTAACACAGAACTCAGTCGGGTCGCCATGTTTAGTAATTATATATTTTTACAGCACTGTCATCTTCTGCAGCACTTTACAGAGTGCATAGTCATGTCACTGACTGTCCTCAGAGGAGCTCACAGTCTAATCCTACCATAGTCACAGTATAATGTCCTACCATATTAGTATTAGGTATTTATATAGCTCTGACATCTTCTGCAGCACTTTACAGTGTACATAGTCAAGTCACTGAATGTCCTCAGATGAGCTCACAATCTAATCCTACCATAGTCATCGTCTAATGTCCTACCATATTAAGCATTTATATAGCACAGTCATCTGTGCTGTAGTACTCACTTGTCACTGTGGGGCAGGTAATTTGGGGGACATGCGATGCTTGGTAATTTGTGCGCCGCCGTACACCACAAGCACCCAGTGTATAATTTGGGCAGCCGATAGGAAGGTAGTGCTGAAGTAGGAGACAAGTAGTGTTAGGCATAGGGTAACATGAGGGTTAACATACAAAAGTAGTAACAGTGGAGTCTAGTGTGTGTACAGCAGCCTTAAGGGCTCATTCACACTTGAAAGTGGCAAAACAATGGCATTTTGCCTGGGTGATTTTTACCACGATTAGCATTGTAAAAATCACTGTACACTCGCGATTCAATGCTTTAAGCACTGTATCACGATTTCTCCAGAATTGCGAGGAAATGCTACAGGCATCACTTTCTGCGATTGCCATTTATTGCAAAATTCCTGTGATCGGCAGCGTTTAAATAGCGCCAGCACTTCGTCGATGAGCGGGAATCACCCGCAAATCGCCCTGGTGTGAATGGGCCCTGATACATCAATGAGAGATCCAGCATGCTGGATTTATCTCCCCCGAGAGCAGCCTGACACTATATTGTTCTCTCTGCCCCCTCAGTTATGTGCCTCATATTGTCCTTCTGCACCCCCCCCCCCCCCCCCTTTCCATAATCTCCAAAAACCGCTCGGTGTGCACTGGGCCTCAGACTGGATTAGCGGCATGCTTGTTTCAGGTGTGTGATGCAGCCAAAGAGACCAGCAGGACTGCCAGGCAACTGGTATTGTTTAAAAGGAAACATCCATATCCCTCTCAGTTTAGGTTCCCTTTAAACGACAACTGTAGGGAGAAGAATATGGAGGTTGCCATAATTATTTCCCGTTAAACATACCAGTTGCCTGGCAGCCCTGCTGATCTATTTGGCTGCAGTGGTGTCTAAATAACACCAGAAACAAGCCTGCAGATAATCTTGTCAGGTCTGACAATTATGTCAGAAACACCTGATCTGCAGCATGCTTGTTCAGGGGCTATGGCTAAAAGTATTAGAGGCAGTGGATCAGCAGGACAGCCAGGAAACGGATATTTTGTTTAAAAGGATATAAATATGGCAGCCTCCATATCCCTCTCACTTCAGTTTTTAAGAATTAGAAATTTGAAAATTCACTGATTTATTACCTACCAATTTGATGCATGCAGGTGGTGTTTTACCATCATGTGTCCACCAGAGGGGGCTCTAAGCATTGCAATGAGGTGAACTACCTGAAAAGTGTTCGTGGAGTATATAGACACACACACCCCTATACTAAATATAGTTATCTTCTATACAGATGTACATAGCTGTGGAGGTCCCACCCACACACCTCTGCTGATAAGGAGTGACATTTTCTCCATAAGTGTGACTTATGATTATTACATCGAGGACAGAGATGTGTTGACATCAGCTAGTGCTACACCCAACCACAATCCTTCCCTTTCTGTTGGTTTTGATTCGCTGACCGCTGAGTGTTTAAAACAAACAAATTGTGACTTTGGAACTGGATCAATCAAAATAGAAAGTGCATCTAATTAGCCCAAATTGCACACAGTTTCTACGTCAAGGTGAAATGCAAGAAGGTGTGAGATACAAATTATTCTGAGTTAATGCAGGATTAGCAATATTTCTATACACATTTGGGCAGTTTGAAAAATAACCCATTGAAGTACCCCTCGGCGGGACTCCATTTTCAAACTGCACAAATCTGCATATTTTTGCATAACTCTGCATCAAATTAAAATTATTAGAATCTCACTGACCAGCTCTGGCCTGGACAAAGTTGGGAATGGTCGGTCAGCAGTTCCCGGTACCTACAACAGACATGTAGGCCCTTATTTGCGTTCAATATTGTTGTTGGCAATTTTGACGCCAGATGAAGCCAAAGTACGGCTCACCCTGCTCCTGCTCCTGCATGAATCTCCGGGCCCGCGTTAATTACTATTCCCCTTCCAAGGTGTAGCACTGGTGTAAAATGATTGGTGCAGCAAGAGTACCAAAACGTTGGTGAAAAAGTACTCTCAGGTCCCTTTTTACACTTTTTTTATTTATGTTGCGATACCCTTTCTGCAACAGCAATGAAAGTGTATGGGGCCCAGTACACTTACCATGTCGCGTTGCGCCAGAAGCTTCCAATACGCGGTCGACCCGCCGCAAAGTCAACAGCGCACTACTATGTGACTTCCTCGCCCACATGGGCGGCAGAATGCATTGACGTCTATGCGCAACACAGCGTTTTTCAGAGCTGTTTTCCACTTTTCTATACTTTAACATTGAGGCAGAAACTCCTCAGAAATCTAAAAAAAAAAAATACTGCAGCCCCCAAGTTTGCATTTGTGGAAAAAAAACAAACCTCTGGTGTGCACCATCCCATTCACTTTCATTAGCCAAGCGGTTTTCCCCCTGCAAGAGTTTAAAAAAAACGCTCCAGAACTGCTCTGGTGTGCACCAGTCCTTCTTCAGTAAGGAATCATTGGGCTAGACTCCCTAACACCGCTGTTTGGCCTACTGAGCGCGCCCTATCAGCCGTAGCTCTTAAGTGCTTTGAATTCGTTATGAGAAAAGCAACATACAAATGTTGGCATTATTATCGCTCAAACGTATTACACAGTGCTCTGCAAAACACAATGATAAACATTCATATGTAACAAGCACAGACCATGCTGCAGGCAGAGAGGAAGCCTCTGGCTCACTAAGCTTACAATCTAATATATTGTGAAACGTTTGCCAAGTGCTTGGAATATGACTGAAGCATCCCGTAACTCAGAGATGGGGTTTGGGAAAGTATCATCTTCCTGTAAGAGGCTGAGGAGTTTCCATGCCCACAGCCAGGAGGGGATACTGAGGGTTATAATCCCCTTCCCCCACTAATAACACTTCAAACAAGCCCCCTGCTGTGATCTGTAATCCCCACATGAATAGAGGAACAGCTCAGCCAGATGAAAGACCTGAAGCATGTCTTCTGGTGAAGATGGGGAGAAGATACCTGGGGCGACATTGGGTAGCGTGCAGGTAAGCGCCGGGAGGGGATAAAAAAAAAAACACGCCGTCAGCGATTGCTATTTTAGATGTGAACAAAGCTTGATTGTTCTCACATGACATGATGCAGCTCAACACAATAGCACACTGGCTGGCTGTAATGCTGGGCATACACAGCTCGTTTTTGCCGCTCGATTGTTTCGCCACTCGATTCCGCAGTCAATTCTCTTATCTTCCGCTAGTTTTTCCTTTTTCCATTCACTGCAATCCGGAATAGAGGGACGGAACGATCAAGCGAGAGATCAGACATGTCGGAAATGATCTATCGAGCCATCTTCGTGGCTCAAAAACTAGCTGTGTATTCCCAGCATTAGATGTGAAGAAACAAACTGCTCACCCTCAGCCACTCCATTCCTCCCCAGGAAGGTACACAGTACAAAAATGCTGCCCTTGAAATCTCTGCGCCTGATGCAAATGTTTCACCTTGCTTCATGCAAGAACCGGCCCTGGGTGTCTGGGACTCCTGGCCGGGAACAATAAAAGGGATTTTTGAGGGAACAGCCAATCGGGGATCCCCCAACACAGGCAAAAAAGCTCTGTAATTGGCTGACTACAGAGGACGAGGATCTGGATACACTGCAGTGAAAGTCGTGCCGCGGAATACACTGCTAACATTTACGTAATGGGAAGAGCAATGTTTTCTTAGCAGAGTCTATTTAAAAATGTGTTAAAATGACTTCTTTAGACGCCTGAAAAAACTACCAACCACACCATAAACTCCGGCCAAAAAGCCTGAACAAACAAATACAAGAGCTGTATGCACTTTCCAGGCTGATTAAATAACAATGCAGAGAAGTGAAAGAGCGCTTAATCCAGCTGATAACGAGGGACGGTCAGAGAGATCCAAGGCTTTCCAGGTTGACAGTGGCATAGGGATCACCATATAGCATCTGCTAGTATCCACTGGGGACTCAGCAGGGCCGGATTTACCGTAAGGCACTGTAGGCACTTGCCTACAGGCACCTGATGATGGAAAGGCGGCTAGTTCCCCTCCCCGGGCACCTTCCTCTCTCCTTCCCTATGCAGAGTCTTGATGAGAGCATAAATAATAAGTTACTCACCGACTCTCGGCATTCCACTGAGGAGATCTCTATTCAGCTGGTGACACCTCTAGCTACCTCAATACTTGGGGGCACCTCTAGCTACTTAATATTTAGGGTACCTCTGGCTACCTAATACTAAGGGGTACCTGTAGCTACCTATGACAGGCAAGGGAAGTAAGGGAGAGGTGACAGCCAGCACACTTGTGGTGCAGTTTGACGGGGTTTGTAGGCTCATGGAAGGCAAAGTAATGCTGGGTATACACGTTACTTTTTTTTCGTGCGATTTAGCCACCCGATCGTTTTTCGGAATGATTTCACACTAGATTTCACGCTCGATTAACTTATCTTCATTCATTTTTCTTATCTTTTTCCATTCACCGCTATGAGAAATCGAGTGCGGAAACAATCGGGAGCAATATCGGACATAACGGATTTTATCTATCTGATCCACCTATCGCACGAAAAAAAACGTAACGTGTCTCCCCAGCATACGGTGCCAGGACATCTGTGTCTATAGGTTCCTGTGATGTAAATCCGGGCCTGGGGGCGGGGTCACATCTGACTACCTATAATGGGGTCTCTTTGCTACGTGTACTATACTGGGTGTCCTTATAGATACCTAATATGGGGAAGCGGCTGGAGTCACACCTGACTACCTATACTGGGGGCTCTTATGGCTACTTACATTTGGGGAGGCTACTATTGGGGGGCCCATCTAAAATAACTTTGCTATGAGTCCCCATGATTTCTAGCTACGCCCCTGCCAGTTGCCAGTTGATGCAGAATTATGCAAATTTATGCAGCAAATGCCACCTCAGCAGGATTCGATTGGTCCATTTTTAAGCTGCATACATTTGCATTATCCTGCATCAAACGCAGGATTATTTGCACAACACTGACCATAACTACTGATAACTAACATTTAGGCCTCGTTCACATCTAAAATCATAATCGCAAATGGCGTTCTCCCCCACCCCCGATGCTCCACTGCGTGCTGCGTTTCTGGTAAAAGCGCTTTTCCAGAGCGATTTGGAATTCACTTCCTGACGCAAGTCAGGAAGTAGACTCTTTGACCCAGAAAAGAATAAATGCAATGCATTTTTAAAAATCGATTGTGAGCGTTTGCGTTTTATCTATACATTCCACTGAGGCAAAAATCGCCCCAGAAATGGTCCAGACAGCGCTTTTCTGCACGCACAGCGCTAATATGAACCTTCTCAGAGATTCATTGCACAAGCTTTCTGTGGGCGATTTTAAAAAATCCCCTGCGCTTGAAATAAAGGCTGAAAACGAGCCCTCAGGGCTCAAACCCACTAGAAGCATTTTTTTGCCAGCGGTTTGAAAATGTTCTCCCATTCACTTGAATGAGAATCACAGCAAAACCGCCACCATTTTTCAAAATCACACCAAAATCTTGATTCTCATCAAGTGAAAGCGAGAGCGTTTTCAAAATACAAAACGTGCTGCTAGTGGGTTTGAGCCTGTAGGCTATAGTCACATTTGCATGTTGCGTCCTAACGGCTACATTCTTATGCAGCTTACTGCACTGCAATGCGCCACTTTTGCAAAGTTTACAGTGCGGCCGCTGCGGTATGGCATAACTGTTACCGGTGAAGCATACTTTTCATTGACTGTGTGCAACCTAACGCAAGGATAACATGCGGCACTGCTTTCCTGTTGCATTCCTGCTTCTACAGGGAATGCAACAACTCCCACTGTGAACTAGTGTTGGGCGAACAGTGTTCGCCACTGTTCGGGTTCTGCAGAACATCACCCTGTTCGGGTGATGTTCGAGTTCGGCCGAACACCTGACGGTGCTCGGCCAAACCGTTCGGCCACATGGCCGAACTAAGAGCGCATGGCCGAACGTTCCCCGAACGTTCGGCTAGCGCTGTGATTGGCCGAACGGGTCACGTGGTTCGGGCCCGAACGCGCTCTGATTGGCCGAACGGTCACGTGGTTCGGGTAAATAAATACCCGAACCACGTCATATCTCCGCCATTTGTCTGTGGGTTTAGCTTTGGGTAGGCAGGCAGGGTAGTTCGCTCTCCAGCCACGCTAGCCAGGGTCCCCCCCAGTCATTGTGTGTCGCTGCTGGGAACAGTAGTACACCGCTCGCTCAGCCACACTATATATAGCATTGTTTACTGCCACTGTGTACCTCGCTCAGCCACGCTATATATATAGCATTGTGTTTTCTGACACTCTGTGTACACGGCTTAGCCTGACTAATATAGCATTGTGTGTACTGCCACTGTGCACCTCGCTCAGCCACGCTATATATAGCATTGTGTGTACTGCCACTGTGCACCTCGCTCAGCCACGCTATATATAGCATTGTGTGTACTGCCACTGTGCACCTCGCTCAGCCACGCTATATATATAGCATTGTGTTTTCTGACACTCTGTGTACACGGCTTAGCCTGACTAATATAGCATTGTGTGTACTGCCACTGTGCACCTCGCTCAGCCACGCTATATATAGCATTGTGTGTACTGCCACTGTGCACCTCGCTCAGCCACGCTATATATAGCATTGTGTGTACTGCCACTGTGCACCTCGCTCAGCCACGCTATATATAGCATTGTGTGTACTGCCACTGTGCACCTCGCTCAGCCACGCTATATATATAGCATTGTGTTTTCTGACACTCTGTGTACACGGCTTAGCCTGACTAATATAGCATTGTGTGTACTGCCACTGTGCACCTCGCTCAGCCACGCTATATATAGCATTGTGTGTACTGCCACTGTGCACCTCGCTCAGCCACGCTATATATGGCATTGTGTGTACTGCCACTGTGCACCTCGCTCAGCCACGCTATATATAGCATTGTGTGTACTGCCACTGTGCACCTCGCTCAGCCACGCTATATATATAGCATTGTGTTTTCTGACACTCTGTGTACACGGCTTAGCCTGACTAATATAGCATTGTGTGTACTGCCACTGTGCACCTCGCTCAGCCACGCTATATATAGCATTGTGTGTACTGCCACTGTGCACCTCGCTCAGCCACGCTATATATAGCATTGTGTGTACTGCCACTGTGCACCTCGCTCAGCCACGCTATATATAGCATTGTGTTTTCTGACACTCTGTGTACACTGCTTAGCCTGACTAATATAGCATTGTGTGTACTGCCACTGTGCACCTCGCTCAGCCACGCTATATATAGCATTGTGTTTTCTGACACTCTGTGTACACGGCTTAGCCTGGCTCTATAGCATTGTGTGTACTGCCACTGTGCACCTCGCTCAGCCACGCTATATATAGCATTGTGTTTACTGCCACTCTGTGTACACCGCTCAGCCAGACTATATACCATTGTTTACTGACACTCTGTGTACACGGCTCAGCCTGACTATAAAGCATTGTGTGTACTGCCACTGTGCACCTCGCTCAGCCACGCTATATATAGCATTGTGTTTTCTGACACTCTGTGTACACGGCTTAGCCTGACTATATAGCATTGTGTGTACTGCCACTGTGCACCTCGCTCAGCCACGCTATATATAGCATTGTGTTTACTGCCACTCTGTGTACACCGCTCAGCCAGACTATATACCGTTGTTTACTGACACTCTGTGTACACCGCTCAGCAAGACTATATACCATTGTTTACTGACACTCTGTGTACACGGCTCAGCCTGACTATAAAGCATTGTGTGTACTGCCACTGTGCACCTCGCTCAGCCACGCTATATATAGCATTGTGTTTTCTGACATCTGTGTACACGGCTTAGCCTGGCTATATAGCATTGTGTGTACTGCCACTGTGCACCTCGCTCAGCCACGCTATATATAGCATTGTGTTTACTGCCACTCTGTGTACACCGCTCAGCCAGACTATATACCTTTGTTTACTGACACTCTGTGTACACCGCTCAGCCAGACTATATACCATTGTTTACTGACACTCTGTGTACACGGCTCAGCCTGACTATAAAGCATTGTGTGTACTGCCACTGTGCACCTCGCTCAGCCACGCTATATATAGCATTGTGTTTTCTGACACTCTGTGTACACGGCTTAGCCTGGCTATATAGCATTGTGTGTACTGCCACTGTGCACCTCGCTCAGCCACGCTATATATAGCATTGTGTTTACTGCCACTCTGTGTACACCGCTCAGCCAGACTATATACCGTTGTTTACTGACACTCTGTGTACACCGCTCAGCCAGACTATATACCATTGTTTACTGACACTCTGTGTACACGGCTCAGCCTGACTATAAAGCATTGTGTGTACTGCCACTGTGCACCTCGCTCAGCCACGCTATATATAGCATTGTGTTTTCTGACACTCTGTGTACACGGCTTAGCCTGACTATATAGCATTGTGTGTACTGCCACTGTGCACCTCGCTCAGCCACGCTATATATAGCATTGTGTTTTCTGACACTCTGTGTACACGGCTTAGCCTGACTAATATAGCATTGTGTGTAATGCCACCGTGCACCTCGCTCAGCCACGCTATATATAGCATTGTGTTTACTGCCACTCTGTGTACACCGCTCAGCCAGACTATATACCGTTGTTTACTGACACTCTGTGTACACCGCTCAGCCAGACTATATACCATTGTTTACTGACACTCTGTGTACACGGCTCAGCCTGACTATAAAGCATTGTGTGTACTGCCACTGTGCACCTCGCTCAGCCACACTATATATAGCATTGTGTTTTCTGACACTCTGTGTACACGGCTTAGCCTGACTATATAGCATTGTGTGTACTGCCACTGTGCACCTCGCTCAGCCACGCTATATATAGCATTGTGCTTTCTGACACTCTGTGTACACGGCTTAGCCTGACTAATATAGCATTGTGTGTACTGCCACTGTGCACCTCGCTCAGCCACGCTATATATAGCATTGTGTTTTCTGACACTCTGTGTACACGGCTTAGCCAGACTATATAGCATTGTGTGTACTGCCACTCTGTGTACACCGCTCAGCCAGACTATATAGCATTGTGTTTACTTCCACTCTGTGTCTGCTGGGCCTGGGAACAGTAGTACACCGCTCACCCGCCACTGTATAGCATTGTGCTCTGTGTCGCTGCTGGGAATAGTGGTACTGTATAGCATTTCTGTACTGCCACTGTACTGCTGCCAGTCAGCGTGTACTGTAAGGATAAGTGAAATGAGGAAGAAATCCGGTGAAAGAGGAAGGGGCAAGGAAAGAGGTGTTTCCCCTGACGGTTCACGTACAGGCCACAGGGGAGCACCCAAGAAAACCCACTCAATACCGCCCATGTTGTCCAGGACAACAACCCTCACAAATCCAAAAGAACAGGACCAGATAATTACTTGGATGACCTCTCAAGCGTCCAGCAGTGGGTTAAGCAGCACCAGCACATCACGCACGAGGTCCGAGTCCTCAGCCAGTTACAAGGAGCCAGTGGGCACAAAGCTGACACAACCGGCAGCGACACCACGCACACAACTGCCAGATAACCAGTCCTATGAATTACCTCAGGACACAATGGGGTATTCGCAGGAGCTATTCCCAGCCCAACAAACTTCCACCTATGAAAGGTCAATGGAGGAACAGCCAGAAATGTTGTGCCCGGATTCACAACCATTAACTGTGGGAAATGCACCGCGCACTGAAATACAAGGCGAGTCCGAGGAGGACTCGGAAACCCAAATCCCAGAGCAAGTTGGGCAGGAGGGGTTGCAATTGCAGGAGGTCGGCCGACAAGATCTGGAAGACGACGTTGGAGTGAGCTGCGCAGAGGTTGTTCTGGGGAGCTCTACTCCACGGCGGCGGCCCCCCACAATGACATATGACGAGTTTGAGGAGATGGAAGAGGAGGGTATGGACAATGTGGACAGAGACCCAGATTTTATTTGTGAACGAGAACATCGCCGTCGTAGCAGCAGCACAGATGAGTCTGTTGAAGAACCCACTGCTGCACGGGTTCGCCTTGTGCCACAAGGTAGGCGGCGCGCAATTTCAGGCACCACAAGCGTGGAAGTTAGAGTGAGAGGCAAAAGAGGAGGAAACAGAAATCGCCAGCAAGGAGGCAGGTGCTCCAAAGTCTGGGCTTTCTTTGAAGACTGCACTGAGGATGTTACCATGGCGATTTGCAAGGTGTGCAAGACTCGCCTGAGCAGGGGGAAAAGTATTAACAACCTCTCCACCACCAGCATGAGCCGCCACATGCTATCCAAACATCCCACTCTGTGGGCAAACGCGGCAGGACAGGGTACCAGCAACACTGCCTCCCTTGGGTTCACCAGACTCACCACCAGACCCGCCTCAGCAGCAGCAGTAGCCCAGCCATTGCGTGGTTCACAACATTCACAAACATCAGACGACGCTGACACTGTCACTTTCCGGAGTAGTGCTCTTGAGGTCTCCCAGTGTTCATCAAACACAACAACCAACAGCCCTTCCGTGTGCAGCGCTACGGTTCAGTTGTCTGTGTCGGAGATGTTTGAGCGCAAGAGGAAATTGCCAGCAAATGACCCCCGGGCCGTGGCAGTAACAGCCAGCATAGCCAAGCTTCTGGCCTGCGAAATGCTGCCATATCGAGTGGTGGAGACAAACAGCTTCAAAGGCATGATGTCAGTGGCCATCCCACGTTACGTGGTTCCCAGCCGCTACCACTTTGCGCGCTCTGCAGTGCCTGAGTTGCATGAGCACGTGGTCAGCAAAATAACCCGAAGCTTGAAGAATGCCGTTGCCTGCAAGGTTCACCTCACCACTGACACTTGGACGAGTGCGTTCGGCCAGGGTCGATACATCTCCCTTACCGCGCACTGGGTGAACCTTGTGGAGCCTGGCAGCGATTCCTCACCTGCTACGGCGCGGGTGTTGCCCAAGCCGCAAACAGCTGCACCGCCGTCCCTCGCACTGGATAACAACAGCAGCACCTACCTCTCTGACTCCTTCTCCTCCAACGCATCTCAAAGCTGTACCTCATCCGGAAACGCTAACCCAGCAGCAGTAGGATCGTGGAAGCAGTGCAGCACAGCTGTTGGCATGCGTCAGCAAGCGTTGCTGAAGCTGATCTGCCTTGGGGATAAGCAGCACACAGGGGAGGAAATTTGGAAGGGAATAAAGGAACAGACGGATTTGTGGCTGGCACCGCTGGACTTGAAACCGGGCATGGTTGTGTGTGATAATGGGAGTAATCTCATTCGCGCTTTAAGGTTGGCTAAGCTGACACACATCCCTTGCCTGGCGCACGTGATGAACCTAGTAGTTCAGCGGTTCCTGAGGACATACCCAGGCGTGGCCGATCTTCTGTTGAAGGTGCGTCGAGTGGCCAAACATTGTAGAAATTCCAGTACTGCTTCGGGGGCACTCGCCAAGATGCAGGAGCGCTTCAATCTCCCCCACCATCGCTTGCTGTGTGATGTCCCTACGCGCTGGAATTCTACGCTGCACATGCTAGCACGCTTTTGTGAGCAGAAGAGTGCAGTGGTCCAGTACATGACGGCGCAGTACCGAGGCGCATCCGGACAGCTGCCAAGCTTCTGTGGATCCGATTGGGCCAACATGTTGGACCTCTGCCAAGTCCTCCAAAATTTTGAGCAATCCACGTTGCTTGTGAGCAGTGACCACTCTTCAGTCAGCATTACCATACCACTGCTGTGTTTACTGAAGAGGTCAATGTTGAAAATCAAGGAAACAGCTGTCATGATGCAACTGGGGGAATCTGAAGGAGAAAACGATCAGCGTGATGGTACCAACATCAGGCCATCCGCCTCAGGGAACGCTGGCCCCAGCAGCTATGACGAAGAAGAGGAGGAGGAACAGCTGGAGTTGGAGCAGGAATTTCATGCCACCACTGACGAGGGCCAGAGCGGTGCACGTTGGACTTCCACAATTCAACGCGAATGGTCAGCAGAAGCAGACCAGGAGGAAGGTGACGACTATGATGCATCACAACAACTATCACAACGCTCACAAGAGGATGATGAGGATTCTGGTAGGACTCTGGCACACATGGCTCAATTCATGCTAGACTGCATTGAACGTGACCCACGCATTGTGCGCATTCTGGACAACACCAATTACTGGGTTTATACCCTTCTGGATCCACGGTACAAACACAATGTTCCAAAACTGCTTGAAGAAAGAGTCAGACAGGTCAAAATGGAAGAATACCAGCAGGCCCTTGTGGAGACTTTAGAGAGGAGATTGACATCCTCCCCCTCCTCTAGCCAGTTGTACGCAGACAGACTGACTTCCGCAAACCCAGGACGACCAGGAGGGCAGCAAACAACGCAAGCCGCAGCTAGTGCCCAAAAGGGAATGGTATCGGCAGTGTCCTTGGAGTGGGAAAATTTTCTGACACCCATGCAGCAGCAGCCCACTGAACAGCAAGCGTGCAGATCCACCTCCAACACCGATCGCCTGGAGAAGATGGTCAAGGACTACATGTCAGATGACGTAGCTGTGTCGAACAATCCATCTGCACCCTTCAACTATTGGGTATCGAAGCTAGACACCTGGCACGAACTGGCAATGTACGCAATAGAGGTGCTGGCTTGCCCGGCAGCCAGCGTTATGTCGGAACGTTGTTTCAGTGCTGCCGGAGGCATCATCACAGATCGGCGTATCCGCCTCTCCACAGAAAATGCAGACCGTCTGACTCAAATTAAAATGAATCAATCCTGGATTGGAAATGACTACGCAACACTCCAGGACCCCAACCAAGTAACATGACCAATGAACATCTGGGATGGTGTAGCATTTCCGGTCCCTGTTTATTGAACCTCTCATCTGTATTACATTTATGACTGCATGGCGGCAAAAAGCATTGCTGCTATATCCGCACGCTTTTTGTCCTCATGCAAGGCCTAGGTTGTTGTGTCTCAAAAACCGTGGCCTTCTCCTCCTGCGCCTGCTCCTGTTCCATCACGTCTGCTGCTGCTGGGTTAGCGTTGCCGCGTGGTCCCTGTTTATTGAACCACTTATCTTTATTACATTTATGACTGCATGGCGGTACAAAGCATGCTATCCGCACGCTTCTTGCCCTCATGCAAGGCCTGGGTTGTTGTGTCTCACAAAGCGTGGCCTTCTCCTCCTGCGCCTGCTCCTGTTCCATCACGTCTGCTGCTGCTGGGTTAGCGATGCCGCGTGGTCCCTGTTTATTGAACCACTTATCTTTATTACATTTATGACTGCATGGCGGTACAAAGCATGCTATCCGCACGCTTCTTGCCCTCATGCAAGGCCTGGGTTGTTGTGTCTCACAAAGCGTGGCCTTCTCCTCCTGCGCCTCCTCCTGTTCCATCACGTGTGCTGCTGCTGGGTTAGCGTTACCGGTCCCTTTTCCTGGAACCTCTTATATGTATTACATTTATGACTGCATGCCGACAAAAAACATGTTACCTGTGCAAAGAAAACAGACATTTCCCGCATTTAAAAGACAGTTTTCCCTTTGAAACTTTAAAATCGATTTTCTCAAAAACTATAAGCTCTTTTTGCTAATTTTTTTTTCCTCTTGTACCCACTCCCAAGGTGCACATACCCTGTAAATTTGGGGTATGTAGCATGTAAGGAGGCTTTACAAACCACAAAAGTTCGGGTCCCCATTGACTTCCATTATGTTCGGAGTTCGGGTCGAACACCCGAACATCGCGGCCATGTTCGGCCTGTTCGGCCCGAACCCGAACATCTAGATGTTCGCCCAACACTACTGTGAACCTAACCCCAGTCTCATTCTACACTACATCCATGGCAATGGACAATATTCTTGCAACGCAATACACATATATTTCTATGGCAAGTTCAAATCAGTGCTGCAGTGCCGCGGGGTCCTTCAGAATAACGCACACCGCACAATGTGCACGTTTACAGTGGCAGCGAAGCATACTTTCAATGTACTGTCGTATTGCACTCCAACTTTTTTTTTTTTTTTACTACCATTGTGTTGGAACCCTATCAAATTGCAAGATGTATAGTGTACAAGCCGCAACACAACCTGCACAGTGTGGAAGGGCCCTAAAAGCCCAAGCGGCCAGAGAGAAGCATATAGAGCAAAATTTAAAGGACAACTGAAGTGAGAGGTATATCGAGGCTGCCATATTTATTTCTTTTAAAAAAATAACAGTTGCCCGGCAGCCCTGCTGATCCAATTAAATCCGACATGTCCGATCGGGATTCAATTCGATTTGCCATTGCAAAACAATGGCAAATCGAATCCTGATCGGACATGTCGGATTTAATCGGATCGTAAATAGAATCGTAATCGAATCGCACAAAGAATCGTATTGTGTAGAGGGGGCTTAATACTTTTAGCCATAGTCCCTGAACATGCATGCAGCATATCAGGCGTTTCTAACCTTATTGTCAGATCTGACAAGATTAGCTGTGTGCTTGTTTCCGGTGTGATTCAGACAGTACTGCAGCCAAATAGATCAGCAGGACTGCCAGGAAACTGGCATTTAGAGATGTCGCGAACCTCCAATTTTTGGTTCGCGAACCTTCGCGGAAGGTTCGGTTCGCGGATAAGTTCGCGAACCGCAATAGACTTCAATGGGGATGCGAACTTTGAAAAATAGAAAAATTTATGCTGGCCACAAAAGTGATGGAAAAGATGTTTCAAGGGGTCTAACACCTGGAGGGGGGCATGGCGGAGTGGGATACATGCCCAAAGTCCCGGGGAAAAATCTGGATGTGATGCAAAGCAGCGTTTTAAGGGCAGAAATGACACTGAATGCTAAATTGCAGGCCTAAAGTGCTTACAAACATCTTGCATGTGTATACATCAATCAGGGAGTGTAGAGTTCTGTTTCACACTGACGCACCAAACTCACTGTGTAACGCACCGCAAACAGCTGTTTGAGTAGTGACGGCCATGCTGGACTGGTGCGCACCGTGGCGAGAGTGTAGGCCGTGGTGGTTTTCAAGCCCATATGGTCGCCGGGCTGTGGTAGCTCAATGATAGCACAAAAGTGACTGTCCAGCTGATCAAATTTGGTCTGTCCACAATGCAGCAATGACCTTATTATCTTCTTGTATGTAGGTAGGCATAGGTAGGTGTCCCAGTAGTTAGCTAGGCATAGGTAGGAGTCCCAGTATAGGTAGGTAGGCATAGGTAGGAGTTCCAGTATAGGTAGGTAGGCATAGGTAGGTGTCCCAGTAGTTAGCTAGGCATAGGTAGGAGTCCCAGTATAGGTAGGTAGGTCCCCTAGTATAGGTAGGTAGGTAGGTGTCCCCGTATAAGTAGGTGCCCCAGTAGTTAGGTAGGCATAGGTAGGTGTCCCAGTATAGATAGTTAGGCAGGGCCTGGCTGGCACAGTAATAACAATTACCAAGGTCCAGCTGCAACAGATAGGGCTGTATAATGTCAGTGAGCAACACACAAAAAAATAAACACATCTGGAAAACATTATCTCTCAAAAGAGCTGTTGAGGGGTGCTATTTTAGCAATAACAATCAGCCAGGAGCAAGCCAAGACCAAGAGCCTAACTAATCTTTCCCTAGGAGAACAAGTCTGCAGCAGCTTTCCCTAGTCTGTCTCTAGCAGGCACACGAGTGAGTGTAATGGTCGGCAAACCTGCCTTATATAAGGGGGGGTGGGGCTCCAGGGCTTAGTGTAGCCTGAATGGCTACAATGTGCCTGCTGACTGTGATGCAGAGGGTCAAAGTTGACTATCATAGTGCATTATGGGGCAAATCGAACTTCCGCAAAAGTTTGCTTGGTCCAGGCGAACGCGAACCCCCAAAGTTCGCCTGGAACCGTTCGCCGGCGAACCGTTCGCTACATCTCTACTGGCATTGAGCTCTATTCACAAAACTTTTCAAACATGACTTGTTTATCACCTAATTAATAAAAATAACCTTTCAGCAAATTTACAAGCAAAATAATCACTCAAAGTAAGTTGTTCCTGATTAACTTAATTTCAATTTTACTTTTCATACCTTAATTATATGATATTTTTGCTCTTTGGGAGCTTAAAAATGTAACATAGGGCTGGTGCACACCACAGCGGTTCAGGAGCGTTTTTCAAAACGCCCGCAGGGGGAAAACCGATTGGCTAATGAAAGTGAATGGGATGGTGCACACCAGAGCGGCTCGTTTTTTCCACAAACGCAAACTCGGGGGCTGCAGCATTTTTTAGAATTCTGAGGCTTTTCTGCCTCAATGTTAAAGTATAGGAAAGTGGAAAACTGCTCTGAAAAACACTAGATCAGAGCGGTTTTCCAGGCGTTTTGTTACAGAAGCTGTTCAGTAACAGCTTTACTGTAACAATATATGTAATCTGCTACACAAAAACGCACCCAAAAACACTAGGCATGTTTAGAAAACCTCTCTAAACATGCCTAGAATCGCTTTATAATCTGCTTTAAAAACCTCTAGCGTTTTGCAGATCTGCTAGAGGTTTTTGGTGTGCACTGGGCCATAGATAAGGTGAAAAAGCTTTGTGAATCATGTCCATTGTCTAAAAGGAATTAAAAATGGCAGCCTTCATATTCTTCTCAATTCAGGTTCCCCTTAACCATACCTCCCAACTTTTTGAGATGAGAAAGAAGGACACTTAAGCCACGCCCCTTCCACAATCCTGGTCACGCCCCCATGACACCCCTAGTCACGCATACCATAAAGATTTCATAATAAAAATATGTTGTTCTATAATTTAAACCACACTGATCCTTTCTATCCTGGTTCATTTTCCTTCATATTAAAGTGAACCTCCGGACTAAAAAATCGACTCAGCAGCACTGGAAAGGCTTCGTGTTTCTTTAACAGTTTCACAGCATCAGAACTTTGTTTCTCTTATACAAGCCTCATTTTTAGCTGCACAGAAGAAAACTGCCCGGGCTTTTTTCCCCTGATGCTGTGCAAAGCATGATGGGATTTCTGATGTTGTTGCTCTTGTTCTGCTGTTTTGGTGCAAATTTTTTTTTTTTTTACATTTTGAATTTGACATTTGAAGCCTAGCGTGTGCAGCTGGGAGGGGTTATCAGGACACAGGATAGTTGGAACTGTGTCTCCTGCTCCTTGTCACCTCCTTTCAACCAAAAAGATGGCTGCCCCCATGACAAAGATGGCAGCCCCCATGAATCACAAACATTTGCCTGTCCTTTTAAAACAGGGTGGGTAAAAAATTATATTACCTATCTATTCTAATTAACATAACTAATGTAACTTAATTACAGTATGTTTGTTTAGGCTGAAGTTCCCCTTTAACATTTTAAAGGGACACTTCAGTCAAGCAAAAAAAAAAAAAAAAATAATAATAATAATATGTTTTACTCACCTGGGGCTTCCCTCAGCCCCCTGCAGCTGTCCAGTGCCCGCCCCTCACAGCCTCGCTCTGATCCTCCTGGACCCGCCGGCGGCTACTTCCAGTTTCGGCGATAGGGGCTGACAGGCTGGGAACGCGAGTGATTCTTCGCGTTCCTGGCCACAATTGCACCCTCTATACTGCTATTGCGGCCTTCCCGCAATAGCAGTATAGATGGTGCTATTGTGGCCAGGAACGCAAAGAATCACTTGCGTTCCCAGCCTGTCGCCGAAACTGGAAGTGGCTGCCGGCGGGGAGAGGAGGATTGGAGCGAGGCTGCGAGGGCACTGGACAGCTGCAGGGGGCTGAGGGAAGCCCCAGGTGAGTAAAACTTTTTTGTGTGACTTAAGTGACCCTTTAAAATTAGTAATATATCAATTTAAAGGATGGGAATAAAGTTTATAGTCAATAAAACACATTTTTTAGTAGAATATATATATTTACATAGAAAGAGAGACAAAGTCCTGAAAGAGGGACAAATAAGGAAGAAAGAGGGACGGGGACAGGGCTCCCAAAGAGGGACTGTCCCTCCGAAAAGGGGACAGTTGGGAGCTATGCTTTAACCTCCTTGGCGGTAATCACGAGTTCAGCTCAGGGTAGGAAAACCACGTTAGGAGCGGTATTCCTGAGCTGAACTTGTGGTAGCCCCCAGGAGGTCTGTGCAGAGCAATGCACACATCAAGCATTTTAACTTACCTCCCGGGGGATCCCGGTGTCGGCCGCCATTCTACTTCCCCTCCTCCGAGGCTCTGATTCCCCTTGGTGAGATCGCCGTCTGTCGTCATGATGACAGCCAGCAATCTCACTAAAGGGTTACAGCGCCACCCGGAGTACCCAGGGAGGCGAGTGAGTGCTGGGCTGCTGCAGAACTCCTTAGCAGCAGGATTTTTTCCCGGTTTTAGGATCTAAAAGCATGCAAAAAAATAATAATAAATAAATAAATTTGCACCGCTTTTACACTCTAAAATCCAGAAAGAATCCTAACGCTAAGGGGGTCAAACTCACATGAAAGACAGTATATATACATAATACACATAATTCCTGTATGTCCACAGAGTCCCCGAACCAGCGTCATGAGGCCAGTCTCATTCAGGGGTCCCCACCCTACCAATGGATGCACATCTACTAAGCATATCCATGATTAGACAACAAAAACAGATTATCTTAAAGGCAAACCTAGGCAGTTGCCTAGGGCCTGCATAAATTCTAGGGGCCTAGTGGATGCTGCTAACCCCCCACCAAGCCAAAATAAAAAAGCCAGGTGACCATTAGTTGTGGGCAAAAACTGCTATCTTGCCTAGGGCCCCAATATATCTTAATCTTTCTCTTTTAGACACATATGTAACTGGACCTACCTGAGATCAGACACCGGGCCCCAAACCACCATGGGGTGCAGGCAAGCATCGGGGGCCCACCAGCAGAATCCTGTGCTCCTGCACTCGCTGTGTCATACATTGCAGAGAGAGGGCAGTGCACTCAATCAGGCTGATAACTAACAGGTGAGAACTCAGGGGGGCTGGATACCTTTTCCTGTTAGCTATCAGCTTAATTGTGTGCACTACCATTTCTCTGCAGGGTCCAGCAGTGGTGTAGCAATAGGGGATGCAGAGGTTGTGAACGCAGCAGGGCCCCTGGACCAGAGGGACCCACTTTCATCCATCTTATTAGCTTTTCATTGGTGCTATGCTGATAATGAACACCTCTATATGTGCATAGTAGTAATCCTTAACCTCCTTGCCGGTTATCCCGAGCTCAGCTCGGGGTAACCTGCGCAGGAGGATTGCTCAGGCCCCGCTGCGCCGATTTTCACAATTTTTTTTATTACATGCAGCTAGCACTTTGCTAGCTGCGTGCATAAGTCGATCGCCGCCGCTCACCGCCGATTCGCCGCTACCTGTCTCGCCGCGCCGCCCCCCCAGATCCCTTGCGCAGCCTGGCCAATCAGTGCCAGGCAGCGCTGAGGGGTGGATCGGGATTCCCTCTGACGTCCACGACGTCGGTGACGTCATCCCGCCCGTCGCCATGGCGACGGGAAAGCCCTGCAGGAAATCCCGTTCTGAACGGGATTTCCTGCTTGCGCAGATCGCCGGCAGCGATCGAAGTAGGTAGGGGGATGCCGCTTGTCAGCGGCTATCATGTAGCTTGCGCTAGGCTAGCTACATGATTTAAAAAAAAAAATAAGTGCTGCACTGCCCCCTTGCCGCAGTAATTGGAATGGCAAGGGGGTTAATAAACTGTTTACTAAATACCCCTCTCTGACACTGCAGCTGTCCTTAGTATGTTTTGGGGCTCCATATCAATAGAGTGCTAAAGCTCAAAGAATCTAAGCTTTTCGAAGAATCTATAGAAGTGATTATTACCAGCACAGGTCCAATAGAGAGATAAACTGTGGTTGACAGTGAGCCCCTCCAGCCCAAGGGCCCCGGGGCAGTCATAACCTCTGCCTCCCCCATTGCTACACCTCTGCCTGCTGAACGACTGCAGGAAGGATGTTAGTGTTTCCTTCTGTGTATGGAATACAGTCAGGAGGACATCTTGCTCGGTGGTCAGAATGAAGCCCTCGCCTTGCCTCTTTCTGGTGCTGCCACATCCGGGTGCAGCTGGCAGCGGCACTGAGGGACTTGGCGCGTTTCACAGCCTCCTAAATCTGTCACCCGATCTGAATGAGGCGTCTTGTCCCCGGGGTTCCCTCAGCTCCCACAATGGTGGGATATTAATGGGGTCAGTGTGATTTATACCACCTCCTTCATCACCATCCAGTATCCATCCCCTCTCCTACCCACAATGCATTGCCCCATCACTGCCGCCAACTGGCTCTCCTTTGCAACAGCCAAATAATCTTCATACGGTAACCAGCAGAAAGATGGGCGGGGTTTAGACGTATCTGCATGTAAATAGTAAACTTTTTTCATATGCAAATAACTTTTCAGCACTCTGCAATTAAAAAAAGTACCAAAAAGTAGGTGAAAAAGTACTGTCCACATTCTCCAATTCAATTATTGTTTTGATTGCTGGTGGCTTAACCACTTGATGACCACAGTGGTAAATCCCCCTAAAGACCAGGCTGATTATTACTGAAATGGCCACTGCAGCAAGCTGTAGGGCCGCACAACACAGTACACAAGTGATTCCCCCCCCCCTCCTTTTCTCCCCACCAACAGAGCTCTCTGTTGGTGGGGTCTGATCACCCCCTAGTTGTTTTTTTCTTTTTTAATCAATATTTATGTTTGTTTTTTTTATATTTTTTATTTTATACTTTTTACTTTTTCTTTAATTCTTCTCTTTCCAGCAAACCCCTCCCTCCCCCCAGCCGGCCAATCAGGCGATCGGCTGTCATAGGCTTCTGCCTATGATAGCCGATCGCTCTCTTGTCCCCCAGGGGGGCAGCGCTGCACTATGTAAATAGACGGCGATCACGAACAGTCTCCCGAAGACGGGGCAGAGCTCCGCCCCACCGAGAAGGAGAATTGGCGTTAGGCGGTCCTGGGGTTGCGCCGCAGCCACGCCCGTTGGCGTGGAGCGGTCTTTGAGTAGTTAAAGAGCATTTTATTGACAAGGTGTGAAGATCACGTGGGAGAAAACTAAAGCGACGAGTGCTCGTTTCCGTGATCTCTGGACGTTTGTTCAGGCGCGCAATCACACGAATGACGTTTAGCGACGCGCAGCTATAATGACAGTCATGGGGGATTATAGCTTTAAGATCCCCGACGACTCCACACAAACTAACCTGATTGCTTGGCTTCCCATTCGCGCCTGTCCTGTCTCGTGAGATTGCGTATACCCGCCAGCCGGAAGGTGGATCAGGGGGCGCTCGACAGGAAGACGTCGCTGGATTAATCTTCCTTCCTCGCGAGGTGACTATTCACCTTTAGGAGAAAAAGCGAACTAAATAAGGACCAGAAGTGCAGATCACAAATCTGCCATCTGATAGTCAGGCCCAGTGCACACCAAACACCTCCAGCAGATCCACAAAACGTGAGCAGTTGTTGAAGCATATTTTTCAGAGCGATTCTAGGCATGTGTAGAGAGATTTTCTTTTTTGCAGTGTTTTTGTGTAGCAGATGTCACATATTGTTACAATAAAGCTGTTACTGAACAGCTACTGTAACAAAAACGCCTGGAAAACCGCTGTGATCTAGCGTTTTTCAGAGCGGTTTTCCACTTTCCTATACTTTAAAAGAGAACCCGAGGTGGGATTTACTTATGCTAGTGGGGCACAGAGGCTGGTTGTGCACACTAACACCAGCCTCTGTTGCCCCATGGTGTGCCTCCAGGACCCCACTGTGCGCCGCTATACCCCCGCAGTGTCTGTCAGCGCCGCTCCCCCGCCTCCTCCGTATCGGTGCTACCCGCCCGCGTCACTTCCCTCCAATCAGCGGGAGGGAAGGGACACGGGTGAGTAGCGCCGATACAGAGGAGGCGGGGGAGCGGTGCTAACAGACAGGCAGAGGTAAACATTGTGCTGGCGACACGCTGCGTGTCGCCAGCACTGCGGGGGTATAGGGGCGTGCAGGGGGGTCCTGGAGGCACACCATGGGGCAACAGAGGCTGGTGTTAGTGTGCACAACCAGCCTCTGTGCCCCACTAGCATAATAAAATCCCACCTCGGGCTCTTTTTAACATTGAGGCAGAGCCGCCTCAGAAATCTAAAAAAATGCTGCAGCCGCCGAGATTGCGTTTCTGGAAAAAACAAACCACTCTGATGTGCACCATCCCATTGAAATACATTACCAAAGCAGTTTTCAAACCGCTTGCGTTTTTAATAATCCTCCAGAACCGCTCTGGTGTGCACCAGCCCTAAGAGAAGCCATTGGTTTCTACTGCTATGAACTGGTGTTTTTATAGCGCCATCTGGTGCAAGTAAGACGGCACTGCACCACATACTGCCACTAGATCACTTACAGTAGATATAAACAAAGGCATTTAGGTAAAAAAAAAGAATGTATATTATATAACATATTTGTATATGTTGCATCATGTCAGTGAATGGGAACAATCTGATGGGAGCAGTTAAAGGGAATCTGAAGTAAAAATAAAAGTATGATATAATGATTTGTATGTGTAGTACAGCTAAGAAATACAACATTAGTAGTACAGCTATGAATCTCATATTGTTTCCAGTACAGGAAGAGTTAAGAAACTTCAGTTGTTATCTATGCAAAAGAGCTTCTGTGAGCTCTGGACTTTGTGGACAGCACTGTCTTTTGAAGCACTTATCTCAACTCTCTCATTGTTTCTTGTTTGTTTATGGTTTTCCTGCAGAGAAAAGTTCAAAGGGTCACTAGCCTGCTCTGTGAAATCATTTTAAATGCTGAGTGTATTGTGGAAACTGCAATTATTAGAGAATGATGCAATGTTATAAAAAAAGCTAAATGCCTGAAAATAAAAATATGACATTATTATCTTTGCTACTAATGTTCAATTAATTATCCGTACTACACAACCAATTCATGATATCATGAGTGTTTTTTTCCGCTTCAGTGTCACTTTAAAGAGAACCTGAACTTAAAATAAAAAATCAAAATAACTTTACACAGGTCATACTTACCTCCTGTGTAGTCTACTCCTTAATCTCTTTCTCCTCTCCTGCGTCCTATTTGTCCACTGTGATCAATGGAATGATCTGTCCTCCATTTTAAAAATAGCCATTACCCCATAACAGCTTCCTGGTCAGCACACTGTTAAACTGTAACCCACTTGAGCCATAGGGAAACATGGACATTACCTTGCACATTCAGTTGTAACTGACAGCTGCTGATATATAACTGACAGCAACTGGTATATTCCATTTCTGACAAAATATTGTCAGAACTGGAAGGGATCACTGTAAGAAGAAAATGGTGAGCTTCTGAGAGGAACTGACGGTGAGGTTAGTATGTAATATTCATTTGCAGCTACGTCATGTGTTTATTTTAAATATTTTTACTCGCTTCAGGTTCCCTTTACTACTGATCTGTGCCCTGCTGGATTCCGCATAGTGGTTGCCGGATATGGAAGCAGTTTGCTCAATTATTATAACTGCACTCAGGTAACCTGGCTGCAGGCTGGACAGTTACAGCAATATGGCCTCCCTCTGGCTAGTTATTACATTATGGCTGTGTTCTGGTCAGTCATTACAGTTTGGCTGCAGCTCTCTAGTTACATTGGACAAGTTTGTGTCCATCTGACTCTGGCTGCGAAAGTTCTCTCGCTAAATAATCCGATGACCCCCCCCCTTCCCCTACTGCCTTGTGATAAGTCAAGTGATACCGGCAGCTGGTCCCCAACCTGCAGCGCCCCCCCATATTGCGACACCCCCCTCACATCTCCCCTCTCTACAGAGAACGCTGCGACCATTAAATCTTTATTGACTTCTATTCTAATTAGAGAGAGAATATCAAGCTGGGTGCCAGGATTGCCAGTGCGCCTCATAAACCCGGGTGCGGGGGAGGCGGAGGCACAGCCCCGGGGGGAGACGACTTCAAGATGCCTTGCGTTTTAATTTTCTGTCCCTGCTGCAGAGAGAAATTAGCATCCATCAGTTGCTGAGAGGGAGAGAGGAAAGCAGCGTTTTAGCTACAGAGCCACGGGATCCTGCGTGGATTGCACACTGCCCCCCCAGAAGAAATCTACATTAGGTAGCCCTCAATCTAGGTAGCCAGAGGTGGCCCTTGGTATTAGGCAGCAAGATGCAGCCACCCCATCCTCTGTATAGGTAGCCATAGGAGCTCCTGGTATTTGCCAGCAAACTATCCACTTACATCTGTAGGCAGAGCCGGGACAAGGTCCTCCAGCACCTAAGCCTGAGACACCAAAGTGCGCCCTGGGGCGTAGCAATAGGGGTTGCAGAGGTTGCGACCGCATCGGGCCCTTGGACCAGAGGGGCCCCGAATGGCCCTCCCTCAAGTACAGTATTAGCTCTCGATTGGTCCTGTGCTCATAATAATCACTTCTATAGGTACTTTGAATAGTGGTAGTTATTAACAAACTGCTCTCCACTCCCTTCTTGCACCTCTGACACTGTAGTTACCACTGGCATATTTTGGTGCGCCATATCAATTGTTATGTATAGAGTGTTTGGGGGGCCCCATTGTAAAACTTGCATGGGGCCCAAAGCTCCTTAGCTACGCCACTGAGTGTGCCCCTCCATCCCTCCCTCCCCAGCCATCACACACTGATTGCTATTAGACTAAGAAGCACCGCAGGGCCCCCAACACCCTAATCTCTAGTTATCTGGCTTGCAGTCATTGCCATGTATCCTCTTTTCATATTTCTCTCTGCTTCAAACACAATACGGGAATGATAGCTGAGTGAGTTGTGCACCATCTCCTGCACTGCGCCCTGAGGCTGGAGCCTCTCTCGCCTCTGCCTCGGCCCTGTCTGTAGGTAACTTTTCTTCCATAATAACACCATCATTTGGACTATCTGCTCTGCTCAAAAGCCTCTGAGTTCTGTTTGGGATGTTTACATTTCGGTCCTAGAACAGCTGAACTACTTAGCTTTAATTTTATCACTTGAGTAAGGCAAAAAATAAAAAAAAAATCTAAAGCTCACTACACAAATATTGATTTTGATCACTCAAAAGAGCTCCACTAGCCCCCTTTGTGCCCCATCCCCCCAAAAAACCCTCCGCCACTGGATGGGGAGTGTGGCTGCGAAAAAAGAAGAGGGTCCCAGACGGCAGAGAAGGGGTGTAGGAGGATCTGGGAGCATCCCAAGCCTTCCCTCTACTGACATAAGTATTTAGTTGTTGTTTTTTTTAATCACTTCTGATTTGCTTTAAGAGAAGCTGAAAGAAGCCATAGCCCATAGACAGACAGAGGAGTTTAGCCAGGCAAAATGTTCAGTCAAGCTGCATGAACCCTCCTATGGAGAGAGGAGGAGAAGCAAGAGACTCCCTGCAGTGCCATAGCTGACTGCGTAT
This sequence comes from Hyperolius riggenbachi, assembly GCF_040937935.1. Taxonomy (NCBI): domain Eukaryota; kingdom Metazoa; phylum Chordata; class Amphibia; order Anura; family Hyperoliidae; genus Hyperolius; species Hyperolius riggenbachi. The sequence continues at coordinate 36,581,673 of NC_090654.1, forward strand.
TGCTTATGTTTTGATGGATGCAGAAGTTATGAACACAGAGTTCTATCTCATGACCAAAATTATCCTTTCACTAAAAACGAGAAAGAGACAGATGGAAAGAGAGAATAGGGAGGCTGTCAGAGGGGGGAGCTGGAAAAGTAGAGGAGAGAGGCTGTATGAAGAGAGGTGAGGCTGCAGCACAAGAGAGGAGAGAGCCTGTAAGAAGAGAGGTGAGGCTGCAGCACAAGAGAGGAGAGAGGCTGTATGAAGAGAGGCGAGGCTGCAGCACAAGAGAGGAGAGAGGCTGTGAGAAGAGAGGCGAGGCTGCAGCACAAGAGGCAAGAGGCTGTATGAAAAGAGGCGAGGCTGCAGCACAAGAGAGGAGAGAGGCTGTGAGAAGAGAGGCGAGGCTGCAGCACAAGAGGCAAGAGGCTGTGAGAAGAGAGGCGAGGCTGCAGCACAAGAGGCAAGAGGCTGTGAGAAGAGAGGCGAGGCTGCAGAACAAGAGAGGAGTGAGACTGTGAGAAGAGAGGCGAGGCTGCAGCACAAGAGAGGAGAGAGGCTGTGAGAAAAGAGGCGAGGCTGCAGCACAAGAGGCAAGAGGCTGTATGAAGAGAGGCGAGGCTGCAGCACAAGAGAGGAGAGAGGCTGTGAGAAGAGAGGGGAGGCTGCAGCACAAGAGGCAAGAGGCTGTGAGAATAGAGGCGAGGCTGCAGCACAAGAGAGGAGTGAGGCTGTGAGAAGAGAGGCGAGGCTGCAGCACAAGATAGGAGAGAGGCTGTGAGAAGAGAGGCGAGGCTGCAGCACAAAAGAGGAGTGAGGCTGTGAGAAGAGAGGTGAGGCTGCAGCACAAGAGAGGAGTAAGGCTGTGAGAAGAGAGGCGAGGCTGCAGCACAAGAGAGGAGAGAGGCTGTGAGAAGAGAGGCGAGGCTGCAGCACAAGAGAGGAGTGAGGCTGTGAGAAGAGAGGCGAGGCTGCAGCACAAGAGAGGAGAGAGGCTGTGAGAAGAGAGGCGAGGCTGCAGCACAAGAGGCAAGAGGCTGTATGAAGAGAGGCGAGGCTGCAGCACAAGAGAGGAGAGAGGCTGTGAGAAGAGAGGGGAGGCTGCAGCACAAGAGAGGAGAGAGGCTGTGAGAAGAGAGGCGAGGCTGCAGCACAAGAGAGGAGTGAGGCTGTATGAAGAGAGGCGAGGCTGCAGCACAAGAGAGGAGAGAGGCTGTGAGAAGAGAGGGGAGGCTGCAGCACAAGAGAGGAGAGAGGCTGTGAGAAGAGAGGGGAGGCTGCAGCACAAGAGAGGAGAGAGGCTGTGAGAAGAGAGGGGAGGCTGCAGCACAAGAGAGGAGAGAGGCTGTGAGAAGAGAGGGGAGGCTGCAGCACAAGAGAGGAGAGAAGCTGTGAGAAGAGAGGGGAGGCTGCAGCACAAGAGAGGAGAGAGGCTGTGAGAAGAGAGTCGAGGCTGCAGCACAAGAGAGTAGTGAGGCTGTATGAAGAGAGGCGAGGCTGCAGCACAAGAGGAGAGACTGTAACCTCTATTCCTATCCACTCTCACTAAAATTCCCTCCTTGCTGCATTGTGGTTTCGGCTGCACTGTACCTAAACTCATGACTGATCTCTGCTCTGTCCCTACAACTATATGAGTGTGGCTACCAACTAGCTCAGGGGTGCCCATTGTGTACATCGCGCTCTACCGGTAGACCACAAAGCACTTAATGGTAGATCCCGACCGCACTACATTTTCCATTCTGTGCATACAATTGTGCTCCTAAAATTGTAGATAGGTAGATCATGTTGACCTGCTAATTTTAAAAGTAGATCACAAGCCGAAAAAGTCTCTCCAGAATTGTTTTCCAGCTGGGAGGTATGAACAAGTAGCCAGGTGGGGCGCGTCAGAGTATGCAGGGCCTGCCCATCTCTAACAGCAAAGGAGGAGGAAGAGGAGGCAGGCCAATGACAGCTGGGTGCTCACCAAAATTAGCCAGATGGAACGCCCGGTGCCCCAGAGCCGCACATTTGCATTGCAGCCAATAGGGGAACCAAGTAGTGACTTGCACCTTAGCGTTGAAATTGTAAGTCCAAGAAAAATCAAAGATGAGAATCGCACACCACCATGGAGGTGCTGGACCTTTGTAGACTGCAAACAAAAAATCGAGAAGGTCCGCACACTCAATCGATCCAAGATCAAGGTTTATTCAACCAATTGTGACACACGTCCACTCCATAAACCAACGACTCGTTTCGGGGCCCCATAGGGTCCCCTTTGTCAAGGTAAAACAATACAGAATGGTAATCTGTATTGTTTCACCTTGACAAAGGGGACCCTACGGGGCCCCGAAACGAGTCGTTGGTTTATGGAGTGGACGTGTGTCACAATTGGTTGAATAAACCTTGATCTTGGATCGATTGAGTGTGCGGACCTTCTCGATTTTTTGTTAGTGTTGAAATGACCTGCTTCTCCAGGCACTGATGTGTTGCTTGGATAGTGTAATGGTTAAAGGCTACGCCTCTGACCCAGGAGACCAGACTTTGATTTCCTGCTCTTCCTGTCCAGCACTATTCAGTGAGGAGACCTTAGGCAGGACTCCCTAACCCTACTACTGCCTATAGAGTGCACCCTAGTGGCTGCAGCTCTGGCGTTTTGAGTCCGCCAGGAGAAAAGCATAACATAAGTGTTGTGTGTCTTGTCTATTTTCTAACAATAACATGATCAGAACTGCTTCTGTCGAGCCGGAGGGATTACATAGTTATAGGTTTCATTTCCAGGAGTTATGGATTCCATACAGTGAAGGCCTCATGCTGATAATCTACCAATGTAGGGCAGAAGCACCAGATACGGACACGTGACTTAGATTAATGTCCCCCATGCCGTTCAGGCGTTATTCACACGCTGCGCTCACCTTCTTCCGCTTTATGGACAAATCCTGCAAATGAAAGGCGGAGTAGCTGAAACATAAAGCCCATCTCGCCTCTTCTACCTGCTCCTCATAGATGTCTTCATGGGAATAGCCAACAGGCAAACAATCTACCTCTCCGTCCGCTACAATGCGGCCCAACTCAACACAGCGCGGCGTAACCTGACTTTATGGATGCGTTATATATTATTTATCCGTCTGGAGGGTTTAGAGAGGCAGCTTTGTATATTTGTATTGCTTATGAATTAGAAAGTTAGCTCCAGCTGCAGAATGCTCAGAACAGTAAGTGTTCCGGCCGCTTGCTATACGGGGTTTGAGGATTCAGCTCCTCTACGAAGTGTCCTGTTTACGATACATAAATTCTTTCTATTTGATAAACAAGTGGATCAGCATATTTGTTCCTAAGTACAGAGCATGGTTCAAAGCAGCAGTGTCCAGCAGTCCATCTGGTGGGTGAAGAGTCACACCTATTGTGGTCCAGCCAGCTGTGCAGTGCTTATCCTCCTGTGCTGACCCCCATCCTGCCACGGCAACCGCCTCCCGCTCCCCATCTTCATTCACCTCCTGCCTAGTCTCCTTGATCTTTGGCATGACATCTCCACTCAATGATCTTATCTCCCCCAACCCACTGTTCATTTACTTAAAAGTAATGAAGCCACCTAAAAATAAAATAGATACCTGTAATGGATTGCGGAGACACCGCCGCGCGGTCTGACAGGCAGGCCCTTTATGCCAATAGGAGAGGGATCAGCTGATCAGGACGATCAGCTGATCCCAGCGCAGTAGGTGATTGGCTGAATGGGACTGGGCGGCGCTGAGGAGCGCTCTGCTATATATACATCTTGCCTGTCAGTTGCTGGTTGTCTGCCTTTGCAAATGCTTATGTGTTAGCACTCAGACCGTAGTCAGATCTCATAGTATGTTAGAACCAGGTGGACCTGGGAATTCACACTTAGCCAGATTACTGTGTTATTACTGTGTTATACTTTAGACCAGTTCCAGGGTGTTGAGACCACGGACCTCACACCCAAGATTAGGGATACGGTGTCATTACTGTGTTATACTTTAGACAAGTTACAGGGTGTTGAGACCACAGACCTCACACCCAAGATTAGGGATACTGTGTCATTGCTGTGTTATTCTTTAGACCAGTTCCTGGGTGTTGAGACCACGGACCTCACACTCTAGACTAGGCCTCTGCTTGATATCTGTTATGACCTATTGCTCTCTTGACCCTTCTCCTGCTCTCTGATTCGGTACCTACGCATATCTGATTACCTGTTGCCAACCCTGCCTGTCCCTGGTTACCGAATCAGCCTTCTGTCTCTGTACCTTATCTGCTCGTGTGTTGCCGACCCGGCCTGGCCGACCCTTCTACCTGTGACACCCCCCCGGTGGGGTGTCCAGTTGCTGCAGGGACTCCCTGTCCCTCAGAGGGACCGCTCTGCAATCCAGTCAGGGACTCTATCTCATAGGAGTCCTTTGACTGCAGTAGAGTCTGACTCCCAGCAGTTCAGGGAATCACTGGCACTCTGGTTATCTCCAACCCTGACTAGGAGATACTCGTTATATGGTCTAGGGTCACCTGCTCCTCAGGTGGTCCAGGCTCATATACTTTTGCACCAAACACTTACACTTTATCAGGTGTCCAGAGGTTAGTTATACTTGTATTATTGGTGATTCTGCAGATCATCAATAATCAGGTATATATCTGTATTCTTGGTGATACTGCAGATCACCAATAATAAGATTCTCTCTGTGTGCTGACACCGATCGTTACAATACCTATGTAGAGGAAAGGCTCTGGATCCCATAGAGCCTTCCCTGTCCTCTTTCCATACCCTCTGTCCACCACTGTCCCCCCCCCCCCCCCCCCCTCCATCGAATTTATTCAACCCACTGGTCAAATACACCTTTGGGAGTCTTCAGGAAGCTTCAGAAGCACTTGTGTCCCTGACTCCTGAAGGCAGGGGCGTAGCAATAGGGGTTGCAGCGGTAGCGACCGCATCGGGGCCCTTGGGCCAGAGGTGCCCCAAAGGGCCCTCCCTCAAATGCAGTATTAGCTCTCTATTGGTCCTGTGCTGGTAATAATCACTTCTATAGACACTGTGAATAGTGGTAATCATTAACAAGCTGTTCCCCATCCCCTTCTTGCACCTCTGACACTGTAGTTGTCCTTGGCAGGTTTTGGTGCGCCGTATCAATTGTTATGTATAGAGTGCTTGGGGGGCCTCAATGTAAAACTTGCATCGGGGCCCACAGCTCCAAAGCTACGCCACTGCCTGAAGGTGTGGAATTTTTCTAAATCCACAAAGCATGGACTTTCAATGGAAAACAGCAGTGGATCGAGGGCATGGAGAGAGGGCAAGGAAGGTTCTATGGCAGAGCTTCCCAACCCTGTCCTCAAGTACTACCAAATGTGCATGTTTTGTGGATATCCATAGAGGTAGTTAATCAGCTCTACTGAGACACTAATTGCCTTACCTGTGAATGTTAGTGGTTTTTTTGCAAAACATGTACTGTTTGTGGTACTTGAGGACAGTGTTAGGAAGTCCTGTTTTATGGGATCCAGAGATTTTCCTCTTCATAGTTGAGCAACTTTTTTTTTTTAGCTCACTTCACATTTGCTTTAGGACCCAAGTGGAGTGAACATCTTCACCGACTGGGCAGCAGGTCAAGGGAGTAGGAGCAACCGGAAGGCATGTACTCTCACAAAGAGCTGTGTCAGTAACTGGCCAGAAAGTTGGACAGGAGCACTTCAGTTGGAACTAAACTCATAATGAATCTCAGTCAGCATCACAGTATGCAGTCACCCAGTCCCAATTGTTGTCAGGGTGGTCCTACTCCCTATCCGTGGGGTCCCAGTACCTGTCAGACAGTCCCCATTCCCAGTTCCTGTCAGTGCTTTCCCATTTCCGGTCAGTTCCCTGTCAGTGGGGGTCCCAGTTCCTGTCAGTGTTGTCCAGCTCCCTATCAGTGGGGTCCCAGGGCATCTGATTCTTACAAATGATGTTATTTGAGTGTTGGACATATATTCTTTTTATTTATTTGCAATATGTAATGTAATTGTAATGATCTGCTCTGCTGTCTGCACAGGCAGACAGCTTTTTGACCATTTGTTAGGTTTGAGTGCTGCAGGTCCCTGGAAAAGACACCTGTCTCCACTCTGCAAGCTGCAGAGTTGCTGTTCTGGGGAGGAATTTGCATCCACTTGTCATGCAAATTGCTTAGCTGCTTCCTCTGATGGGTTGCAGTATAAAAACCATTTCCTCCCAGAATTCCTTGCTGGTCATGATGGTTTGTTCCTGCTAACTTACCTGGAGTCTCAGCCCTTTGTTTGCTACTATTGCTATCTTAGAGTAGTTCCTTGGGAGTGCCCTAGCATTCCTGTTAGCATAGTCAGGTTGTTTGTAACCTGTATTGCTTTGTACTGTCTATCTGTTGCGATTGTCTTGTCGTCAGCGGCGGTCGACAGAAGATCGTTCTGTCTGTTGGGATTGCATTCGCCCTAGCGGTTGAGGCGGTGGTTCCTTTTGTACTCTGTCTGGGAGTGTAGCCAGAGCAGCGGTTGCTACTGGTTGCTCCATCTGTCTGTCTGTTTGGATCGCATTCGCCCTAGTGGTAGAGTCGGTGGTTCCTTCTGTATTCTGTCTTAGGAGTGTAGCCAGAGCAGCGGTTGCTACTGGCTGCTCCATCTGTCTGTCTGTCTGGAACGAACGCTTGTGTAACGATTGTGGGATATCTCCGTGTTCAGCGCACAAAGATGTGCGCTGACACTGCGGAGGTCCTCCACAAGCGTGTCAAGATGCTAGAACCCAGCTTTTGGTGCAAGCACCAGTAGAGGGAAATTCCTGTCGGCAGAGGGCGCTGGGGAGCGCAGAGGAACCAATCCCCTGCACCTCCACAAATGCCAAACAGGAATTGCACGAAGCGCAGAACGCAATCGCAAGAGAAGCGATTGCGAATGAGAACGAGCAAAGGGACAGGTTGTATGTGTGTGCGCCAATCTAGTCGCCACCCCGCGACCGCGCACACACAACAGCAGGTGCGAAACAGAAACGCAACCGCCAAGAACGGCGATTGCCAGAAGTGACACAAGGCAGATCAGAACAGAATACGAGGATAGCAAAGGCACAGTAAATCATACAATGAGAAGATACAGAAAATAATAAACGCTAGCTAACCGCGAACACCGCACTCATTCGCAACAGTGCACGCGGTTATGCGCGGTCTCCACGTGATAAGCACAATAGAGACAAGCACGCCTAACTAACCATCAACAGACAAACACGAAACAAAGAACGTGAACGCTTGCTTAACGGTTACCTCATCGAGCCTACAGCAAGCGCCCGTATCAGACAAGACAGACAAACGAGAAACAGGAACTAGGCAGAAAGTATCCACCGCTCTTCCGCCAGAGCAAGTGTGATCCAAGCAGGAACACAGATCAGAAAGATCCACAGCCGCTAACGCTAGCGGCTAGTGCGATCTAAACAAGACAGATCAGATGAGGTAGCTGGTAGCAACCGCTGCTCCAGCTTACACTCCAGGAACTAGATCAGAAGAATCCACAGCCGCTACCGCTAGAGGCTAGTGCGATCCAAACAAGACAGAGCGATTCGCTATCAACCGCCGCTGGTGACAGCGCAATCACGACAGACAAGACAGGACAGAATAGGCAGTACAAATTATACACAAACTGACTGCACTAACTAGGAATGCAAGGAGCACTCCCCAAGAATTAACTATACTAAGATAGCAGTGGCTGACACTCCAGGTGAGTCCAGCAGGAACAAACCTCTATGAGCAGCGAAGCATTGTGGGACACACATACTACTTATAGTACACGCCTCCAATGAATGTGGCCAGGCAATTTGCATGACAACGTATGCAAATTCCTCAGCAAGCACAAGCTGCAAAACTGACAGAAGGTCTACTTTCCAGAGTCCTGCAGCATGCAGACCTGAATAATGATCAAAAGGCTGCCTGCCTGCGCAGGCAGCTGAGCGGATCGTTACAGCTTGCTGTCATCTCAGTGAGTTAACCGTTTAGCAAGCGTTTGCGTTCTCTTTTGTTTTCGTGCTACTTTGGTTAGTCAGGGTTGGTACACTTTGTCGCTATTGTGCTTCTCGTGTGGCGACCCTGCCACGCACGCGCTTTGTCGCTATTGCGCTTAACGTGTAGTGACCGCGTGTAGTTAGTCCTGTCTGCTCCTGTGTGTTGGATTACTGTTTGTTATCAGTTCTGTCTTTATTCTGTTCCTTTGCTCTGTATTACTCAGTCTGGTGTCGCTATTAGCAATCGCCATCCTTGCGATTGCGTTCCCACTTGGTTTTCGTTGTTGTGTGTTCACCGTCGCCGGGTGGTGACTAGATTGGTGGACCCATACATTCTGTCTCTGTGCTCTCTCTCTCTCTCTCTCTCCAAGGGCTATCTTGCCCTATATTGTTTCACCTCGTACAATTCCCACCTGGCATCTGTGGCAGTGCAGAGGGTTTATTCCTCTGCACTCCACAGCTCCATCTGCCGGTGGGAATTTCCCTCTACAGGTGCATAGCACCATAGCTGGGTTCTGTTATTTTATACACTTGTGGAGGATTTCCGCAGTGTCAGCGCGCATCTTGTGCGCTGACCACGGAAATAATTCCGCAATCGTTACAGTAATGATTTGGAATAGGTATTTCTGGGCGTTGAAGTGAATTGCCTTGAATGTTAGGATTCTGAGTCTTGTAATGATTTGGAGTAGATATTGGCTTTCTGGGAGTTGTTTGTGATTTGGTATGAGTGTTGGGAGTTTTTTGACAAGATTTGGAGGAAGTATTGGCTTTATAGGTGTTGTAGTGATTTTGGTGTGAGTGTTGGCGATTCTGAGTCTTGTCCTGATTTGGAGTAGGTATTGGCTTTATGGGTGTTGTAGTGATTCTGTGTGAATGTTGGGATTCTGATTCTTGTAATGATTTGGATAAGTATTGGCTTTCTGGGTGTTGTAGTGATTTTTGTGTAAGTGTTATGAGTATGGGTCTTGTAATGAATGATTTGGATTAAGTATTGGCTTGTAGTGATTTGGCGTGAGTGCTGGGAGTTTGAGTCTTGTCATGATTCTGGTTAAGTATTGGCTTTCTGGATGTTGTAGTAATTTGGGTGTGAGTGGTAGGAGTATGGGTCTTGTCATGATTTTGGTTAAGTATTGGCTTTCTGGTGTTCTGGTGTGTTGAAGTGACTTGCCTTGAGTGCTCCGAGTCTGAATATGAATGATGATTTGGCTTAAGCATTGGCTTGTAGTGATTTGGCGTGAGTGCTGGGAGTCTGAGTCTTGTCATGATTTGGAGTAAGTATTGGTTTTCTGGGTGTTGTAGTGATTTTGTTGTAAATGTTGGCTTTCTGGGGGTTGTGGTGATTTGACGTGAGTACTGAGAGTCTGAGTCTTGTCATGTTTTGGAGTAAGTATTAGCCTTCTGGGGGCTGAGGTGATTTGGCATCAGTGTTTGATTTGGTGCCTGGATCTTTTATTGTGTTTGGAGAAGGTGGGAAAATATCCTCAACACAAATAGCGCTACATTTTATGAAGTGGAAAATGTTATAAATGTCCATTGGGGGGAGTTCTGGGTCCCCGGAGGACGGTGAGTCCTGGCCATCAGTGGAATGTAATTATTGGTTTATTGAAAGAGTGTGTGCAGGGAGTGAGAGCTCAAGGGGTTTGAAGAGAATGGGAGGAGGAGGAGGTGTTTCAGATTGCCATTCATGCCCGACTTGTGTGCCGTGTAGATGTTTTATTTTCCTTCCGCGCCGGGCACAATGGCATCTCCCTCATCAGTGCTCCTGCCACCGGTGTGGAGGAAAGGTCACTCCTGTGTCTATTCAATAGCGGCCTTCCCCACGATAACAGCGGTCTGCCAGTCTGAGCGAGGCTCACCGGACTGGCCATTAACCTTCAGCTAAAAGCCGGCAGCTGCATTATGGTGTCACTTGGCACAATTAATGACTGTCATCTCCTGCCACCGTAGCGTTTAACTGAATCCTCATCTCCCTCCCCCCCCTCGGGTAACGGTGCTTTTATCCTGATTACCGATAAAACATGCCTTGCGCTTAACCCCGGGCCACAGCAAATCACAGCCCAGGACTGTACCACCTCTCTGCTGTCCCAGGAATAAAGATCAATGACACCAGATTGTGTGTCCAGCCAGACTGACCCCTTCCGCTTGTTTTGTCTCAAAGCCCACCTAGTTCAGGTGACTAATAACAAGAGGTGCTGTGAAATACGTTGGCGTTATAGGACCACAGGGAATAAATCCGCCATAGATTGCTGGAAACCTGTGGTGGGATCGGCACCTGTGTTCACTGCAGAATCAGAGCACGTCAGCAGCAACTGATTAGCAATGTAAAGAAGTCTATAATTCTATGCAAACTCATTAATGAACGTCTCTCAATGAGTGACGGCTTTCTTCAGCATGGCACAGCTGGATGAAGGCTGAGCCCCCATAATGCATTGCGAGCTTTCCATGCTGTGTTGCCTTTAGGCTGTATAAGTAAAGGGGGCCATACATCTCTCGACTTGGCAGCCGCCAAGAGCATGCCCGATTGACGATGCGGCCAATTTCAGGCCTAAATTGATCCGCTGGCCACCCAAAGCGGAAGGTGAGTTGTAACTACTATGCCCGCTCCCCCCACCACTGCCTCTCAATCATGCCAGGGGCGGGCCCCCTACTGACATGGGGCCCTGGGTCCGTTCCCAAGTGCTCTAATGGTCTGTCCGCCCATGGCACCTACCTATCTAACCTATACTGCAGGCACCTACCTATCTAACCTATACTGCAGGCACATACCTATCTAACCTATACTGCAGGCGCATACCTATCTAACCTATACTGCAGGCACCTACCTATCTAACCTATACTGCAGGCACATACCTATCTAACCTATACTGCAGGCGCATACCTATCTAACCTATACTGCAGGCGCATACCTATCTAACCTATACTGCTGGGCACCTACCTATCTAACCTATACTGGGGGCACCCACCTATCTAACCTATACTGGGGGCAACTGTACTGGCTACCTATATTGGAGGCGCCTTCGCCGCGCAAGCGGGTGTGGCTTGCGGGTGTAAGGAGCCCCTCGGTGCCCATACCAAAGTGCCCTAATGCTCAGTTCGTCCCTGGTAGCTACCTATGTCACTGATAGCAGTTACAGCCCCAGGAACACCTCTGCTATGCGGCTGTCTCCAGAACTGGTACCAGACATCAGTGTCAACAGCTAGGCAGTGTTATATAGTACTCCTGTGATTACTATGAAGTATCATTTATCCTATAATTATGTAGCCACTATTAAGAGCAGGGCTTTTTTTTAGGGATAGGCAAACCAGGTAGTTTCTAGATTTCCTTTCCGAAAACAATGCAAAGATGTGATCTCAATACTTTCCGATGTGTTTCCCACCACGCTGTGCAGGCCTTGTAGGGGTGAAATATAAAAACCCGTAATTACAAAAATATCAGCTGTAGAATGCAGTAAAAATTAATTAACCCTAGAGCAGGAGGGAGGAGGAAATGCAGCAGGCAGAGGTTTACTAACAGGCCAGAATGATTTAATTATTTAATCACACAAGGAGTGCTGGGCGAGGGGGGTGAAGTGTCTGCCCTCTGCCACAAGGGGCGCCTCCTGCTGGGCTCATAGAGCGCTCATCATGTCTGATGGGGCCACCACATCTGTGACATCATCCAGTGAGGCAATGCAGGGGCAGCCTTTTCCCATAGCAAGTAAACATGTTTTCAGTTATCCCATGTGCAGACTGATACATCCAAAGCATTTTGTGGTGAGCACTCTTGGACTTTCATATGGCCAAAACTCAATGTCAACAAATGAATTGCCAGTTCTAGCTCCGATGTGAGCTGCAGAGGTGGTCATTTAAATGCAGATAATTCTGGCTTGCATGCCAATTAAATTCAAATTGTATGCAGCTTGGAATTGGGTCAGTTCTAAACAGAAGGTAATACATTTGATTGGCCAAATTCTGAGCTGCCTACAGTTTGCGTTAGAGATGCAGGCAAGCTGGAAATATTAGCATCTCTTTGACCATCTCTAGTGAGGAACTCTACCAAACTGGGGTTGATTCACAAAGCTTACCTATTTTTCACCTTAACTGTAAGGAGAGCTAAAGGCTCATACAGACGCTCAACAAAAGTCTTTTAAATGCACAATTATCAAACGACTTGAAGAAGTTGGATGATTTTTATCAAGTAAAAGACGTGCAAACGAAAAGGCGTTATCACTGATAAGAGGCGTCCAAGACTGATAAGACGCAGCTCAAGTCAATCCAACTGTTGGATTGACTTGACAAATGACTGAGAAAAGTTGTGTTCAACACGGCAATGTGTACAGAAGTCTGCTACGACTTTTCAACGACTTCCATTACTAACTAGAACATATTAGTCGTTCACCAGTTGAGTAATGATATGTAAATTTGTAGTTGTTCGTCACGTCGTTCATCAAGTCGTTCTGTGCGTATAATAGTCGTTTGCACGCCAAGACGTATCATTCCAACTTTTTTAATCGTAGTCGTTTGTAAAGTTGTTTATAGTAAAAAACAAAAATATTGAGTTTCACTTAGGGTGCGTACAGACATACGATAACGATCGTTCGTTCTGAACGACGAACGATGTTAAAGGAGGTATCGGCCGATGATCGTTTGAAGAAAGGCTACTTTGAACATCGTTCGTGTACGAACGATCTTGGAACGAGCGTTGCGTGCGCAACATGATGTATAAACTGATTTCAAACACAAGTGTCAAAAAGAACTGTTTGAGCATGTGCAAAGCTTTGAGAACGAAGGATCAACGACCGATCGTGTACAGACATTACTTTTTGAACGATGGTCGTTGGAAAAGATCTGGCAGAATGGATCGTTCTTTACCAACGACATATCTCGTTGGTCGGTCGTTTTAATGATCGTTTGTGCACTTTTTACGAACGATCGTCGGGCAATGCCGTCGGTAACGATCGTTTCAAACGACTATAGTCGCATGTCTGTACGCACCCTTACCTGGGGCTTCTACCAGCCCCCTGCAGCCATCCGGAGTAAAACTCATTTTTTTGAGGTGGGCTTAGAGAAAAACAAACAAGGAGAGATAATTAATGAGATAAAAAGAGAAGGAGAGACAAATCATTATTTAATTCAAATAAGGAGAGATAAACCATTAGTTAAGTCATTGAAGGGGAATTTGAAGTGAAAATAAACTTATCTGTGTAGTTCAGCTAAGAAATATTTAAAAAGTATAAAACATTAGCAGCAGAGATGAGTCTAATATTGTTTCCAGTACAGGAAGAGTTAAGAAATTCCAGTTCTCTATACAAAAGAGCTTCACTGATCTCCCCGAATTTCAAAGTCGCAGAGAGCTCTGTCTTCTGAAGCTTATCATCTCAACTGACTGTCACTGTATTTTGTTTTTTTTTGTGCAGAGGAAAGTTCAAAAGTTTATTAACCTGTTCTGTGAAATCATTTAGAATGCTGAGTAGTGGGTAAACTGCAAATATTAGAGAATGATGCAATGTTATAAAAAAACACTATATAACTGAAAAAAAAATATGAGACTATTTTCTTTGCTACTAATGCTCTGTTAAAGGGGAACTGAAGCGAGAGGTATATGGAGGCTGCCATGTTTATTTCCTTTTAAGCAATACCAGTTGCCTGGCAGCCCTGCTGATCCTCTGCCTCTAATACTATTAGCCATAGCCCCTGAACAAGCATGCAGCAGATCAGGTGTTTCAGACTTTAAAGTCAGATCTGAGAAGACTAGCTGCATGCTTGTTTCTGGTGTTATTCAGATACTACTGCAGAGAAATAGACCAACAGGGCTGCCAGGCAACTAGTATTGATTAAAAGGAAATAAATGTGGCAGCCTCTGTATACCTCTTAATTCAGTTCCCCTTTAATTATCCATACTACACTAACAATTCATTATATCATCATTGTTTTTCTATCGCTTCAGTGTCACTTTAGGGAGAGATAAATAGTGAGTTAATATGCAACAGAAAAGCTTTGTGAACCAGAAAAGCTTTTCGGTACCTATGTGAGGCCCAGTGCACACCAAAAACCTCTAGCAGATCTGCAAAACGCTAGAGGTGTTAACATGCCTAGCATTTTTTGGAGCGTTTTTGTGTATCAGATTACAAATTGTTACAGTAAAGCTGTTACTGAACAGCTACTGTAACAAAAACACCTGGAAAACCGCTCTGATCTGGCGTTTTTCAGAGCGGTTTTCCACTTTCCTATACTTTAACATTGAGGCAGAAACGCCTCAGAAATCTAAAAAATGCTGCAGCCCCTGAGTTTGCATTTGTGGAAAAAACAACCCACTCTGCTGTGCACCATCCCATTCACTTTCATTAGCCAAGCGGTTTTCCCCCTGCAGGCGTTTCAAAAAACGCTCCAGAACCGCTCTGGTGTACACCGGCCCTAAGAGTGGTAAAAGTTATTCCACTTCTCTGGTGGTGAATTGGAGGAATTACATCCAGTTGGGAAGTTTCAAGAACACTCTTGATAGATAATGTGGCCCCCCTTCCCCCCCACCACAACCACCATTGGAAGTCCCGTAGCCATCTCTAGACTGCACCAGCAGTTCCTATACAGTCAGGTATACATTTCGTCAATCTTCTGTGGATCCCGAACCTCCCTCTCCCCCCGCCCCTTGTCAACACCATCTCCCCTCATACATCAAAACCATTTCCAGCTCCACTTAGCCACGTGTCCGCTTTCCTGTTCCCCTACAAGAAGCAGCGAGGGCGACTGCTGTTATTTCACGGCCTGTTACCCACCGGCGTAGCACTGTAATAGAAACAGATGAATGTGTGTATAGAGGCCGCCATACCTGCCCCACAGTTGTCACCACTTATCACTGTCACCAGCACAGCAACAACCGCTGAAAACCAGCCCTAACTTCCAGGTACAGCTCGGAGGATCAGTCTATGTGAATCTATACTATGCAAAAACATGGTAGAGATTAGTTGGATAATCGCTTAGTGGCATAACTACTGGAGGAACAGACCTTGCAGTTGGTTCTAAGTTCTTATGCTGCCTCCCTCCCTGATACAGTGGTCTGCAGAGCAGGTGTCGTTATGAGGGGAGTTATGGTGGCCATACTATTTGGGTGAGTCATGGTGGCCATCAGAATTAAATCTGTTGGAAATCTATCTAAATGCATTATTGGACCATTAGATCCATTGCAATTCTATGGGCCATCGATCTGCTGCCAGCAGCAGATCGACCTAGATTTTCCATCCTGTCAGATAGATCAAATCGATCGAAATCAGCTGCAAATCGATAGATCGATTAGATAGAATCAGATCGATGGCTGAAATCGACCAGTGTATGGGCCCCTTTTGAGACGCAAAAATAAAGATTTGTCCTGTTGCCACCCAACTATACTAGTTGCTATTGGCTGGCAAAACAGTTGCATGCTGGGGATACTTTTTATCTATAATATATTCCTCCTCTTCCCTTTATTTCCCCCTCCTTCTACTCACATAAGACAGTGCACTTCCTAATATAGACCTCAGTGGGAGTGTCTGAAGACTCTGGGAGGAGGGCGGGTAACGAATACACAATTAGCAAGTGGAGAAAAAAGAGTGAGGGAGGAAATTATGTCAGGATTAGCTTCATTCAAAGGTAAACAAGATGGAAACTGTCTAGAATAGGATTCTCTGCTTTTCCTTTATAAAACTCACAGAAATCATAACGTGGAGAGTGCAATACATCTGTTATGTAAATAGAACTAGTATTTATCTACTTATATATGTGTTTTTTATTTCTAGGTTAGCATGGGTGTCACTTATTCTTTAATTGACTTAACTCAAGATTATCTCTTCCTAACAGACTTGATTCATCTCTCCATATCTGCTGAATTCTCCTTATTTGTTTATCTTATGTATTCTTGTAGTAAGAGTGGACCTGGTCTCTTGCACAGGACAGAGGGAAAACATAGAGATATGTATTGAAGCAGGTGGTTTCAGTGCATGGCGAAACGAGGTGCCCCATAGCAGTAATGTTACACTGTGCGGGGCATGGAAGGGTAATTTGGGGCTCTGGCAATCGCCATACCCCGAATTACATCTCCCTCCAAATTGCCGGCATTTGAGCGGCAGCAGGGTGAGCTGTCAGTCCCCTCACCCTGCACCCAGCTCACCGACGGCATTCATATACATACGCTCTGTGTGTATTTAGAGAGTTTAGCCTTTAGCCCTCATCTGTCACTAATCACCACTGAAATCTCTCAGCTGTGTCAGCTCAGGAATCTCCTCTGTCACGGCAGAGCAGCTGATTTGTAAACACAGGATGTTAACAATACGTCTGCTTTCATGAAAGCAGGAAGTAGACACTGCAAATTTATTGCAGGAGTTGTATCAGCTGTAACAAAGAAATGTTTTTCTTTAAAGGTTATTATGCTGTTGCTTATCTTTTAGAGCAGAGAGTTCAGGTCCGCTTTGAGGTGAAAATAAGTAAGCTTTGTGAATGAACCCCAATAACTACTATTCCACTATGGAATGCAATACTAGCACACACTCCCTGTACCCAGAGGCGTATCTAGAGGGGTGGAGGAATGGCTTGTGCCATAGGCGCCATTCCTACCCTTGTGCTGTACCGCCATGCCTGCCAACTGTGCTGTGTCACCATGCCTGCCTTCATGCCTCCCTGTCATTCAGACCGTGTTAGTGTTGGAAAAGAGGACAGAGAGGGAATAAGAAGAACCATTTCCCCCCAAAAAACATCAGCAATATCCCGAGCCAAAAACATAAAGGCCACCATAACACATGTACGGTGCGAGAAAAGATGCTGTTTTTAGAGGGGGAAGGGGACTCTGACTGAAAGGGGGGGGAGGCGCAATTTCAGTGTTTGCCACAGGCGCTATATTACCCAGATACGACCCTGCCTGTACCCCCAATATTCAGAGTGTTGCATGGCTACTTTTCTGGCATAAACCCAGACTGAGGTGTTCTGGGAGTGATGACATCACGGCCACAGTAACGCTCATTGGTCCTGCTCTCTCTCTCTCTCTCTCTCTCTCTTTTTTTTTTTTCTTTTTCTTACAAAATAACATCATTACTGCCAAATACAAGAAAGCGAAGTTGGGGAAATAGTTTCAGTTTATGTGCGTTCCATCTTCCTTATTGCGCAGGTTATTCTGCCACGAGGCGGGGAAGGGAGAGGAGAAAGGGTCATTGCGCGTTAATTCTGATTATCTCGCCAGAAATGGGTAATGCACTCCTCTTTCTCCACCGCCGCCACTGCCGACTCCATAAAGTCTCTTTATTGCGGGGAAAGCGTGGCGCTGCCTCTATAACTCTAACCGACGTTAATGAGCGTTGCAGATCTTCATTGGCTCTTATAAATGGTGCAATTAGCTGCTGCAGCATAAACAGGTGTGCTCCGGCGGCGTAGGGGAGGGCTGACCGTAGGGGAGGGGGTCTGAGCGCACCGGCGGCCTCCTGTCACCCAGCGGGTGCCTCCGGGATACAAATACCCTGCGCGACACCAAATCATCCACATAACAGCCTGCTTTAACCCCAATTACATCCTGCGGCCAGATTAGCACAACTGAAGTACAACTCCAAAAACATGTATAAAGTCTGCAGGACAGAGCAACCTGGCAATAGGAAACAAGGAAACATCATACACTGGAAAAACCGCGGCATAACTTGGCTAATAAAATCAGAATACAAATACATCACATCATATTTATTATTACTGTATTTATATAGCGCTGCCGACATCTTCCACAGCACATACCGTACTCCTGTCACTTAAAGAGAACCCGAGGTGGGTTTGAAGAATATTATCTGCATACAGAGGCTGGATCTGCCTATACAGCCCAGCCTCTGTTGCTATCCCAAACCCCCCTAAGGTCCCCCTGCACTCTGCAATCCCTCATAAGTCACAGCCACGCTGCTGACAAACAGCTTGTCAGAGCTGGCTGTGTTTATCTCTATAGTATCAGTCTGCTGCTCTCCCCGCCTCCTGCAGAATTCCAGTCCCCGCCTGCATCCCTTCCCTCCCTGCTGATTGGGGGGGAAGGGACAGGGGCAGGGACCAGAGCTTTGCAGAAGGCGGGGGAGCAGCTGAGACTGACACTACAGATGTAAACACAGCCAAACAGCACGGCTGTGATTTATGAGGGATTGCAGAGTGCAGGGGGGCCTTAGTGGGGTTTGGGATAGCAACAGAGGCTGGGCTGTATAGGCAGATCCAGCCTCTGAATGCATATAACATTCTTTAAACACACCTCGGGTTCTCTTTAAAGGAACTCTATAAAACCAAGGGCTTAATTCACTAAACCGTGATAACTCAAATAACACACCTTATCAAAGTGAACACAACTTCTTAGAGTAGCATAGCGAGCGCTACACACTTATGCCTGCTAATTGGCAATGCCACGCGTCCTGCCCTGAGCCGCTGCGGGTTTGTAGCACTTGCTATGCTACTCTGATAAGGTGTGTTCAATTTGGCAAGGTGTGATATCTTTGATAAGGTGTGATATTTGAGTTATCAGGGTTCAGTGAATTAAGCTACAATGTACAAATAATGTCTAAGTAGCTGTGTATGCATTTTCCTACTTATGTTAAATATCAGAACAAAAGCTGTAATTCATTGTAGATTTAAGCTCCATTGGAATGTCTCATTTGTTTCATGTCTCTGCAGTCTGACATGCTAAAGGTGGCCATACACTGATATATTTGCAGCAGATTTGACCATCAGATAGATTTCTGTAAGATGCCTGTCAAGTCGAATCTGACAGGAATCTACCTGATGTGTGCTACACACTAGGAACAGATTTCCAATAGATTGTATTCTGAAATCTATTGGAAATTGATCTAAATGCAATATTGGACCATTAGATCCAATGCAACTCTATGGGCCATCGATCTGCTGGCAGACCGACCTACATTTTCCATCCAGTCAGATAGATCGAATCGATCGAAATCCGGCACAAATCGATCGACTGATTAGATAGAATCGATTTCCGTTCGATCAATCGATCGATGGCTGAAATTGACCAGTGTATGGGCCCCTTAAGAACAGTGTAATATTGAGTTATATGAAAACAAAAGCCTGTCAGGTATCAGGTTTCACACACAATTACAAATGTTTATGTTGCACATAAGATACATTTCCTCTGCTCTCTGTGAGAGAAAGCTCTGCCTGTCTCTGCCTGAGCTCTCTGCACACACAGAGTTAACAGATGCACTTTGAGGGAATTCCCCCCTCCCCTCATGGCTCAGTCTGCAGTCAGAATTACAGCAGACTGCCCTCAGAAAAATGTGAAAGGAATTAGATAACAGTAAACAAAGAGATAAGGATTCAAATATATACACCAGTACTTAGCAGCACTTCCCAAACATTTCCTATCTCAATTGAAAAAAACATGTTAATCAATAGTGTTCCTTTAACGTTTTTCAGGTGAGTTCTCAATTGTTATTGCAGTGCCCCTGTACAGAGTGGTGCAAACCGTTTTTAACGCAAAGGTAGCGCATGCTGTAGTTTGCTTGCGTTTGCAATTAGGTTAAATGAATGGGAGCACATGCTTCTCGCATAGCAAACGGTGTACTATGCAATTTTTTTTGTTATCTCCTATTAGAAAAAACTTTCTTTTTTCACGTTGGAAATCGTAACGGTGGCCGCAGATCGCACCCATAATTGCGGTGAAATGCACACTTGACAAATAGAATATAGCAGCCTCCATATTCATCTCAGGCTGCATTTCCACTTGTGCGGTGCGGAATCGCCGGGAAATCACCGCAGACAAAATCGCATGCGGGTGCGATTTTGCATGCGTTTTTTCCAGCGATTTCGCATGCAATTTCGCATAGGGTAGTAGGTGGGCTATTTTAACCATGTCACTGCCTGTGTAAATTAACATTACCTCCTATGTGAAATCGCATGCGAAATCGCGGGGAAAAACGCATGCCAAAACCGCATGCGATTTCCCTATTAGATACATTGTATGCGATTCGCTTAGCGGTGTGCAGGGAGCGAATTCTGACGGGTCTGCCGTGCAGATTTTCCCCGCACACAAAAATGCTCTGCACAACGCACAAGTGGAAACAGGCCCATCCACTTGTATTGGCTGTGCGAATCCGCATGCGGACAACGCATGCGGATTCGCTATAGTGGAAATGAGCCCTCACTACAGTTGTCCTTTAAAGTAGAGCCATATAGCTCCTTCTCTCAGTGTCAATAAAGATGTCTACTTATGGTTCCAAAAAAAAAAAAAAAAAAATGAAGAAACCATACTCATCACCCCAAGTTAGGACATTTAATTAAGTTATAAGGAAGGTGCTAAAAAGGGGTGTGACCAACAAAACCGCAAAATCATTTCGGCCCCTTTCCATTTGTGAATGGGAGCCGAAGGGATGTGATGCAGCTACGCACCACTTCCGCTCCCACTCGCGTCACTTCCGCATCCGTTGAAGTGTATAGGAGGAGACGGGGCAGAGAATCTACAGCATGCTGCAGATTCTCTGATCGCTCCGCACCGCTCCGGATAACCAGCACACAATGGAAACTGTTCCATTGACGTGCTTTGGTTTCAGTTCGGCCCGCGGTGCAATGCGGCTATGTAGGTGCATTGCACTGCGTGTATTGGAAATGGGCCCTTAACCTTTTTGTACACTCACATGCAAATGCTTTCATAAAAATCAATCATTCAGGAGCCACTGCTATCTCCAGTAGCATACATATTGCTACAGGGAACGTGCGTGTAACGATCGGTGTCAGCATGCAGAGAGAATCTGATTATTGGTGATCTGCAGTATCACCAAGAATACAGATATATACCTGATTATTGATGATCTGCAGAATCACCGATAATACAGATATATTGCTAACCTCTGGACACCTGGATAATGTGAGTGTTTGGTGTAACGGTAGTACTTTGAGTATAGCACAGGAAATTAGAGACAGTATGAGCAATACTGCTCTAAAGATAAGGAAACCTTCCAGTAGCCTGAGGCTCCCCAGGGGGCGGAGTCAGGCTGGAAGAAGGAAGGTCCAGAGAGTGAGTGACAATAAAGACAAATGTCACTGAGTGATCTGGAAACTATCTCTTAATAGTAGAGATAGCTCTCGAGGTCGGGTAAAGCCAGGTCGGCAACACACGGTCAGATAAGGTACATAGACAGAAGACTGATTCGGTATCCAAGGCAAGCAGGGTTTGGCAACAGAGTATCAGATGTGCGAGGTACCGAATCAGAGATCAGAGGAGTAGTCAGGAAAGAAATAAGTCATAACAGATTTCAAACAATGTCTAGTCTGGGTGTGAGGTCCTTGGTCTCTACACCCTGGAACTAGTCTGATGTATAACAAAATGGTGACACAAGTTCCCTAGTCTGGGTGTGAGGTCCGTGGTCTCTACACCCTGGAACTAGTCTGATGTATAACAGGATGGTAACACAAGTTCCCTAGTCTGGGTGTGAGGTCCCTGGTCTCTACACCCTGGAACTAGTCTGATGTATAACAGGATGGTAACACAAGTTCCCTAGTCTGGGTGTGAGGTCCCTGGTCTCTACACCCTGGAACTAGTCTGATGTATAACAGGATGGTAACACAAGTTCCCTAGCCTGGGTGTGAGGTCCGTGGTCTCTACACCCTGGAACTAGTCTGATGTATAGCAGGATGGTAACACAAGTTCCCTAGTCTGGGTGTGAGGTCCCTGGTCTCTACACCCTGGAACTAGTCTGATGTATAACAGGATGGTAACACAAGTTCCCTAGTCTGGGTGTGAGGTCCGTGGTCTCTACACCCTGGAACTAGTCTGATGTATAACAGGATGGTAACACAAGTTCCCTAGTCTGGGTGTGAGGTCCCTGGTCTCTACACCCTGGAACTAGTCTGATGTATAACAGGATGGTAACACAAGTTCCCTAGTCTGGGTGTGAGGTCCCTGGTCTCTACACCCTGGAACTAGTCTGATGTATAACAGGATGGTAACACAAGTTCCCTAGCCTGGGTGTGAGGTCCGTGGTCTCTACACCCTGGAACTAGTCTGATGTATAGCAGGATGGTAACACAAGTTCCCTAGTCTGGGTGTGAGGTCCCTGGTCTCTACACCCTGGAACTAGTCTGATGTATAACAGGATGGTAACACAAGTTCCCTAGTCTGGGTGTGAGGTCCGTGGTCTCTACACCCTGGAACTGGTCTAAGCATAAACAGATTGATAACACAGGTTCCCTAGTCTGGGTGTGAGGTCCGTGGTCTCTACACCCTGGAACTGGTCTAAGCATAAACAGAATACAATACAAGTGATCTGGCTCATTGTGAATTCCCAGGTCCACCTGGTTCAAACACACTGCAGGATCTGACTAAGGTCTGAGTGCTTCCACGTAGTGTTCGCAACGGCAGACAACTTGTGACTGGCCAGCAGCAACTATATATAGTGTAGAGCTCTCTGGCGCCACCTCTAAGTGATGGACCAATAGAAACTTGCACTGGCGTCAGCTGACCAGCCTGGTCAGCTGGTCCCCTCTTGGCCGTCATAAAAGTTCTGCCTCTCAGCGCGCGCTCGCGTATTCCTAAACCTGTGTGAACTAACAGACTCAGCCACACCAGAGGCACGCTGCTGCGTGCAAACCGCTGCGCTGGACGCGGAACCAGCCGCCTCGCTGTCAGTACATGCGGCAGCTATTCCGCGTTCTGCCATGTTACCAGACGCACGCCTCCGCGTGCAAACCGCCACGTTGGATGCGGAATCAGCCGCCTTGCTGTCAGAACGCGCGGCGGCTTTTCCGCGTTTTCTCACAGTGCGCCCTCCAGCCCCTGATGAGTCACAACTTGCTACGTGATGAAACGCGTAGGGCGGAGCTTGGAGGACGCACGCTGTACTACCACTGATCGGAGGAGACGCGGCCTGGGCATGTGAGAGGTGACCGGAGCTGGCGGCGATGTGGTATTGTGTTATGCTAGTATGCAAGAAAGTTTTATGTACGCAGTTCTAACTTGGGGGCCATTGGGTGCCTATTAAAGCGGTTTTATGCTATGAGAGCCTCTCTGATGTTTTTAAGGTTTTAAACGGCACGGATGTTTTCTTGATATGCAGTACTGACAAGAAATCCTCTGGTGATCAGGGAAAGAAAGGGGGGTGTGTGATCCCCATTCAACCCTGGTGACAGCACTTTACTTCCTCACGCAGTGTGTGTGAATACACAAGGGTGTCACTGATGAGGCAATACTCACTATGAGAAGGCTTGGTCTGCTGTGTTCTTATTTTTAAGGATCCGTTTGGATAACAAGTGGTGATACGGATAACTGGCGCGGCTATTGTGTGTATTCCATATCTCCAGTATACATACAAGGATAAGTACATAGCAAATCATTTGAAGAGACAATTTTATTTTTCATAAAGATGAGCTTACATTTTTAATATATCCAAAAAGTGCAAATAATTGATTCACAAATCTTCAAAAGAAGTTCATCTTAAAGGATACCCGAAGTGACATGTGACATGATAAGATACACACGTGTATGTACAGTGCCTAGCACACCAATAACTATGCTGTGTTCCTTTTTTTCTTTCTTTGCCCGAAAAAGATAAATATCAGGTATGTAAGTGGGTGACTCAGTCCTGACTCAGACAGGAAGTGACTACAGTGTGACCCTCACTGATAAGAAATTCCCCTTTTTATCTCTTTCTTGTTCTCAGAAGACATTTTCTGCTAGGAAAGTGTTTTATAGTTTGAATTTCTTATCAATGAGGGTCACACTGTAGTCGCTCCCTGTCTGAGTCAGGACTGAGTCAGCCACTTACATACCTGATATTTAACTCTATCAGGCAGAGAAAGAAAACAAGGAACACAGCATACTTAATTGTGTGCCAGGCACTGTTACATACACGTCTATCTTATCATGTCACTTTGGGTATCCTTTAAGACAACTGGTGTAGTGGCGAACTGCTAAGGATATTCTTTTTCCTGGTCTCCTAATTTACATAAATACAACCACTGCTATCCCTACAGCTAAGTTAAAAGAAGCCCCGTTTCCTGGGGGTGGGAGGGGCAGCTGACCGCTCAAGGTGCAGCGAGGGAGGGGGAAGCAGTGGTACAATGAGACTCAGCCACAGGGAGGGAAGGCTTCTCTCCCTCTCCTCGGGTCCCCGCTGGGCTCCCCACCTCCATTCCGAGAAGTGTCCAGTAGAGGCGGGGAGGGTGTTAGCAAAAACGTACCTTCTGGGCTTGAAGCGATGTTCACGTGCCACCCGGCTTCTCTGCGTACATCACCGCTCACAGGAATTTCTTGAATGGAGGGGGGAGAACAGAGTGGGAACCGGGAAGAGGGAGGGAGGAGTCGAGCCCCCCTCCCCACCGCTGAGTCCCATTGTGCCATTGCTCCCCCTTCTTTTCTCTATTGCCACAGCCTATGGAGGACACATATGGCTGACTAACCTATGGCTGGCTAACCTATACTAAGGCACCTATGGCTAACCTGTACTGGGGAATGGCTGGCTAACCTATACTGGGGCACCTATGGCTGCATAATCTAAACTGGAGCATCTATGGCTGACTAACCTACATTGTGGCAGTTATGGCTGGCTAATCTATACTGGGGCACCTATGGCTGGCTAACCTATGCTGGGGCACCTATGGCTGGCTAACCTATGCTGGGGCACCTATGGCTGACTAACCTAGACTGTAGCAGTTATGGCTGGCTAATCTATACTGGGGCACCTATGGCTGGCTAACCTATACTGGGGCACCTATGGCTGGCTAACCTAGACTGTAGCAGTTATGGCTGGCTAATCTATACTGGGGCACCTATGGCTGGCTAACCTATACTGGGGCACCTATGGCTGGCTAACCTATGCTGGGGCACCTATGGCTGACTAACCTAGACTGTAGCAGTTATGGCTGGCTAACCTATACTGGGGCAGTTATGGCTGGCTAATCTATACTGGGGCACCTATGGCTGGCTAACCTATGCTGGGGCACCTATGGCTGGCTAACCTATGCTGGGGCACCTATGGCTGACTAACCTAGACTGTAGCAGTTATGGCTGGCTAATCTATACTGGGGCACCTATGGCTGGCTAACCTATACTGGGGCACCTATGGCTGGCTAACCTATGCTGGGGCACCTATGGCTGACTAACCTAGACTGTAGCAGTTATGGCTGGCTAACCTATACTGGGGCACCTATGGCTGGCTAACCTAGACTGTAGCAGTTATGGCTGGCTAATCTATACTGGGGCACCTATGGCTGGCTAACCTATACTGGGGCACCTATGGCTGGCTAACCTAGACTGTAGCAGTTATGGCTGGCTAATCTATACTGGGGCACCTATGGCTGGCTAACCTATACTGGGGCACCTATGGCTGACTAACCTATACTGGGGCATGGCTGGCTAACCTATACTGTAGCACCTATGGCTGGCTAACCTATACTGGGGAACCTATAGCTGGATACCTATACTGAAGGGTTATATATTGCATGGACGCATTTGTATGCGAGTGCGCAAAGGCTTAACTGATTTTACTTATAATTACACTCAATGCACATGATGGCACAGTGACTCTTCTGGTGGCAGAGCAAGATCATCCACCAGGCAAGCTAGGCAGGTGCCTGGGGCCTAGTGCGTGTCAAGGGGCCTACAAGCCACCTTCTCTGACCTCTCTCCACTTCAGCTTACCAAAAAGACCACAAGGGGTCCCAAACCTAGTACCTTACCTAGGGCTCCATTACATCTTAATCCATCTCTGGCTGATGGTAATATCCTCTCGTTTACTGTCTCTCTTCCCCAGGATCTGTCTCATCCTGTATCTCCCCTAGGCTCTCAGCAATTGGTGCTTTACAGGCCATTGGGATATATACGAGGGGCCAGTCCGAGTCCATGCGTGTGTTGTTGTCCACATAAAGCAGGAGATCCGCAGCATACCTGCCGTAATATCGTTTTTATTGTTCCAGCACAATATGATGTTCACAGCCTTATATTAAGGTTTAGTGCGCCAGTAAAAAAAAATTTGGCTTCTCGGCACGGGAAGAAACGAGAGAGGTAAATCTCACGTCTGGGGCGCCCTGCAACTGCCGAAGAGGAGAGAGAAATTGAATTTTGGAGTTTATCTCTCTGGGAGGGATGACAGAGACATAGAGCTGCGAGTGCCCAGCGAATTCCTAACAATCTCCGCAGATGCTTTGTAGGGGCGAGCGGCCACAACGATGGATTTAGGTGTCTGGTACAGCTTGTTAATCTGGAATTCTGGAGAGACAGGAGGGGGAAGGGGGGGGGGGGGGGGGGGTAGAATAGGTGCTAAGGGCAGCTGAAGGTAATATTCCCTCTTTCTGTCCACCAGTCATAAAATGGCTACTATATAGGAGAGAACAGAGGCGCCAAAAGGATAAAAGGGGTTTAAATGAGCTTAAAAGCCAAAAATTTGGTAATTAGAGGAGGCAGTGGTGGACTTACCTCCTCCAAGCAGACACAAGGTGCCGAGTGTTTTTTGTTTTGCTAGATGCTGTAACTCCTTTTTCTATTGCCTGAGGAAGCGGGCGCTGACCCGTGAAACGCGTTGCTTTGTTTTATCTGAAGTTCGTTAATAAATAGACCGAATGTACAGTCGTGTTGTGTCTGCTTGGAGGAGGTAAGTCCACCACTGCCTCCTCTAATTACCAAATTTTTGGCTTTTAAGCTCATTTAAAACCCCTTTTATCATTTTGGCGCCTCTGTTCTCTCCTATATAATATTGTATCCACCCTGGGTGGAGGGTTGCGACCCTTTTCTACTATCTACAGAGAGCGACTTCTTATTCCTGAGTGGGGTCAGGAGAATCTCCCCACCTGCCTTTACAGTGGTTGCCTGCTGGTGACCCATGCTTGTGAGAATAACAACTATTACTCTTTGTCATTATCCCCTTTGTCAATACATACTACACTATTGGGGCTCTTGGGGTTCCTCTGTTTATCTCATAAAATGGCTACTGAGTTTCGAGGCAAAGCTGCAGCGTGATCTAAAAATCCATCAGCTGCGACATATAGAGTGGAGACTCCATATCTAAGGAGGTCACAAGTGGTGCAAAGTACAAGTGGCGCAAAGTACAGTAGAGTCCCAGTGATCAGGCACAGGCGGGGATTGCCTTATACCAATTAGGGGTATCCCCTCCCCCCCCCACCCCCGACCCGCTGTTTCAGCAGAAGACACATACTAGAGCTCCGGACGCTGTCCTCTTGTTTTCTTACAGCTGATGGCTCCTGATGCGTGTCACATGACCTGATGCATGTCACATGACAAACATCAGGAGCTTATGGAGGATGCTACAGCACAGCCCGCAGGTGTATAAGAAGAAGAGGGCAGCACCCAAAGCTCTGTTATGTCTTTTCTGCTCCCCTCTGCTCTACAAGGCTGGAATAGAGAAAGAGAAAGGCAAGCCCCCAGGTAATTGCCAGTTACTTGAGATTCAGATAACCAGGACCCTACATCAGTGGGCATATTTAGTAATGATCAGTTATGTGCAAAAAACAACACATGTATGAGCGATTTTGGCTTACTATGCAGACACAGCCGCTCTCGTAATTAGCGAGGAATGCTTGTCGGATATGTTCCAAGGGTCTATGCATAGCAATGGTGGTCTCCAGGAGGACATGGGAAGCCTCTGCAAGATTCAGAGGTTTCCCTCGTTTTAGGTACTTTTTTGCCTTGGTTACACTTGAGGCAGCACCTCTCAGAGCTGATCTATTTGTTGCCACCTCTTCAGTTTGTTCATCGTGCTTTTGGAGAGTTTTTCGATTGAAAGCTTTATTGGTATTGGTAGTTGTTGTTTTCAGTAGTCATGGAGGCAGGATAACTGAAACTAGGTTTACATACAGTATTCGCTAGGAAGAAGACAGTACCAATGAACAGTACAGATAATCTTATGCAGTCGGGCAGTATCATAGTGACATCTACAGGCCAGAAGTATGAACACCAAAATGCTAAATTTTTGCTGATTGGGAAGTGGAAAATTTAACAGCAGGGTCGGTCCTGCCATAAAGCCACCTGAATAATTGAATTTAAGCGGCAAAATATAGAGGGCGGGCCACGGCAACAGCGACATCTCAATATGCAGGACGGCTGCAGTGGAGCACAATTATATGGCTAATCACTGAGTCCTCTCCTCTTGTGTACCTCCCCTAGTACCAGGTGACATTGGTAGCCTATGGAGAGACTTTGCCACACGGTGATAGGCTGCAGTGTAGGAGAGAAGAGGACTAAACGACAGACCAGGTTATTGTACTTCACTGCAGCCACTCTGCATATATTTAGATGTACTGGGTGGGCACTGTATCTGGATGGACCTCTTTCAAAGGTGGTGGTGGTGATGCTAAGGACAGATTCTGGCTGCACCTCTGCACCAAACAATGTTTGAAGACCTGCATTCAAACTGCATCTCCCTGATTGGCTGCTGTTAGACACTTCAGACGCCAACTGCACTCTAGTCAGCTATGCCAACATGGCTGCCCTCTAGTCCGTGG
The DNA here is from genome assembly GCF_040937935.1 of Hyperolius riggenbachi. Taxonomy (NCBI): domain Eukaryota; kingdom Metazoa; phylum Chordata; class Amphibia; order Anura; family Hyperoliidae; genus Hyperolius; species Hyperolius riggenbachi. Next base: position 36,610,039 of record NC_090654.1, read on the forward strand.
TTACAATATGGATTCCTCACCCTGCAAGATCACAATGTGGCCACCCTCTGATCTGCAGCTACAGTATGGCCAACGTCAGGGTTATTTTGTCAGTTGTAAACACACAGCAAGTCCATTAGCAGAAATGTCAGGCGGCAGCTCGTACTCCCGGACTGACAGCGGCAGCATAACGAGGTAAATAGCAGCGACTGACTCAGCCGAATGAAAATAATAGCGAAGGAAGAAAGCACAACATTGATTGCGCTAACAAGTAATAAGTCAGGAGCCGGAGACCTGACAATTATCTCACTCTCACCGCTTATTTGCTGCTTGTAGAGATCAATTCAACGTTTGTCTTAACGAACAAACCACGTCTGAGAGCCTAACGGACATCGCGCAGCTCAATCACCGGCGCTCGGGGGACGCACTTCAGTGGAAATAACTGTCATGTCGCCGTGGCAGAAATAGGCCAATGGGCCAGTACCTGGAGAGATGGCAGGGTAGAAAGAAAGGCACGTAGGGTGGCACTAGATGCTCAGATAGGCAGCCCCAGGGGGGTAGCAGGGGTTATCGACTGTGCCTCCGGATCCACCAGATCAACTTGTAGTAAAAATAGAACAATAGAAATCCGGGCACCAGTCAGCAGGATATGCTGCACAAAACTCCTTTATTTCATCCCCAAGATCCCTGACAGAAAGATTGCAAGGCCTAACAGCCGTTTCACAGACGAATCTGCTTCTTCAGAGGCAACAACAACAGTTGTTGTTGCCTCTGAAGAAGCAGATTCGTCTGTGAAACGGCTGTTAGGCCTTGCAATCTTTCTGTCAGGGATCTGGGGGATGAAATAAAGGAGTTTTGTGCGGCATATCCTGCTGAGAGATGGCAGGGCTCCCCACCTCCAATCTCCGATGGGTGGGGGGCGGCGCCCCTGCGCAACAGGGGTCTCTCATATCCGATTGAAGGGACCTGACCATACATCGGCAGTGTTCCTTGCAAATTTTTGCCAAAGTCATTTTCGCATCGAAAATGCTATGTTCGATTTAGAGAAAATATTCGCTAAAATACATGGTATTTTCACAATATGATAGAAATTCACGAAAAACAAATCTGTATTTCTACCGCAAACAATGTGCGAAATTGATTATTTTTAGAGCAAACATTTGTGAAAAATCCTTAACTCATTACAAATTGATTTTCGATGATATTTTCACTTGAAAGTCGAATTTACCATTATTTTTGCACAAATGAATGAGAAAAGAAGATCTGCATCTTCGCTCCTCACCGGCGGTATCCTTTTCTCCTCCTAACTGAAATTCACAATGTTAGCAACCAAACGAAAAAATCCAAAATGTTTAGATTTACTGAGGTTCTGCCTCACCTCCTGTCCCCAGTGACACCAAGGCCGGATTTACCATACAAACACAGCCAACACAGAACATTTATACTCCTGGCGGACTCAAAGCGCCAGAGCTGTAGCCACTAGGACGCGCTCCATAGGCAGTGCAGTGGCAGTGTTAGGGAGACTTGCTGGCTTACTGAACAGGCAGAGCCGAGATTTGAACCCAGGTCTCCTGTGTCAGAGGCAGAGCCCTTAACCATTACACTATCCAGCTACTATTACACTATCCAGCATACATAAGGCATGTAGGCACGTGCCTACAGGCGCCTGATGATGAAAAGGCAGCTCACTCCCCTCCCTCCTTCCCTATGCAGAGTCTTGATGAGGCATTCCACTTACAAGATCTCCATTCAGTCAGGGGCACCTCTAGCTACTTAATAATGAGGTCCCGCTCTAGCTACTTTATACTTGGGGGCACCTCTAGCTACTTAGTATTACTGAATACTGAGGTTCCTCTAGCTACCTAATACTAAGGGGCACCTCTAGCTACTTAGTATTAGGTAGCCAGAAGTACCCTCAATATTAGGGGGACCTGTAGCTACCTATGATGGACAAGGGAAGTAAGGGAGGAGTGACAAATTGCGGTGCAGTTTGGTGGGGGTTTGTAGGTTCATGGAGGGCAAAGTCTAGGGTGCCATGACATCTGTGCCTATAGGCTCCTGTGAGTTAAATCTGGGCCCGAGTGACTCCACAAGAAATGATGGAGTCTGTTCCACAGGAGCAAAGACAACACTGATTACCTGACAGAATAAAGGACCCCCTACTTACATAAACCAAAACCAAAAGTCTCCCAAGCTGAAATGGGACGCATCTTTATTCTGCACCTGCACAATAGTGTGTTCACAGGTCAATAAACAACTACCGTATTTTTCGGACAATAGGACACATTTTTTTCTCCCCCAAAAGTTGGGGGAAAAGTCAGTGGGCCATATGCAATTCACTTGTTCTCCTTAGTTTCCTCCAAGTTGATATTTTTACCCCTTGTCAATAAGATGCATTCTAAACCCCAAGTACGTAAGAAAATAATCAGAATAATTCTAACAGTACGTTTTTCTACTACTTCTGGTACTTTTTCAGTTGTGCTGAACAATTATTTTAAAGAGAAGATAAAAAATGATCACCTAGGAGAGAACTGAGGAGAAAAAGCGAATTGCACATGGGCCAGTGTGTCTTATGGTCCAAAATCAACAATTTGGTCCCGTGGCAAAGTGTCCCCCTTGCATTGCTATTGTGGTTGTCCGCAAAATCCTCCCCACCCCACCACCTCCAGTTCGCTGTAGCTATCAATCACCTGATCTAGTCGTCATTCCGGATTCGATCAGAGACAGAGATCTTTCTTTTAGTCCATCTGCCCATACATCGCCAGATGTATGGGCACCTCAACCGCTTTCAGACCGCGGTCATTGAAATCAACACCTTGTTTACGCCTGTTTATTCGCCACATTGGTTCGCATTGATCACAGGGTCAGGAGTCAATGAAAGCAGCTCCTGACCAGCTTACAGTGCTCTACCATCATAGCAACGGCAAAGCGAGTGGGCTTCAGCAATGGATTAACTGCTGGTCCTTAAAGTAAACCAGAGATCAAAAGAACTAAAGAATCAATACTTACCCAGGGCTTCCTCCAGCCCCATAAACATGTGTGAGTTCAATGCCACCCTCCCGCGGTCTACCGCTCAGCTGCAATTAGCCCTGGTAATAGGCTCAGTCGGGTCAAGTCTGGGTCTTCTGCGCATGTATGGACCTCCCGCGCATGCACAGAAGGCCCAGACTGGACCCGACTGAGCCAGTTACTGGGGCTGATCGTGGCTGAATGGAAGAGGACCGCGTGGGACTCAAATGAGGGCTGGAGGAAGACCCGGGTAAGTATTGATTCTTTAGTTATTTTGATCTCTGGTACACTTTAAAGGATACCAGAGTTCAAAAGGTTTGGAGAGAAGGGGGGAGTAGAAATATACTACCATCTGTCCTTATGCCCACCGCTCCCCCTGTTCTCTTCTCTGCCCCTTCGTAGCTCACCTAAAAGCTCCCTGCGATCCTCTTCCGGTCGGCGCAGACACCGGCTGGGCGCGTCCTACAGGGCGTGCACCTGGCCAGGAGCACACTGTGCATGACGTTAGAGGAGACAGAGACTGCTGGTACGCAAGTGGTTAAGGTTGTCAGACACCTGGTCTGTTTGCCCCCCAGTGAGTGAAGGTGGTCATTGTCTTATGAAGTGTCCAGGGCTCATCTTGCAGGCAGCCATCTCCAGGTTAATAACCTCTTGATATCCTCCGTGACAGAGATGCTGGCATTGTGCTCCGATGCTGAGTGCGGTGATATAGTCTCTCACTGCAGTACAATGGCTGCACTCTGGAGAATGCACTCCGAGTAGATCTTCGGCTCACACCAGACATTCTCATTCATCCTGCCACATTGTTCACATTTCATTTAAGCTGAGAACGTTCGCTACAGCAGAGAGCAGAGATTAAACTGAACGATTGTCTAATGAAAAGGCTGATGAGCAAACAGAGGGAAATTACATCGCAATGCGTGTAATTTATATGCCTTAAATCTAACACAAAAGCCTGATCTATCTATCTTTCTATCTATCTGTCGGAGGTGGAGGAATAATGCTCTGCTGCTAAGCCTTTTCATTTCAGTGAAGGGAAATCTCACTGCTACAGCATATGGAGGTGGTGGTGGGGGGATAGCCATCCATCCATCCCATATCTGTTTATCTCTCTGTCTAAGGCCTGGGCCCACGCCAGGCATAGAGGCGAGTATTGCAGCGCCACTGCATCAGTTGGGCGCAGGGTGGTGCCGCTAATAGTAAAATATTGGTCATTTGCATTACCGATATCTTACTATGCACTTATCTCAACCTTAACCCGTTACGTCTACGTGCCTAACCCTTATCCCCCCCACCAAATCCCTAACCCTCTCTGTGGGTGCCTAACCTATCCAACTAATGCCGAACACTAACCCCCTACCTAATGCTTAATTCTGATCCCCCCTGTGGGTACCCAACCTCCCACCTAATGCATAACCCTATCCCCTCCACCTACTGCCTAACCTTAACTCTCCCCACCCCATTGGTGCCTAACATGAACCCAGAAATCAGACGCTCAAATGACCGATAGTTGTAGCCGATCAATTACAGCCATTAAATATTATGTAGTAGCCTAACGGCTAATAGCTATACCAGGCGCCCAGCCGGGCATTTGGGATTACTGAAAATAAACACAGGTGTCTATAAGACGATCACGGTGCCCAGATCACCTGATCTGATAAGAGGCCTCTCCCAGGAACTGTTTTCTGAACTGGTCCCTTTAGCAGCACATGTTCCATCATACATTTCTGTGTGTGGGGTGAAGTGTAGACCCCGTTGCTGCAGCATGATGGCGCTCTATCCTCTAGGATCCCATAAGTGGAGCACACAGCAGGGACTCCCGGAGGGTCCTCGTCTGCGAATGACCTTGGCGTCTCCCAATAATCGGTGACCACAACCCGTTTAAGATATCATTGACTTTCAATGAGCGATGACATCGATAACGGCTAATTGATGTTTCAGTCATTGCAAATCAGATTTGGCATGCTCCCAATCGAATTGATGGCTCTGCAGACCTCCGCCAGCGTCTGTGCAAATTGAATCTGTAAGAGGACAATGATCCATTACGCTCTGCTGGGCCGACACAGCGCCCATCCCGGTGGTCTGGTAATGGGATCGGCCTTTATTAAACTCTTGGCTGCTCCTTAGGGGGTGACTGAATCCTCTGCCCCCCCTCCCCCCCCCCCCCCCCATACCATCCAGTGCTCCGCTGCTGTGAAAGTTCCCTGCTCTAACTGCTGACCTGATATTTCATGGCCAAATGCCACGGTATTTATCAGGACCTGTCATCGGGATCATCAGATATGAAGAGTGTTTATGTGGAGATAGTTCCTGAGTCTTCCACACTGTATTGTCCCCCAGGTCCATTGCTGTAGCCCAGAGCCACCCTAAAGAGAACCTGTAGTGAAAATGACATACTGAATAAAATTGTTTATTGCTTATACAGGTCCGATTCTAGACTTTTTGCTGCCGGAGGCAAACTTGTGAGGATGCCCCCCCCCACCCCTCCCCAAATTGGGATGATCACACAGCACCCAACAATTTGCACCGCACGTTATAGCTGCGGTGAGCCCCCCCAAAACCCCCTCAGTATAGGTAGGTAGCCAGGTAAAGGTGCCCCCAGTATTGGTAGCCAGGTACAGTTGCCCCCAGTATAGGTTGACCAGGTGCTGTTGCCCCCAGTGTAGGTTAGCCAGGTACAGTTGTCCCCTGTATAGGTTGGCCAGGCACTCTCTTCACTTCCTGTTTCTGCCTGGTGCTGTCCCCAGACTTCTGCCGCCTGAGGAAGCCGCCTCACTTGGCATCATGGGTGGACCGGGCCTGTGTTTACAATATTTATTTACAAATGATTTAGTCAGTGTTTGCCCATTGTAAAATCTTTCCTCTCCCTGATTTACATTCTGAAATGGTCATATCATTAGTTCTGCCAGGTGATCTGTGTGGAATGTTTGTTTAGGGCTGGTTCACACTGCAAGAGCTTTTTCTAAGCGCTTGTGATTTTAAAAGCTGTTGTTAATGTAATGCTATAAATTTGTTTTCACTTGAGCAATACGATTTTATAAAAATCTCCCATAGCATTGCATTAGTAAGAGTTTTTTCAAATCACTAGCATTAACCACTTGATGACCCAGCCTTTACCCCCCCCCCCCCCCCTTAAGGACCAGCGCTGTATTTGCTGATCTGTGCTGGGTGGGCTCTACAGCCCCCAGCACAGATCAAACACCAGGCAGAGCGACCAGATCACCCCCCTTTTTTCCCCACTAGGGGGATGATGTGCTGGGGGGGTCTGATCGCTCCTGCCTGCGTGTGGCTGGCGGGGGGGCACCTCAAAGCCCCCTCCACCGCAGGATTCCCCCCTCTCCCTCTCCTCCCTCCCTTCCCCGGAGATCCGAGGCTGCACAGGAACGGATCTGTCCTGTGCAGCCTCTAACAGGCTCCTGTCTGTCATGTGACAGCAATCCCCGGCCGCTGATTGGCCGGGGATCGCTGATCCAGTACAACGCTGCTACTTTTAGCAGCGTTGTACAAATGTAAACAAAGCGGATTATTTCTGCTTGTGTTTACATTTAGCCTGCGAGCCGCGATCGGCTCGCGCGAGCAGCTGCTTCCTGATTAATTAGCCTGCAGCCGGCGTTGCAGATCTGCGTCGCTGGTCCTGCAGCTGCCACTTTGCCGACGCGCGGTATGAGTGCGCGGTCGGCAAGTGGTTAAAAAAGTGTGCAGAGTGAACCAGGCCTTACTGAGGACCTGAGCCCACTGATGCAGTTGTGTCCACTTTGCAGTTACACAGCAATGATACAGACGCTGAAAAGCGGATACAACTGCGTCAGTGGGCTAAGGCCCTCAGAGGGAGATACTGCTTGCTTGGCAGTTGGAAAAAGACAATATTTCCAATGCAACAAGGCTCACAGACAGTAAACCGTCAGGACTATGGTCATGACATCACAGTGTGGGAGGGTGTCACCACAATATCAGTCACACAGACCTGGATGATCTAGTAAAGAAAAGGTAAAGATTTCTGGCGGGAAAGGGGGTGTTGGCTACTCATTGGGATGATGTTCAATCCTGGTTTAAAGTTCCTCTTGAAATGAATGTTACAGAAGAAATGTGATGGGTTTGGTTAGGGATGGGACGAATCCACAATTTCTTCGAATCCGAATCTAAAAAGGTTCTCGAATATCTCGAACCTTTCGAATCCCGAATCTAACGAATCCTGCACATACGAATTGTGCGATCCATGGTATACTTGCCCGCAGTATAGGTACCCAGGCATAGGTGCCCGCAGTATAGGTAGCGAGGTAAAGGTGCCTTCAGTATAGCTAGCTAGGTATGGGTGCCTTCAATATTGGTAGCTTTCAGTATAGGTAGCAAGGTATAGGGGCCTTCAGTATAGGTAGCAGGGTATATGGGCCTTCAGTATAGGTAGCAGGGTATATGGGCCTTCAGTATAGGTAACAGGGTATATGGGCCTTCAGTATAGGTAACAGGGTATATGGGCCTTCAGTATAGGTAACAGGGTATATAGAGGCCTTAAGTATAGGTAGCAGGGTATATAGGCCTTCAGTATAGGTAACAGGGTATATGGGCCTTCAGTATAGGTAACAGGGTATATGGGCCTTCAGTATAGGTAACAGGGTATATGGGCCTTCAGTATAGGTAACAGGGTATATGGGCCTTCAGTATAGGTAGCAGGGTATATGGGCCTTCAGTATAGGTAACAGGGTATATGGGCCTTCAGTATAGGTAGCAGGGTATATGGGCCTTCAGTATAGGTAGCAGGGTATATAGAGGCCCTAAGTATAGGTAGGTATGTAGGTAGGTATAGGGGCCTTTAGGTAGGTAAAGGGACCTTCAGTATAGGTAGCAGGGTATAGGGCCTTAAGTATAGGTAGGTATGTAGGTAGGTATAGGGGCCTTTAGGTAGGTAGGTAGGTACGTATAGGGGGCCTTTAGGTAGGTATAGTGGCCTGTAGGTAGGTAGGTAGGTATAGTGGCCGGTAGGTAGGTAGGTATAGTGTCCTGTAGGTAGGTAGGTAGTTAAAGGGACCTTCAGTATATGTAGCAGGGTATAGGGCCTTAAGTATAGGTAGGTATGTAGGTAGGTAGGTATAGGGGCCTTTAGGTAGGTAGGTATAGGGGCCTTTAGGTAGGTAGGTAGGTATATGGGCCTTTAGGTAGGTAGGTACGTATAAGGGGGCCTTTAGGTAGGTATAGTGGCCTGTAGGTAGGTAGGTAGGTATAGTGGCCGGTAGGTAGGTAGGTAGTTAAAGGGACCTTCAGTATAGGTAGCAGGGTATAGGGCCTTAAGTATAGGTAGGTATGTAGGTAGGTAGGTATAGGGGCCTTTAGGTAGGTAGGTATAGGGGCCTTTAGGTAGGTAGGCACGTATAGGGGGCCTTTAGGTAGGTAGGTAGGTATAGAGGCCTGTAGGTAGGTAGGTATAGTGGCCGGTAGGTAGGTAGGTACATATAGGGGGCCTTTAGGTAGGTATAGGGGCCTGTAGGTAGGTAGGTATAGTGGCCGGTAGGTAGGTAGGTAGTATAGGGGGCCTTTAGGTAGGTAAAGGGGCCTGTAGGTAGGTAGGTATAGTGCCCGGTAGGTAGGTAGGTACGTATAGGGGGCCTTTAGGTAGGTATAGGGGCCTGTAGGTAGGTAGGTATAGTGGCAGGTAGGTAGGTAAAGTGGTAGGTAGGTAGGTAGGTAGGTTTCGCTCCCCCCCCCGTGCCTCCTCCGCTCACCCCTATGGCCTCCTCCGTCTCCCGTGCCTCCTCGCTCACCCCTGCATAAGTATCAACTCATATGTCCAGTGGAGCGCAGAGCGGCAGACCTCGTCGTTACTTCTCGGTTCCCTCTAGTGGCCGGACCGGCTTTTACTGATGACATCATTGTAAAAGCCGTCACTAGAGGGAACCAGGAAGTCAGCGAGAGGTCTGCCGCTCTGCGCTCCACTGGACAGGTGAGTTGATACAAAGTATGCGGGCGGGCGGAGGAGGCGCGGGGCGGAGGAGGATGAGTGCGAGCGGCGGATGCGCGGCGATGCAGCGTCGGGATTCGGCGGATTCGTAAAGTGGAAAATGGCGTCGGGATTCGAATCCACGAATCTCGAATATTTCCCAATATTCGAGGGATTCGTGGATTCGCCGGATTCGTCGTCCCATCTCTAGGTTTGGTGTGTGGCGCTCAATCAGATACAGCAAGGGCTGTCAGTCCCAGAGGCAGCTATATAGAAACTCAAGTTGTTGATCATTAGAGTATTCTGACATTCGTTTTAAAGGGGAACTGAAGTAAGAGGTATACGGAGGCTGCCATATTTATTTCCTTTTAATCAATACCAGTTGCCTGGCAGCCCTGCTGGTCTATTTCTCTGCAGTAGTATCTGAATAACACCAGAAACAAGCATACAGCTAGTCTTGTCAGATCTGACTTTAAAGTCTGAAACACCTGATCTGCTGCATGCTTGTTCAGGGTCTATGGCTAATAGTATTAGAGGGAGAGGATCAGCAGGGCTGCCAGGCAACTGGTATTGCTTAAAAGGAAATAAACATGGCAGCCTCCATATACCTCTCTCTTCAGTTCCCCTTTAAAGTGGACCTGAACTCTTGCAAAGGACAGAAGGAAAACAGAGAAATGCACCCTGTATGTACTCAGAGAGTTTACGCTGTCTAATTCCCCCTCATTTGTGTCTAATCTCAAGTTGTAATTTGACCTCCCCCCTGTGTCACATGACTGCCTATGGCAAATAAGCAGATAAGGCCATTTGAAACTACAGACTGTAAACAATATGTCCGCTTCTATGAATCAGGAAGTAGAAACTGTGCAGATTTATTTTAGGATTTATATCAGCTGTAACAAAGAAACAGGAAAATTGTAATACTCACCTAAAGGTAATTTTCCTTTCCTGGTGTTTCTCCATGGCAGCATACTAATGGGTAAAGTCCCGCCCCCTTTACCCCTTGTAGGACGTCCAAAGATGTTAAAAGCCCTCCCCATGCTCCTACCAGTATTCTTAGTGTTTATTACGAGCCGAAAGCATAGGGTGGGCCCGTATGCTGCCATGGAGAAACACCAGGAAAGGAAAATTACCTTTAGGTGAGTATTACAATTTTCCTGTTTCCCTGGTGTTTTCCATGGCAGCATACTAATGGGCCTTAACTAGTATAAATAAGAAGGGTGGGACTGATATGCCAAGAAAATTCAATTTTTAATGAACAGAAATTTATAGTACAAACAAATTAAATTGCAGAAGGTACAGTGGAGGAAATCACAGCTTTTCCAAAGTCCACTGACGTAAGCAGTGCAGGGTCTACACAATAATGCTTTATGAATGTATGACCCGATGCCCAATTTGCTGCCTTACACACATTCTGTAAAGATACTCTGCCTAAGGAAGCCCATGAAGACGATAGACTTCTCGTCGTATGAGCTCCGAAGTCCTGTGGTGGCTGTAAGCCATTGGCTTTGTATGCCAGTTGAATTATATCTACCACCCATCTTGCTAACGTTCTGGTGGAGGCTGATTTGCCTTTTCTGTACCCTGAAGGTACTATGAATAAGCATTCTGAGTCTCTAAACGATTCTGTTAATTGGAGATAAGTTTTGATTACCGAAGGCAGATCCAAAGGGTGTATTCTTGTGGAATCTGACTGCATTCTGAAGCTTGGAAGGACCCACTCCTGGTTGAGGTGAAACATGGACGTAACTTTTGGTAAAAAAGATTGCATTGGGTACAGCACCAGTCTATCGTCATATATGACTAGATGCGGCTCCTTGCAGCCTAGGGCCTGAATTTCTGAAATTCTTCTTCCTGACGTGATAGCTATTAGAAAAACAGCTTTTTTTGACATATTTTGAATGGAGATATTTTCTGGAGCCATTGATTGATGGAACGCTAAGAAATCTAGCACCATCGGGAGATCCCATTTAGGAAAACGTGTTTTAAACGGTGGTTTTAACTTAATAGCTGCCTTAAAAAACTGTATTATCAATGGATTGGAAGCCCATGCGGTTCCTGAAATGGAAGAAATAGCAGAGACTTGTCCCTTTAGGGTAGAATATGCTAAACCCATCTGGAGTCCTCTTTGTAGGAATGATAATAACTGGGCTACTGAAAAGTTGTTTACTGAAAAATCTGATCTCTTCGCAAAGATCGAAAAGGCTTTCCATATTCTACTGTATGAATTTCTTGTATTATCCTTTCTTGCTGAAACTAATGTTTCCACCACATCTTCTGTACAACCTTCCTTTCTTAATCTGCGCTTCTCAAATTCCACCCCATCAAGTGAAGACGCCGAGGATTGTGATGTGATATCGAGCCTTGAGTCAGCAGATCTGGTATCTGTGGGAGTGGGATCGGGTCTTGAGTGCTCAGTTGCATCAGGAGTGTAAACCACGGCCTCCTGGGCCACCAGGGCAGAACCGCCACACACGAGGCCTTCAACAACTTTAGCTTGGTCAGAAATCTGTATATTAAGGGAACTGGCGGGAAGGCATACATCAACTTGAATTCCCATGGCTGGATCAGAGCATCTACTGCCCATGCTTCCGGATCCGGAAATCTGGAGCAATACCTCTTCACTTTGCAATTTTTGTTCGAGGCAAACAGATCTACCTCTGGAAGACCCCACTTCTCCACTAACATCATGAAGGCTGACTGATGGAGAGACCACTCTGTATTGTTGAACAAGTTTCTCGATAGATAATCCGCTTGCTGATTCTGACTGCCTGGAAGATATAGGGCTGAAATGTTCAACAGAAATTCCTCCGCCAACTCCATAATTGTAGAAACTTCTTTCAAAAGACTCTTGCTGTGTGTTCCCCCTTGCTTTTTGATGTAGGCAACAGCCGAAACATTGTCCATCCTGAACAAGACTGACTTGCCCCTCAGATAAGGAAGAAAGTGAAGCAATGCTTGGTATGCAGCTTTGAGTTCTAGTACGTTGGAGACAATATGTTGTGTTGCCATTCTCCATCTGCCCTGGGCTACCTTGTTGTTGTATATTGCCCCCCAACCGATGCAACTTGCATCTGTTGTTACTACCTCCCAAGTCGGAAGGATGAGGGAATGACAATTGCTCAGATTCTTTGCCTCTGTCCACCAGCGAAGAGATTGTAGTATTTTCACTGGAACACAAATCTCCTGAAGGAAGGATGTATCTGTCCATTGTTGCAGAAAATTTATCTGAAAGGGGCGTAGATGCCAATGGGCCCACTTTACCATTGGTATGGCTGAAGACATTAGGCCTAAAGTCTGCATACAAGCTCTCGCTGTCAAAACTTGATTCTGGATTATTGAAGATATCTTCCTCTGAATCTTTAGTTTCTTGTCCTGCGGAAGCGAAATGGTTCTGTCTTGTGTGTTGAAAAGAGCCCCCAGAAAGAGCATTACTTGGGTGGGAATCAATTGGCTCTTTGGATAATTCACAATCCAACCGAACTTTTCCAAAGTTCTGATCACTACCTTCTGATGTTCCATCAAGGTTTTCTCTGTAGATGCCAGTATCAGGATGTCGTCTAGATAGTGCAAAATTCGTATCCCTTGTATACGAATATGAGCGATGACTGTGAGTAGAATTTTTGTAAAAGTTCTGGGAGAGGTAGACAGACCAAAAGGTAAACAGACGAATTGTAAGTGACAATTTCCTATTGCGAACCGTAGGTATTTTTGAAAATTTGTGTGAATGGGGATGTGAAAATAGGCGTCTTTTAAGTCTACTGAGCACATCCAATCTCCTGGCTGGATTGCTAATGTGATGGAATGTAGACTCTCCATTTTGAATTTTTGCAGGAAAATGAACTTGTTTAGACCTTTTAGATCTAGCACAGGCCTGAGATCTCCCGTCTTCTTTTTTATCAGGAACATGGGCGAATAGAACCCTCTTTTCCTTTCTGTATTTGGAACTTGAATCACTGCTCCTTGATTTTGGAGTTTTGACACATATTCTTGAATAGCTAATAGCCTCCTTTTGTCCTTCGGCATTGTAGTTTTTACAAAAGTGTTTTGAGGTGGATTTTTCTTGAATAACCATTGATGTCCCTTCGAAATGGTTGATAGAACCCATTTGTTGGTGATTGTTCCCGCCCAGACCCTGCTGTAGTGAATTAGCCTGGCTCCTACTGGAACAGCCTGGACGGGCCTCACTTCAAAAGGACTTTGTATTATCGGAGACATTAGAGGTGCTTCTATTTCTATTCACCTTCCCCATTGAAGACTGACTATTCTTCCAAGAACGTCTGAATTCTCTTCCGGGCTTGTAAGATTTTGCCTCAAAGAACCTACTCTGGGTTTGTTTCTTGAAGGGTATAAACTTTTGTCTCCTAAACCGTCGGTCTTGAGGCAGGAAGCCAGATTTGCCTCCAGTAACTCTGGCGATTGCATCATCCATTCTTTCTCTGAATAGCTTCTTACCATCATAGGGTATTCTGGTCCAATTCTGTTTAGAATTAGGATCTGCCGACCATGATTTTAGCCACAAGGACCTCTTCGTCATAATAGAGTACAGCATTGATCTACTTGCCGATCTAACTGCATCCACACTTGCTGTCCCTACAAATTCCGACGTAATTTTTAAGTCTTCTAACATGGAAATAATAGTTTCCCTACTAGGACCGTTTCTGGCTGCACTTTGGATATCTGAAACCCACACTTTCATAGCCTTGGCTACAGAAGTTAGCGCTACTGCTGCCCTGGAAGCTTCTCCTGCTGCCAGGTATGCTCTTTTTAAGTCTGTATCCATCTGTCTATCCATCACATCCTTGAATACTGCCGCATCTTCCATAGGCAGGGTCACGTTTCTCACGACTCTCATCAATGAAGCATCAACCACTGGATTGTTCTGGAATAGATACAACTGATTCTCTTCCAAAGGGTAAAGTTTTTGGAATCGATTCTTGAATGAGGGTTTCTTGACCGTTTTTTCCCATTCTTGTAGGATGACCTCCTTGATCTCTTCCATCAGGGGAAAAGCTACGATTTTCTTATTTAAATGCTTATAGTATCTTTTCCTTTTTTCTTTTGATGACGAATGCTCATCCTCCCACTGAATGGCCTCTTTAATTTGTGAGATAAATGAAGGTATTAACTTGAAGTCGAAATCTTCATTATCATCCTCAGAACCTTCTGAGTCTGAACATGAGTCTAATTGCTCTGGAGAAGACATATTAGATGTGCTTTGGCCAGAAGTATGTTGTTTCAGGGATAGCTCAGATACTGTGTCCTTTACTACCTGCTTTATAAGAGAGGAAACCTCCTTATCCTCCCTGGCGATATCTAAATGGCATAATTCACAAACTTTTTTATTATAAAGGGCTGTTCTGCCACAAATCCAGCAGTCTTTAACTAAATCCGGATTCCGCAATGGCCGAGTAGACAGAATTGAAGACTCGCTTGATGAGGATCTTCTTGATGTAGAATCTTTGTGAGCTGGTGACTTTTGACTTATGACAGGTCTCTCTTTAGAACCTGATCTCGATCTGGACTTTTCTCTTTGTCTTTCCGCCCTGGCCTGTACTTCAGAACTTGGCCCCGGAAGTACTTTAACTGATGTGGATTCTTTTGGTCGCTCTTCCCTCCGATGATCTGCATCATCCTCCTTGGATCTGTGAAGAAGGAGTATCCCTTTAAGTAACTCCTCTTCCACTCTTTTAAATAAATAACAATACTTACCAGGTCTTACCTATTTGATTTAGATTTTGACTTAGAGGACTTTCCGTCCGAGCCTTCTCTCTTTTTCCCCATATTGCATATACCTAACAATAACCAAACAATATAATTACCTAACTGTCAATGAGACTACCATTTTCCATCTTACTGCTTTCGTCAAAGAGAAAAAACCTACCAGTATCTGCAGATTCACAGCACAGAAAAATACCAAGGCCTTGCAAACACCTCCAGCAGCGTCCCCGTCCCAGGAATTACTGGCGACCATAGCGCTGAAAGGAAGAGGCTTTTATACCCCTCCCAATCCTCGTCGTCACGTCCTGCTCACTTGCCCATAAACAAAATGGCCGCCGAGCCACTTCCGCCCCAACCGGGATACTGGCTCTGCCTGCGCATGCGCATTGGCGACCCCGGAAGATCGGAAACGTCCCGCCGTGCCGCCGCTACACTATCAACCGGCGCATGGAAAGCCTTCACACGCATGCGTATCCGCATGCCCGGACTTCGCATATGGAGCTCCCAGCCACACGAAAAGCCAGAAAACGGGTGAGCAATAAGACAGAACTTTGGGGAAAACCCTAGACCTGACATTACACAATCTGACCAAGAATACAAACAGTATAGGCAATGCAGTATGGGGAGCTACCATACCTCAGTATGTAGTGTAGCCACAGGACCACCTCATTCGGTTTTGTTTTGTTTTTTTACCCAGAGAGAAGCCAGAGGGGTTCTGTACCTTATAGGAGAGTTTATCAACCTAAGGCACAGACTTCAGTAGGAGAGTGTGAACCTACTGGTCGCCGCGGACTGCGGAGGTAAGACCCACTATGATCCTTGGACACCTACATCTTGAGGCGAGGAAAATTTTTAGAATACTGGTAGGAGCATGGGGAGGGCTTTTAACATCTTTGGACGTCCTACAAGGGGTAAAGGGGGCGGGACTTTACCCATTAGTATGCTGCCATGGAAAACACCAGGGAAATGTTTTTTGTTTAAAGGTTATTATGCCTTTGTGTTTCTTTTAGAGCAGAGAGGACATTCTGAGTTCAGGTCCACTTTAAAAAAAAATTCAAATCGACCTTATAGTTTTTGAGAAAATCGATTTTAAAGTTTCAAAGGAAAGAAAATACACATTTAAAAACCTGCCGACTTAATGGTTAATATTATTATTATTATTATTATTTATTGTATTTATAAAGCGCCAACATATTACGCAGCGCTGGACAATAAATATATACAATGATACAAGGATGACATACATAGGGTTATACACATAGAACAAAGTTATACATACAAATTGTACAAAATACATGATCATGCAATATGGGCTGGTTAGGTAGGCCCAGTAATACAAGTACAGGCTGTCATAGGACAGGAGCACATGATCCTGTAGATTACACTAGGGAGTGGAGGACCCTGCCAGGGGCTTACAATCTAAAGGGAGGGGTGGAAACACTAGGGGGGGCTGTTAAATATTCCTTAGAGAGTTACTGTGTGGTAGGAGGTGGGTAGGCTATCATAAAGAGGTGGGTTTTGAGGGCTTGCTTGAATGTGTTGAAAGAGGGAGCAAGTCTGATGGGTGGTGGAAGGGCATTCCAGAGGGTGGGGGCAGCTCTTGAGAAATCCTGGAGGCGGGCATGGGAGTGTGAAATGCGCGGGGTGGTGAGGCGAAGGTCGTTGGAGGAACGGAGGTTAAGGTTAATAGCAAATCCACCTTAAATGCTAGAAACCCTAAATTTGCCGGGTATGTTAAGGAGATCATTGGGAATAAGAGGAAAAAAACATTTTTCAAAAAGACCTTTTAGTTTTTGAGAAAATCGATTTTAAAGTTTCAAAGGAAAAAAGCATACTTTTAAATGCGGTAAATGTCACTTTTAGTAGCAAACTTAACGGTAGTGTAATTTTACATGCATCAAACGAAAGAGCAATACATTTCCTGACGGAGTTTCCAGGGGGTCCATACGCAGCGATTTGGTCAGGGATGGCTATACAGCCGCAATATGGCTGTATGAAGATCCCTGGCATTTTTTCCTATTTTCCCAATTTTTTTTTATGTTTAGAGTGTGGGAATTTAAAAAAAAAAAATTATGTAGGGTCCCCCCTCCTGAAACTTTTTAACCCCTCGTCCCCCATGCAGGCTGGGGTAGCCAGAATGTGGAGTCCAACCGATTGGGGCTTCACACCCTGACTATACCAGCTGTGAAAAAGGTCCCTTAATGCCGATTTTTGTTCTGGGGTATCTGTTGGGGGGGGGGGGGGGGGGCAGCAGGTTTATTTTGCCCTGGGGCCCCATTGTTCCTTAAACCGGCCCTGCTTATGATCATCCCATATGTGACACACACTTTGAGCTGAAGAGGATGACGCTGTGCCGGATTTTTTTCAGCAACATCGCCATCTAGTGGCAACCAATTTTCCTATGTCTGACATTGGTCCTGTGGAGGAAAATGCCAGCATCGGACATACAGTAGTCTGACAAAGGAATGGAAAGAGTTAAGAGTCCCAATGGAGGGAGGACAGCAGAGATGAATGATTGAAGCAAGACTATTTTCTCAGTGTACATACCCATTTATGGATGAACAAGCCTCAACCCCTCCCTGCAGGTTCTCTTTGTATGAGGATAGAGAGGAGGAGGAAGTTACAGTGTTCCATCTTACCTTCGGCTACGATCAGTGTGATCTGTGGCCAAATTAACCAGCCTGTTCTGATGGCTGGGTGGAATTTTGGATTTACCATCTTAATGATAATGCGCATAAATACATCAGATTCTCCATGGGCCCCGTATATCAGTACCTTCTGAACTGCCCTGAAGGCGGCCCTTCCTTCACTGCCTCGGATCCATCTCACAAGCGTCATAAAACAAGAGTGGCCATCATTATCTTTACACCCATTACAAGTGTAGCCATGAAACACCTGATCTGAAGTATAGTCCTTAAAAACACCAGATCTGAAGTACTGTATTGTTCCCTGTATAGGAGGGAGGGAAGTAGTTCTCGGGTCCCCCCAAAGCTCTGGGGTCCCCCTGGCGATCGCAGCTGCTGCACCCCTCTAGATACGCCCCTGGCCCTAGCCCTAAACCTGGTACACACATCTAATTTTGATCTGCCAATTCTACCACTTCCATGAGAGCTTACCTACGCAGTCTGTTCATATCATTCACAATCTGTTGAACCTCTTACTACATGAAAGTGGTAAAATTGGAGAATCATTGAACAATCAAATTTGAATGCGCCTACCAGGCTTCAATCACCCTGGGATGTATATTTTGAGTTGCATGACAGATGAAAGGTATTTATTCTGATCTTTGGCCTGAGAAAGATCTCAGCCTGGCGGTCTTTGACCTCGGCTCCCGTTGGGCTTGTAACCGACATTCCCGTAGAATAGATAATGACGTGTTAATTTTTCAGGCAGAGACATATCTGAACTTCTCCATGGCGTCCATACAATTTCTGTTCATTCGATTTGTATGCAAATTCTGACTGCACGTCTGGTTCATCGCCAACAGTCAACCTTACTGTATTCATTTGATGAATTATGAATTCATCCGCCTGCTTTTATGATGAATTCCACATTTAATATTACACTTGGGTACGCTGCTCGCTATGCAGTCAGCAGGCACTCAACCCATTATACGCAGGCCCCCGGTACATAGCATACATCATAAAGCACATCACTGCTGGGGAATACAGCAGGTTAGGCTGAATACAGGGATGTTGGTGGGGCGGGCAGTCTGTGTAGTTTGGTTGCTGCTTAGCAGTCAAGATGTTGGTTGTGCTCCTGTCAGTCATCTGCATCCATCCGCTGTGTATAAAGGAGAGTTTATAACAATCTGCAGCAAGATATGGATATGTATGCACACTCAAAATACTGATTTTCACAGGCAGCTATAACAGCGCAACTAGCATTGTTTAAAGTGAGAAATTTTTGGCCTATTTCACACCAGACGTGTTTTGATCTAATTTTCAGATCAGACACCATTTGCCGATCGCAGGGGCGCTGTGATAGACGTTGTGGTTCCTTTTTCCACTTAAAGTGAACCTCCAGACTAAAAATCTACTCAGCAGCACTGAAAAGGCTTGGTGTTTCTTTAAAGGGGAACTTCAGCCTAAACAAACATACTGTCATTAAGTTACATTAGTTATGTTAATTAGAATAGATGGGTAATATAATTTTTTACCCACCCTGTTTTAAAAGAACAGGCAAATGTTTATGATTCATGGGGGCTGCCATCTTTGTCATGGGGGCAGCCATCTTTTTGGTTGAAAGGAGGTGACAAGGAGCAGGAGACACAGTTCCAACTGTCCTGTGTCCTGATCAGCCCTCCCAGCTGCACACGCTAGGCTTCAAATGTCAAATTCAAAATGTAGAAAAAAAAATTTGCAACAAAACAGCAGAACAAGAGCAACAACATCAGAAATCCCATCATGCTTTGCACAGCATCAGGGGGGAAAAGCCCGGGCAGTTTTCTTCTGTGCAGCTAAAAATGAGGCTTGTATAAGAGAAACAAAGTTCTGATGCTGTGAAACTGTTAAAGAAACACCGAGCCTTTTCAGTGCTGCTGAGTCGATTTTTAGTCCGGAGGTTCACTTTAACAGTTTCAAAGCATCAGAACTTTGTTTTTCTTCCCCAAGCCTCATTTTTAGCTGCACAGCAGAAAACTGCCTGGGCAGTTTTCCGCTGAAGCTGTGCAAAGCATGATGGGATTTCTGATGTTGTTGTTCTCCTTCTGCTGTTTTGGTGCAAAAATTTTTCTCTTCAAATATTGAATTTGATATCTGAAGCCTAGCGCACGCAGCTGGGAGGGGTGATCAGGACACAGGGCAGTAAGAACTGTGTCTCATGTAGAGTTGGGCCGAACCTCCGATTTTAGGTTCGCGAACCCTGAACTTCCGCGAAAGGTTCGGTTCGCGAAAAAGTTCGCGAACCGCAATAGACTTCAATGGGGAGGCGAACTTTCAAAGTTTTAAAAAATTCTATCAACTGGAAAAATGATAGAAAACATGTTTCAAAAGCTCTAATACCTGGAGCCACACCTAATTGAGTGAAATACACATCACTGCTGGAGGACCCTCCCACCTCCAAGCAAGGTCCTTTATACCATTTGCCTACCTACACTAATTAGTTATGGGACAGCTGCTACACACTCTGCTAGGGAGATTTTAATTTCCCTCCACCCTTCTACCTATTCCCTCCTCCCTCCTACCGGAGGGAGGAGGGTCTCTTTAGCCAGGGAATTATACTATTTTAAAAACCAGTATACATCATACCATAACTGGTACATCATACCATAGCTGGGAATACATACATGAGTATACATCATACCATAGCTGGGGATACATACATGAGTATACATCATACCATAGCTGGGAAACAAACCCAGATCTCACTGTGTGGTGGGCACGTCACCCTAAGCACTGTACCACTACAGAAGTAAGTGAAGCTAGCCTAAAATTTAACATTTATGCTCAATGCAATAGAACCATTAGGTTGCTTAAAGGAGAACTGTAGTGAGAGGTATATGGAGGCTGCCATATTGATTTCCTTTTAAGCTATACCAGTTGCCTGGCAGCCCTGCTGATCTATTTGGCTGCAGTAGTGTGAATCACACCAGAAACAAGCATGCAGCTAATCTTGTCAGATCTTACAAAAATGTCAAACACCAGATCATACCATAGCTGGGAATCGAACCCAGATCTCACTGTGTGGTGGGCACGTCACCCTAAGCACTGTACCACTACAGAAGTAAGTGAAGCTAGCCTAAAATTTAACATTTATGCTCAATGCAATAGAACCATTAGGTTGCTTAAAGGAGAACTGTAGTGAGAGGTATATGGAGGCTGCCATATTGATTTCCTTTTAAGCTATACCAGTTGCCTGGCAGCCCTGCTGATCTATTTGGCTGCAGTAGTGTGAATCACACCAGAAACAAGCATGCAGCTAATTTTTCCTTTTAAAATAATACCAGTTGCCTGACTCTCCTGCTGATCCTGTGTCTCTAATACTTTTAGCCACAGCCCCTGAACAAGCATGCAGATCAGGTGCTCTGACTGAAGTCAGACTGGATTAGCTGCATGCTTGTTTCAGGGTGTGATTCAGCCACTATTGCAGTCACAAAGATCAGCTGGACTGCCAGGCAACTGGTATTGTTTACAGGAAACAGCCATATCACTCTCAGTTAAGGTTCCCTTTAAAGGAGAACTGTAGTGAAAGGTATATGGAGGCTACCATATTGATTTCCTTTTAAGCAATACCAGTTACCTGGCTATCCTGCAGATCCTCTGCCTCCAATACTTTTAGCCCTAGACCCTGAACAAGCATGCAGCAGATCTGGTGTTTGACATTTTTGTAAGATCTGACAAGATTAGCTGCATACTTGTTTCTGGTGTGATTCACACTACTGCAGCCAAATAGATCAGCAGGGCTGCCAGGCAACTGGTATAGCTTAAAAGGAAATCAATATGGCAGCCTCCATATACCTCTCACTACAGTTCTCCTTTAAGCAACCTAATGGTTCTATTGCATTGAGCATAAATGTTAAATTTTAGGCTAGCTTCACTTACTTCTGTAGTGGTACAGTACTTAGGGTGACGTGTCCACCACACAGTGAGATCTGGGTTTGATTCCCAGCTATGGTATGATGTATACTCATGTATGTATTCCCAGCTATGGTATGATGTACCAGCTATGGTATGATGTATACTGGTTTTTAAAATAGTATAATTCCCTGGCAGAAGAGACCCTCCTCCCTCCGGTAGGAGGGAGGAGGGAATAGGTAGAAGGGTAGAAGGGTAGAAGGGAGGAATTAAAATCTCCCTAGCAGAGTGTGTACCAGCTGTCCCATAATTAATTAGTGTAGGCAGACAACTGAGTCAAATGGTATAAAGGACCTAGCTTGAAGGGAGAGTGGGCGGGTTCTCTAGCACTGAAAGCAGTGTGTTTGACAATAACATGTCTGCTGACAGTGAAATGGAGGCTAAAAAATTTGCTCAATAATTATGGAGCGAATCGAACTTCCGCAAAAGTTCGCCTGATGCAGGCGAACGCGAACCCCCAAAGTTCACCTGGAACCGTTCGGCCCAACTCTAGTCTCATGTTGCCTGTCACCTCCTTTCAACCAAAAAGATGGCTGCCCCCATGAAATTACAAACATTTGCCTGTTCTTTTAAAACAGGGTGGGTAAGAGATTATATTACCTATCTATTGTAATTAACATAACTAATGTAACCTAAAGACAGTATGTTTGTTTAGGCTGAAGTTCCCCTTTAAAGGATACCAGAGCCGAAAAAAACATGGAAAACGCCTATGCCAATGCTTACCGCTCCCCGTGTTCTCCTCTCTGCACCCACATTGTACCTGAAAGCACCCTGGATCATCTTCTAAGTTGCCGGAGTCGGGGTGACTGCGCAGGTGCTGGCCGGGACTGCACTGCGCATGCATATGACGTCACTACGCCAGGCGCATGACGTAATACGCATGCGCAGTGCACTCCCAGCGACAGGCAGCCTGGCCATTGCCTGCACAGTCACCCCAACTCTGGAGACTTGTAGGAAGATCCCGGGGTGCTTCTAGGTACACTGCGGGGGAGGAGAGGAGAATAGGTGACAGCATATGCCTGCTCCCCCCGTTTTCCATGTTTTTTTCGGCTCTGTGAACTAAAAATTAAAAGTCAAAATACACATATACAGGTCATATAACCTCTTGCATAATCTAGTCATCGATCCCTTTCTCCTCTCCTGCGTCCTGTTTGCCCACTGTGATCAATGGAATTCTCCGTCCTTTATTTTGAAAATGGACGTTACCCCATAACAGCTTCCGGGTCAGCACACTGTTAAACTGTTTTATTGTAATATTGTGAACCATAGAAAAACATGGACATTACCTTGCTCATCAATTGTCCTTTCAGTTATAACTGACAGCAACTGTATGATTTTGGAAAGTGAAGAACTGTTTATTAGACCAGTGGAGAGGGTTTGTAACAGTATAAACAGTTATTGGTTGGCGTTAAAGGGCCCTGTAATTAACAACAGATATGTAACTGATATTTATTTACAGTATTTTATTTAAGTATTTATATAGCACCGACATATTACGCAGCGCTGTACAGAGTATATTGTCTTGTCACTAACTGTCCCTCAGAGGGGCTCACAATCTAGTCCCTACCATTGTCATATGTCTATATCGTGTAGTGCATGTATGGTCTAGGGCCAATTTTTTGGGGGGAAGCCAATTAACTTATCTGTATGTTTTTGGAATGTGGGAGGAAACCGGAGTGCCCAGAGGAAACCCACGCAGACACGGGGAGAACATACAAACTCCTTGAAGATGTTGACCTGGCTGGGATTCGACCCGAGGACCCAGCGCTTGCAAGGCGAGAGTGCTGCCCACTATGCCACCGTGCGGCCCAGTTATGACAAAATCTTGTCAGAACTGGAAGGAATCATTGTTAGAAGAGAATGGTGAGCTTCTGAAAGGAACTGACAGCAAGGTAAGTATGTAATATTTATTTGCAGGTACACCATGTGTTTATTTTAAATAATTTTACTCAGTTCAGGGTCCCTTTAAGCAATTTGATTTTCCCCAAAAGGCAAACACACCGCATGCAGCATTTTTCCTACATTTGTGTGCAAGAATAACCTATAGCAAACAAGACACCATGCGATTTTCTTGCGATCTTCCCGTTCAAATTTTTTTCTGTAAAAAATCGTAAGCGCAACTGCGCAGCGAGAGCTGTCCAAACGGGCCATTGTCCGATATTCCAATGACCTACGCTTCACTGCCCCACTAATCTCCCACTTTAGGACTTTTCTAGACCTGTCTCTACTCTCTGAAACTCCCTTCCCAACCCCGATCAGGCTCATCCCCTACTTCACAACTACAAAATGTTTGCACGCATGTTCAATATTATTCATGGTGGACTCTTTCACACTGTAGGTGTTTTCAGTTTTTTTTTACACGCAGGCGATTTTTAAAATCGCCCGCCAAACGCTTGTGCAATGAATGTCTATGAGAAGGTTCATATCAGCGCGGGTTGTGCGCTGTCCGTTCAGTAAGGCGGTGCGTTGACCATTTTTGAGGCAATTCCGCCTCAATGGAAAGTATAGGAGAAACGCAAAATTCTCACAAAATCGCTTTGTGTATTGATTGCGTTCGCGTTTTTAAGAATAAATACATTGTATTTATTCTTTTCCGCGTCAAGGAGTTCACTTCCTGACTTGCGTCAGAGAGTGAATTACAAAACCGCTCGGAAAAAAACGCGTAGAAAACCGGTAAGCACAAAAACGAATCGCCCACCCAAGCCCTGGGAATCGGGGAAAAAAAAGACGCCTCAAAGACGCCCAACACAGACGGACATGCGAACGGAACGCAATGTGAACAAGGCCTGAAGCAGGAAACTTGGGCACCGAAGGTTTTGCAGAAGTTTGGGCGCCACCATAGTTGCCCATAATAATATGCAGCTGCAGTTTGCATAGAGGAAAGCCCCAACGCCAGCTATTTTAGCTGGTGCCTCAGTCAGGCACCCACATTTCCCATATTTATTATTATTTAGTATTTATATAGCGCCGACATATTACGCAGCGCTGTACAGTGTATATATATATATATCTTGTCACTAACTGTCCCTCAAAGGAGCTCACAATCTAATCCCTACCATTGGCATATGTCTATATTATGTAGTGTAAGTACTGTAGTCTAGGGCCAATTTTTTAGGGGGAGCCAATTAACTTATCTGTATGTTTTTGGAATGTGGGAGGAAACCGGAGTGCCCGGAGGAAACCCGCGCAGACATGGATAGAACATACAAACTCTTTTGCAGATAGTGCCCTGGCTGGGATTCAAACTAGGGACTAGTGTTGGGCGAACATCTAGATGTTCGGGTTCGGGCCGAACAGGCCGAACATGTCCGCGATGTTCGGGTGTTCGACCCGAACTCCGAACATAATGGAAGTCAATGGGGACCCGAACTTTTGTGCTTTGTAAAGCCTCCTTACATGCTACATACCCCAAATTTACAGGGTATGTGCACCTTGGGAGTGGGTACAAGAGGAAAAAAAAATTTAGCAAAAAGAGCTTATAGTTTTTGAGAAAATCGATTTTAAAGTTTCAAAGGGAAAACTGTCTTTTAAATGCGGGAAATGTCTGTTTTCTTTGCACAGGTAACATGCTTTTTGTCGGCATGCAGTCATAAATGTAATACATATAAGAGGTTCCAGGAAAAGGGACCGGTAATGCTAACCCAGCAGCAGCACACGTGATGGAACAGGAGGAGGGTGGCGCAGGAGGAGAAGGCCACGCTTTGAGACACAACAACCCAGGCCTTGCATGAGGACAAGAAGCGTGCGGATAGCATGCTTTGTACCACCATGCAGTCATAAATGTAATAAAGATAAGTGGTTCAATAAACAGGGACCACGCGGCAACGCTAACCCAGCAGCAGCACACGTGATGGAACAGGAGGAGGCGCAGGAGGAGAAGGCCACGCTTTGTGAGACACAACAACCCAGGCCTTGCATGAGGACAAAAAGCGTGCGGAGAGCATGCTTTGTACCGCCATGTAGTCATAAATGTAATAAAGATAAGAGGTTCAATAAACAGGGACCACGCGGCAACGCTAACCCAGCAGCAGCAGCAGCAGCAGCACACGTGATGGAACAGGAGGAGGCGCAGGAGGAGAAGGCCACGCTTTGTGAGACACAACAACCCAGGCCTTGCATGAGGACAAAAAGCGTGCGGATAGCATGCTTTGTACCGCCATGTAGTCATAAATGTAATAAAGATAAGAGGTTCCATAAACAGGGACCGGCAACGGTAACCCAGCAGCAGCAGCAGCAGCAGCAGCACACGTGATGGAACAGGAGGAGGCGCAGGAGGAGAAGGCCACGCTTTGTGAGACACAACAACCCAGGCCTTGCATGAGGACAAAAAGCGTGCGGATAGCATGCTTTGTACCGCCATGTAGTCATAAATGTAATAAAGATAAGAGGTTCAATAAACAGGGACCACGCGGCAACGCTAACCCAGCAGCAGCAGCAGCAGCAGCACACGTGATGGAACAGGAGGAGGCGCAGGAGGAGAAGGCCACGCTTTGTGAGACACAACAACCCAGGCCTTGCATGAGGACAAAAAGCGTGCGGATAGCATGCTTTGTACCGCCATGTAGTCATAAATGTAATAAAGATAAGAGGTTCCATAAACAGGGACCACGCGGCAACGGTAACCCAGCAGCAGCAGCAGCAGCAGCAGCACACGTGATGGAACAGGAGGAGGCGCAGGAGGAGAAGGCCACGCTTTGTGAGACACAACAACCCAGGCCTTGCATGAGGACAAAAAGCGTGCGGATATAGCAGCAATGCTTTTTGCCGCCATGCAGTCATAAATGTAATACAGATGAGAGGTTCAATAAACAGGGACCGGAAACGCTAAACCATCCCAGATGTTCATCGGTCATGTTACTTGGTTGGGGTCCAGGAGTGTTGCGTAGTCGTTTCCAATCCAGGATTGATTCATTTTAATTTGAGTCAGACGGTCTGCATTTTCTGTGGAGAGGCGGATACGCCGATCTGTGATGATGCCTCCGGCAGCACTGAAACAGCGTTCCGACATAACGCTGGCTGCCGGGCAAGCCAGCACCTCTATTGCGTACATTGCCAGTTCGTGCCAGGTGTCTAGCTTCATGCCCGGTTTCAGGTCCAGCGGTGCCAGCCACAAATCCGTCTGTTCCTTTATTCCCCTCCAAATTTCCTCCCCTGTGTGCTGCTTATCCCCAAGGCAGATCAGCTTCAGCAACGCTTGCTGACGCATGCCAACAGCTGTGCTGCACTGCTTCCACGATCCTACTGCTGCTGGTGCTGGGTTAGCATTTCCGGATGAGGTACAGCTTTGAGATGCGTTGGAGGAGAAGGAGTCAGAGAGGTAGGTGCTGCTGTTGTTATCCAGCTGTTTGCGGCGTGGGCAACACCCGCGCCGTAGCAGGTGAGGAATCGCTGCCAGGCTCCACAAGGTTCACCCAGTGCGCGGTAAGGGAGATGTATCGACCCTGGCCGAACGCACTCGTCCAGGTGTCAGTGGTGAGGTGAACCTTGCAGGCAACGGCATTCTTCAAGCTTCGGGTTATTTAGCTGACCACGTGCTCATGCAACTCAGGTATTGCAGAGCGCGCAAAGTGGTAGCGGCTGGGAACAACGTAACGTGGGATGGCCACTGACATCATGCCCTTGAAGCTGTTTGTCTCCACCACTCGATATGGCAGCATTTCGCAGGCCAGAAGCTTGGCTATGCTGGCTGGCTGTTACTGCCACGGCCCGGGGGTCATTTGCTGGCAATTTCCTCTTGTGCTCAAACATCTCAGAGACAGACAACTCAACCGTAGCGCTGCACACCGAAGGGCTGTTGGTTGTTGTGTTTGATGAACACTGGGAGACCTCAAGAGCACTAGTCCGGAAAGTGACAGTGTCAGCATCGTCTGATGTTTGTGAATGTTGTGAACCACGCAATGGCTGGGCTACTGCTGCTGCTGAGGCGGGTCTGGTGGTGAGTCTGGTGAACCCAAGGGAGGCAGTGTTGCTGGTGGTACCCTGTCCTGCCGCGTTTGCCCACAGAGTGGGATGTTTGGATAGAATGTGGCGGCTCATGCTGGTGGTGGAGAGGTTGTTAATACTTTTCCCCCTGCTCAGGCGGGTCTTGCACACCTTGCAAATCGCCATGGTAACATCCTCAGTGCAGTCTTCAAAGAAAGCCCAGACTTTAACTGGCTGAGGACTCGGACCTCGTGCGTGATGTGCTGGTGCTGCTTAACCCACTGCTGGACGCTTGAGAGGTCATCCAAGTAATTATCTGGTCCTGTTCTTTTGGATCTGTGAGGGTTGTTGTCCTGGACAACATGGGCAGTATTGAGTGGGTTTTCTTGGGTGCTCCCCTGTGGCCTGTACGTGAACCGTCAGGGGAAACACCTCTTCCCTTGCCCCTCCCTCTTTCACCGGATTTCTTCCTCATTTCACTTATCCTTAAAGTACACGCTGACTGGCAGCAGTACAGTGGCAGTACAGAAATGCTATACAGTGGTGGGTGAGCGGTGTACCACTATTGTCAGCAGTGACACAGAGCACAATGCTATACAGTGGCGGGTGAGCGGTGTACTACTGTTCCCAGCAGACACAGAGTGGAAGTAAACACAATGCTATATAGTGTGGCTGAGCCGTGTACACAGAGTGGCATTAAACACAATGCTATATAGTCTGCTATATAGTCACCCCGAACAGGGTGATGTTCTGCAGAACCCGAACAGTGGCAAACACTGTTCGCCCAACACTACTGGGAGGGAACGCAGATTTTAGTACCTAAACACACGATACAACATGTTTTCCGGGGTCGGACTCTGAGGCACATACAGATGGTCCCGATCATCATCCTCATCATACAACTCTTCTCCTGAGTCTGACCCACCCACCACCTCTGCCACCCCAACATCCCCAGACACAGACCCCTCATCGTCCTCAACATTAACTTGGGATGCTGGCCTGAGCCAGACCTCCTCCTCCACATCAGGCCCCATCATCTCCTCAATGGCAGCCCTCATTAATCGCTCTGGCGACGGACTGATGGACACAACGTTCTCCTCCGGGGAGGGCTGCTGCTGACCACTGGCTGCTGGGGTGGATGTTATAGCTTGCGTGGGGCGTTGGCTGTTGCTGTTGTTGGGAGTGCTGCTCACAGCGGAGGTCTCTGGGGAACTCATGTTGAGCTCATATAGTGGTTGACGGTGAGTGGAGTATTACTGATCCCAGCAATATACACACTGACTGGCAGAGTACGCAATGCTATATAGTGTGGCTGAGCGGTGTACACAGAGTGGCAGTAAACACAATGCTATATAGTCTGGCTGAGCGAGCGGTGTACTACTGTTCCCAGCAGAATCAGAGTGGCAGTAAACAATGGTATATAGTCTGGCTGAGCGGTGTACACAGAGTGTCAGTAAACAATGGTATATAGTCTGGCTGAGCGAGCGGTGTACTACTGTTCCCAGCAGAATCAGAGTGGCAGTAAACAATGGTATATAGTCTGGCTGAGCGGTGTACACAGAGTGTCAGTAAACAATGGTATATAGTCTGGCTGAGCGAGCGGTGTACTACTGTTCCCAGCAGAATCAGAGTGGCAGTAAACAATGGTATATAGTCTGGCTGAGCGGTGTACACAGAGTGTCAGTAAACAATGGTATATAGTCTGGCTGAGCGGTGTACACACAATGCT
This sequence comes from Hyperolius riggenbachi, assembly GCF_040937935.1. Taxonomy (NCBI): domain Eukaryota; kingdom Metazoa; phylum Chordata; class Amphibia; order Anura; family Hyperoliidae; genus Hyperolius; species Hyperolius riggenbachi. Next base: position 36,638,903 of record NC_090654.1, read on the forward strand.
ATATAGTCTGCTATATAGTGTCAGTAAACAATGGTATATAGTCTGGCTGAGCGAGCGGTGTACTACTGTTCCCAGCAGAATCAGAGTGGCAGTAAACAATGGTATATAGTCTGGCTGAGCGGTGTACACAGAGTGTCAGTAAACAATGGTATATAGTCTGGCTGAGCGAGCGGTGTACTACTGTTCCCAGCAGAATCAGAGTGGCAGTAAACAATGGTATATAGTCTGGCTGAGCGGTGTACACAGAGTGTCAGTAAACAATGGTATATAGTCTGGCTGAGCGAGCGGTGTACTACTGTTCCCAGCAGAATCAGAGTGGCAGTAAACAATGGTATATAGTCTGGCTGAGCGGTGTACACAGAGTGTCAGTAAACAATGGTATATAGTCTGGCTGAGCGAGCGGTGTACTACTGTTCCCAGCAGAATCAGAGTGGCAGTAAACAATGGTATATAGTCTGGCTGAGCGGTGTACACAGAGTGTCAGTAAACAATGGTATATAGTCTGGCTGAGCGAGCGGTGTACTACTGTTCCCAGCAGAATCAGAGTGGCAGTAAACAATGGTATATAGTCTGGCTGAGCGGTGTACACAGAGTGTCAGTAAACAATGGTATATAGTCTGGCTGAGCGGTGTACACACAATGCTATATAGTCTGCTATATAGTGTCAGTAAACAATGGTATATAGTCTGGCTGAGCGAGCGGTGTACTACTGTTCCCAGCAGAATCAGAGTGGCAGTAAACAATGGTATATAGTCTGGCTGAGCGGTGTACACAGAGTTTCAGTAAACAATGGTATATAGTCTGGCTGAGCGGTGTACACAGAGTGTCAGTAAACAATGGTATATAGTCTGGCTGAGCGGTGTACACAGAGTGGCAGTAAACACAATGCTATATAGTCTGGCTGAGCGAGCGGTGTACTACTGTTCCCAGCAGAATCAGAGTGGCAGTAAACAATGGTATATAGTCTGGCTGAGCGGTGTACACAGAGTGTCAGTAAACAATGGTATATAGTCTGGCTGAGCGGTGTACACAGAGTGTCAGTAAACAATGGTATATAGTCTGGCTGAGCGGTGTACACAGAGTGGCAGTAAACACAATGCTATATACTCTGGCTGAGCGAGCGGTGTACTACTGTTCCCAGCAGACACAGAACAGTGAACAGAATGCTATATAGTGTGGCTGAGCGAGCGGTGTACCACTATTCCCAGCAGACACAGAACAGTGAACAGAATGCTATATAGTGTGGCTGAGCGGGCGGTGTACCACTATTCCCAGCAGACACAGAACAGTGAACAGAATGCTATATAGTGTGGATGAGCGAGCGGTGTACCACTATTCCCAGCAGACACAGAACAGTAAACAGAATGCTATATAGTGTGGCTGAGCGAGCGGTGTACCACTATTCCCAGCAGACACAGAACAGTGAACAGAATGCTATATAGTGTGGCTGAGCGGGCGGTGTACCACTATTCCCAGCAGACACAGAACAGTGAACAGAATGCTATATAGTGTGGATGAGCGAGCGGTGTACCACTATTCCCAGCAGACACAGAACAGTAAACAGAATGCTATATAGTGTGGCTGAGCGAGCGGTGTACCACTATTCCAAGCAGACACAGAACAGTGAACAGAATGCTATATAGTGTGGCTGAGCGAGCGGTGTACCACTATTCCCAGCAGACACAGAGTGGCAGTAAACAGAATGCTATATAGTGTGGCTGAGCGAGGTACACAGAGTGGCAGTAAACAGAATGCTATATAGTGTGGCTGAGCAAGCGGTGTACTACTATTCCCAGCAGACACAGAGTGGCAGTAAACAGAATGCTATATAGTGTGGCTGAGCGAGGTACACAGAGTGGCAGTAAACAGAATGCTATATAGTGTGGCTGAGCAAGCGGTGTACTACTGTTCCCAGCAGTGACACAATGACAGGGGGGACCCTGGCTAGCGTGGCTGGAGCGCGAACTACCCTGCCTGCCTACCCAAAGCTAAACCCACAGACAAATGGCGGAGATATGACGTGGTTCGGGTATTTATTTACCCGAACCACGTGACCGTTCGGCCAATCAGAGCGCGTTCGGGTCCGAACCACGTGACCCGTTCGGCCAATCACAGCGCTAGCCGAACGTTCGGGGAACGTTCGGCCATGCGCTCTTAGTTCGGCCATATGGCCGAACGGTTTGGCCGAGCACCGTCAGGTGTTCGGCCGAACTCGAACATCACCCGAACAGGGTGATGTTCTGCAGAACCCGAACAGTGGCGAACACTGTTCGCCCAACACTACTAGGGACCCAGCGCTGCAAGGCGAGAGAGCTAACCACTATGTCATAGACGCCGATATCAGTATGGGTGCCTAATTTCCATGGCGCCTGATATTTAGCATTTTCACACAGGGTTCTGTGTGAGAATAGGATTAGGTTTAAAGAGGAACTTTAACCCAGGATTGAACTGCATTCTAATCAGTAGCTGATAGCCCCTTTCCCACAAGAAATATCTACCTTTTCTCCAGTAGATCATCAGGGGATCTGTATGGCTGAAATTGTGGTGAAACCCCTCCCACAGTGTAATGTCATGACCATGGTCCTGACAGTTTGCTGTCTGTTAACCTGGTTGCATTGTGGGAAATGGTGGCTGTTTTCCAGCTGCCAAGCAAGCAGTATCTCCCTCTGTGCATAGAACTCTCAGTAAATGACCATAAATCTATAGACCATAGATCTATAAATTAATATTGTAAAAAAAAAAAAAAATAAGCAATTTTATTAATTAAAGAACGTCTGAGGCGAACATCAAAGTCTATTTTTTACTCACCTGGGGTAAGCAGCAGTCTCAGTCCCTCATTGCAGCCATGGTCCTCTTTGGTATCCCGGTCTGGCCGCCCGCAATGATAGCGACCTGGCAGCAGGGTTGGCTCTTCTGCACAACTACTGCGCAGGCGCAGTACGCACCAGATGACGTGGACGCGCGGGCAAAGTAGCAGAAAAGCTGACCCCGCCGGCGGGGCGCTATCATTGCGGGTGGCCAGACCGGGACACCAAAGAGGACTGGGGCTGCAGCAACGGACTGAGACTGCTGCTCACACTAGGTGAGTAAAAAATAGATTAAAAAATAGATTTTGATGTTTGCCTCGAAAGTCCTTTTAGTTATTTTCACTACAGTTCCTCTTTAACTGTAGTAAAATGTTGGTATCATTTAACAATATTTTACTATTGGAATATGCAATGCAATATAGTAGAATATCTGTAAATTTAGCAATATTCTACTAGCAGCCATTTTTGGGTGCCCAAATTTCCAGGCGCCCTTTTTGCATGTACATGCCTCTCACTGATTGGTCCAGGTAGTTAGGCCCTGTTTACACTTAGGCAGGGAACACACTTGACTTTCAGTTTTCCGCGCGCGTTTTTCTGCATACTTTTTCTGCACACTAAGTATGTTTCCATGCAGGAAAACGCGCGCATTTTTTCACAGCAGCTGATGTAATTGATACAGAAAACTGCCAAAATGTGCAGAATCAGGATGCAGAATGTCAGTTTTTTCTGCGCGCGAACAACACAGTAAGTGTGCACTAGCACATTAATTAACATGAGTTCTCAGTTTTTCTGTGCAGAAAACGAGCACGAAAACAGTCAAGTGTGTTCCTTGCCTAGTTGCTCTCAGTTATAACTGAAAGGACAACTGATTTTCAAAGTAATGCCCGTTTTAACTGAAATCTTTTTCACAATGCACTGCTATGGAGAAGGAAAAAAATTGCGTACCAACTTATTAAGTGTAATCGGGCCTTACTCTGCACCATGCATAGCACCGCAGGTGGAAATCTTATGCCTCCTCACCAATGGGAGCTCACAATACACCTCTGGAGTAAATCATTTTAAAAGTCAGATATACAAAGTATAAATGGAGCTGAGGTGGGCCGGGGGTCCGGAGGAGCGGGAGGCAAGAAATGAGTGCGCTCTTGTTGCATAAAAGCAGAGAGGAGAGACGCTGGCAGGAATTGTCAGAGGTTAACCTGAAGATATATCGGCCTCATCAGGGCAGAGTGACCCCGAAGCTCCTTTCATCTCTGGCGGCAGCAATCACCCGCCATTGTCAGCGCTAATCGCTTTCCTGCGCTACTCCATTCATCCCTCACTCCAGTATGAACGCTCTGTGTCCACAGACTGGACTGGGTGATCACACACCTGACCTAGTGCTCAATAGCAAAGCCAGATAAGGAGACTGAAGCTTGATAGCTCTTCCCACACAACATTCTCTACTGACCTTCACAGATCTCACCCAATTTCCAAAACTCCATCAATATGACTATTCCTGTAGTCTACAGAAGTAAACTGCAGGACTTTAGGGACAGGGTATGATTATGTTATTAGACTCTAAGGCCGGTTTCACGCTGCAAACTAGTGGCAGTGATGCGGTGCGTCGCGTCCGCCGCACAGCATCGCACCGCCAGAAACAGGTCTTTAGGGAACACCACGTTAGTACACGGTGTTCCCTGTCTGGCCACTGGCGAAACAGGAAGTGATGCGCACTTGCCGACACTTCCGGCTTTGGGCATGCAGAAGTGCACGGAGACATATTGCTAAAATATGCTGCCACGCATGCGCGCCGCAACGCCAGCATTTTTAAAATCCCTGCGTCGCCATAGAGTAACATGACTTTTGGTCCGACGCAGAGCGATGCAAGTACGCGCGTTAACCTAGTTTTGTCCTAGCGCCGGGGATGCGGCGAAAACGTCACTTCCATCACATCGCACCGTACTGTGGTAGTATGAAAGTCTCCATAGGCTTTCATTGCCCGGTGGTGGGGTGTGGTAAAAATACCGCACCACCCCGGTGTGAAAGGGCCCTAAGGGGTGTATGCACTCAGGGCCAGGTATACTTATAAAGGCCCCTGGGCAAAATAAGCCTGGGAGCCCCCCTGACAACATCCCCCCTCCCTTCCGTAAGTGGAATTAGGGTTACTATACTTTTGACAATTCCCCCCTTGGGCCCCCAAGTCTGCTGCTAGGCCCCCCGGGCCCCCAGGCCTACTGCTAGGCTTACTGCTAGGCCTACTACCACCAGGTCTCCTCCCCATGGGCCCAAGGTCTCCTCCGCCATGGGCCCCCAAGACTGCTGCTAGGCCCTCCCCCTTGGTCTTCCCCCGCATGCATCCAACCCTGTTGCTAGGCTCCCCTAACTGTATTGTGGTCCCCCGTAGAGTTTACAGCAGTATAATGACTTGCCTGTCCCTGCTGGCACGCTTGGCATGCATGCAGGCCCGGATTTACCACACAGGAGCCTATAGGCACAGATGTCTTTGCACCCTACACTTATCCCTCCATGAACCTACAAACCCCGACCAAACCGCGCTGCAAGTGTACTGGCTGGCCCAAGTGTCACTTATCCCTTACTTCCTTTGCCCGTCATAGGATGCTACAGGTGCCCCTTAGCATTAGGTAGCCAGAAGTACCCTCAATATTCTGTAGCTAGAGGTGTCCCCAAGTATTTAATAACTAGAGGAACCAAAGTATTAAAGGACAACTGAAGTGGGAAGTATATGGAGGCTGCCATATTTTTTTCCTTTTAAACAATACCAGTTGCCTGGCAGCCCTGCTGATCTATTTGGCTGCAGTAGTGTCTGAATCACACCAGAAACAAGCATGCAGCTAAGTCAGATCTGACAATAATGTCAGAAACACCTGATCTGCTGCAGTGTTCTCCCCAGGCTCTTTTAGCCGGGTGCTCCACCCGGCTAGATTTGGTGACCACCCGGCTGTCATCGGCTCAGCTCCTCACCTCCTCCTATGCTGCCTGTAAGCAGAGTTGCCCTGCATTTTCATCTCGCCCCACCTGGCTACTTTTTCATGCCACTCGGCTACTATTTCATACCACCCGGCTGGAAACAAATTCTGGGGAGAACACTGTGCTGCATGCTTGTTCAGGGGCTATGGCTAAAAGTATTAGAGGCAGAGGATCAGCAGGATAGCCAGGCAACTAGTATTGCTTAAAAGGATTTAAATATGGCAGCCTCCATATCCCTCTCACTTTCGTTGACCTTTAAGTAGCTAGAGGTGCCCCAGACTGAAGAGAGATCTCGTCAGTGGATTGCCGAGAGCTGGGTGAATACCCTCTCATTTACACTCTCATCAGGGCTCTACATAAGGAGGGAAGGAGGGAGGCACTCCGGCAGGGGATTGAGCTGCCTTTCCATCATGAGGCGCCTGTAGGCAAGTGCCTACAGTGCCTTATGGTAATTGCATGTGTGCTTCCTGTTACTGGGCATCCGTGGTTCATGAACATTCACAAGTGCAGTAAAAAAATGCACTGGTTCACAGCAGCAGGAAGCTTCCGGTGCAGTATCACAAAAGGAAACATATTGGAACGGGGTACATGGAACACAATGGAGGCCATGGACAGATGTAATGAGAATGATTGAAAAAACTTGTAGGACTATCACACTTTATTTAATTTCGCACTTCATTTTCACTTCAGGTTTGCCTTAACTGTAGTGATTAAAAAGCTTCAGTTTTCTTTAGATACAGAGAATGTGACTAAACATAACCAGTGTCACATATAAATATTCAAGCAGATAGGAATACAATATAGGCACACAATGTATTTCACCAAATTAAAACAGACCTACGAGGGGTCTAAAACATGGATCAGATCATTTAGGTACATGAATTTAAAGTGAACCAGAGGGGAGAGTTATATGGAGGCTGCCATATTTATTTCCTTTTAAGCAATACCAGTTGCCTGGCAGCCCTGCTGATCCTCTGCCTCTAATGCTATTAGCCATAGCCCTTGAACAAGCATGCAGCAGATCAGATGTTTCTGACATTATTGTCAGATCTGACAAGATTAGCTGCATGCTGGTTTCTGCTGTTATTCAGACACTACTGCAGCCAAATAGATCAGCAGGGCTGCCAGGCAACTAGTATTGTTTAAAAGGAAGCAAATATGGCAGTCTCAATATCACTCTCACCTCAGGTTCACTTAAATTATCCGTAATTGAGCGCACTAGAGCACTTGGTATATTTTTTCTACCTACTTTGGGTTTGCAGACTTTTTTTAGCAGGAAGATCCTACCACCCCATTTTAAATGCATTTTAGTTAGTGTTTATCCACTGTATAGGCTTCTGTAAAGCAAACCTGAACTGAAAAATAAAAGTCAAAATAAACATACACACAACATACTTATGTCACACTTGCTGCTCCTGGAATCCAGCGGTGACTTCTCGGTTGCCAGTGGACGTTAGCATCTTTGGGCTTCATGGCCGCGTCTTACTCACCCTTAGTTCCTTTATGCGTGTGAGGGGGCGTGGCCTTAGCACTAGCGTGAAGGTCAGGGTATTTAAACCCTGTCCAATCGTTGGGTGTGTCCACGCCGTTCCTGTGACCATCCCCTGAAGGACATTCCTCACACCTGAAAGGAATCGGGGTCACATTTCCCATCCACCTTTATACCGCATTTTACACATTAGAATGCTCGCTACATAAAAGTATATAGAATAGTTTCCTTCCTATGAGAATTTAGCATGCATGAAAAAGACTGACAGCAAGCATCTTTTTTCCAGATGCGTTTGCTTTTCAGGGACAATCTACCTATAAGATCTTTCAATAGAAAATGCGTGTGGACTTCCGGTTCCGGCGCCTGGATGGGAAGAGGCTGAGAGCGGAGCTCCGCTGACCGAATCGCCTCCCAGTGCCCTTTGCAGCAACTAAAGCGCCCCCGCACTGCTTGCCGCTACCTCGAAAGGTAGATAAGACCCACCAGCCGTCCACATCCACTTCATGGATCGCTATCTTACGCGATCATCCCGCAAACAGCAGCCGAACACGGAGGAGGAAGCCACTCCCAAGATGGCCGCCGATCCATCACCCACGCTGCCCGCACAGTTATCCCCTGCTCAGGACACACAACAGTCATCCGTATGGGACACAGAGGACGAGCCGCAGTCAGGGATTCAAGGTGAGATGGAAAGCAGGGGCATAAACTACCAGAAGCTAGCAGCAGCGGTAGTAGAAAAACTGGCCCCAGAGCTTAATGCCTCCATACAAGCAGCCATAGATCATTCCCTTAAAGCTGTACACGGCACGCTGCAGGCCCACTGCCAACGCTTGGTTCACGCCGAGTCCCGCATACAAAACATAGAGGATGAAAGAGCAGGGGAAGAGAAGGAGAAGAAACAGCTCAGAGAAGAGCACAAACAGATGCGAGAGAAATTGCAGGATCTAGAAAACCGATCACGACGCAATAACCTCCGGGTTGTAGGACTCTCTGAATCAATGACTGCACAGACTCTGCGCGATTTTTGCGCATCCACTCTTCCCAAAATGCTGGGCTTCAAGCGAGGATGCAAGGTGGAGCGAGCGCACAAGGTAGGCCCCCCGAGGGATGCAGCGGATAAACGCCCCCCTCGCCTAGTCCTAGCCAGATATCTGGACTTCGCTGAGAAAAATGATCTGCTACGAGCCTATAGGGAACTCGATCATCCCCTAGAACACCAAGGCATGCAGATCCGCATCTTTAATGATTACTCGGTGGAGGTATCCAAGAAGCGCCAAGCATTTAACCCAGCCTGCGCACTCTGCATTCAAAAAAAGTGGAAGTTTGCACTGCAATATCCAGCAATATTAAGAGTCACTGATGACAACGACACCACTCACACTTTTCATACAGTCAAAGAGGCCCTGTCGTTTCTTCGCACTGATACTACTGGCCCGGCCTGAATTGATGAGCGTACTTTATCTAAAGGCATAATTTGGCAGGGGGCGCTGCCATTACAACTTATGGAACTCACAATGGCGGATTAACAAGTTATGATGATCTCACGCCACCGGACGGGGAGAGATCAGTTTAAAATTCTGTTTCTTTTCTTTTGAAGCTATATCTGCCAACATAAAGGTATTTCTATACGGTTATAGTTAACGTTCACAACTGGAGGGTGACTCGGTTATGGAGTCACATGGATGAAGAAATCATCCAGGGAAGAGGTGAAGTCAAGTAACTGTGTTTTTGTTTTTTTCTTCTTAACTCGTTTTCTTTTCCCCAATGTTGTTGCGCACAATTGGCATCAAACAGGACAAACGGGGGGCAAATTAGCTCCCACTTCTTGTTCCTTTGTAACACCGGGGTTAGAACTAGGGGGGAGGGAACTGGGAGGGTTCTGTCATCTCTGGGTATTTGTCATCCTCAAAATGCAAATATTAAGTGTACCTCAATATAACTTGATCCATAGCCGGGCAATGACATGACACTACGAGTCACTTCGTGGAATGTCAAAGGTCTACGGTCACCAGGAAAACGGTCAATAGTGTTGCGTCACCTCAAAAAAATTAAAACAGACATAGCTCTTCTACAGGAGAGCCACCTGATGGAGGACCAGTTCAAATTTATGCGTAAATCTTGGGTGGGTAAGGTTTATGGGTCGGAATCTCAGGGGCGCAAGTCTGGAGTGTTGATATTACTACACAAATCTTTACAGGGCGAGGTTATTGAAAATAAATCTGATAAGGAAGGGCGCTGGCAATGGATCAAGTTACGTCTAGCTGGGGAGGAAGTGATAATTTTTAATGTTTATGCACCAAATGAAGCTGATAAATCTTTTTTCACAGCACTGATGTCTGAAATTCTAATGATGGGCAACACCAAGATAATTCAGGGAGGAGACTTTAATGCCATCAGTAATATCCATGAAGATAGGTCTAGTAAAATACCAGTTAGCAACTTGACATTTACTAAATCACAAATTTTCAATGAATATATCTCTTCTACATCTCTATGCGATAGCTGGAGAACCCTGCATCCAGATGGAGAGGAGTTTACGTTTTACTCACCTCCTCACAATATTTGGTCACGTCTTGACTATTTCATGATAACACCCTTGCTTATGTCACAGATTCACTCGGCAGAAATTCTGGACCTAGTCATTTCTGATCATGCTCCTGTGCAGCTGATGTTCTCTCCGCAAATACCTAGAGGTCAGGATATAATTTGGCGCTTCCCATCCTACCTATACGAAGATGAAGGCTTTGTACAACTCCTCACACAGTGGTGGTGGGAATACAAAGATGACAACAAGGCTCATATACAAGATATTTTCTTGTTTTGGGAAGCCGCCAAACCGACCTTGCGGGGGAGAATTATTGGCTATATAGCGAGCAAAAAGAAAAAAACACATGAGGCCTATATGACCGCAATGGAGGGGTTACGCAATGCCCATAAAAGCTTTCTAAATAATCCCACTCCAGAGGCTCGATTGGAATGGTTAGCAGCAAAAAAGTTAGCTGACTCCAACTTCAAACTGAGAGAGAGGTACTTGCGATCCTACAGAGATCTCTATTACTATAAATATGGGAACAAGATGGGCTCATTATTATCAAGAATGGCTAAACCACCATATATGGCAACGGTAATAACTAGTCTCCGCTCAGAATCAGGTCAGCTTCGAAATGACCCTAAAAGTATCAACTCAATATTCCAAGCCTATTATAAAAAACTATATACGAAATCACAATATCATAATGTGTCTCAGCCAAATACTTCATGGCTGGACCGGATCTCATTGCCTACCCTATCTGACACTGATTTAATGGAATTAAATGCACCAATCACTCCAGAAGAGGTTAGCGGCACGATTAAAAGATTGTCTAATAGAAAAGCTCCAGGCCCAGACGGGCTTACCCCAGAATTCTATAAAATGCTGAAGCAAGAGCTTGCACCCTACTTAGCAACTCTTTTCAATAAAGTCTTAAAAGAGGGACGTTATCCGATGTCAGCAAACATGGCCTATATCAAATTATTACCCAAACCTGGGAAAGACCCCCAGCATCCAGGATCATACCGCCCCATATCCCTGATCAACCAGGACCTAAAAATACTTTCTAAAATCATGGCAAATCGACTGGCAGACTTGCTTCCTAAGCTAGTTAGCCCTAACCAAGTAGGATTTGTACGTGGTCGCTCAGCAATAGCTAATATACGTAAAGTTCTCCTAACCCAAGATTATGTAAGGGCCTATCCCAAGACATGTAGAAATTATGCACTATTAATGATAGATGCTGAAAAAGCCTTTGATAACGTCGATTGGGGGTGGTTGGAAGGGGTGCTTGACAAGATGAATATCCGAGGGGATATCAGAAATTTAATCAGAGCTATGCATACCAATCCATCGGCCCGTATATTTACCCCAGGCTTTTTGTCAGAAACCTTGTTATTAGAAAAAGGGACAAGACAGGGGTGCCCCTTGTCGCCACTTCTGTTCAATCTTGCTTTGGAGCCCCTAACTAAGATCCTGGACCAAACTATCCCTGGTATGGAAATTGGGGATATGATGATTTCTCAGGCCATGTTTGCTGACGACATTCTAATATTTCTAGGGGATCCAGAATCCCAGCTAGAAAAGACTTTAAATTTAATTAGCGAAATAGGGGCCTCTAGCGGATTTAAGGTGAATGTATCTAAATGCGAGTTGCTATTCCTATCGCCCTTAGCACCAAAAACAGGGTTGGAGCATCTACCGGTGAAAATTTGTTCTTCTTTTACATACCTGGGTATAAAAATTCATAAGGATCCTAATCTCCTATATTCACTAAATTATACTCCATTAATCGCGGACCTGAAACGCCAACTGCTAAATTGGGAGAACCTACCAATTAACTTAATGGGTAGAGCAGCCTTAATCAAGTCGGTAACCTTTGGGGGACTATTGTATCCACTCCAAACAATTCCCTTGTTACTGAAGCACCTAGACATCCAAGATTTAAATAGAGCGTTTAATAGGTTCCTATGGAAAAATAGAAAACCAAGGATAGCTCTCTCAAAACTATGCCTACCCAGGGATTGGGGGGGATTAGCGATACCTGACATTCGACGTTATAACCTAGCCTGTCTCACCCGACATGTGAGGGACTGGCTACACAAAACCAGTATTTATTCCAACTACGCATTAGAGGCATCGTTTTCTGAACCCTGGTCACTGACGGGATTACTTCACACACCCCAGAGACATATGCCACCAAAATTAAAAAATAGCAGAGTAATCAAAGACACAATAATGGCATGGAGAGCTTTAAGGAAGATATACTCTGTACCCCAACAGATCTCCAAGTATATGCCACTATGGGGCCATCCAGGGTTTCCAGCTAGTGTATCACATGGGGGATTTCTCTTCTGGCAGGAAAGGGGAGTGGAGTGTTTGGGGCACCTCTGTGATGTGCGAGGGGGGAGACTCATGACTTTTCAAGAAATAAGAAATAAATTTAACTTGCCAAAGAACCACTTCTTGTACTATGGTCAATTACGATCGTACGTAACGAGCAAAGTAAAGATCATATCTAATATAGCTAGGTTGGACTCTTTTGACAGGTTTCTGGCTCCTCATAATCCTATTATCACTATCAGAAATACACACTAGATTGCAAGAGATTAATTTACAAATAAAAGCCCGGAGAAGCTTGACAAAATGGGGTAAGAATATTAAGACAGAGGACCTAGAGGATAAGATCTTAGAAGGTTATAGACTAGTCCATAAACTCATCCCAGGGGAAACATGGAGAGAATCCCAGCTCAAACTAATCCATAGGGCAAAATATGCTTTCAATATCAAATACCGCTCTCCTCCTTCGTATTATTCTCCGAGGTGCCCCAAGTGTTCCCTACAGGATGCTGATCTCTTCCATTGTCTCTGGTTATGCCCGGTAATAACTAAATTTTGGAAAGAAGTGCTTGCTTTCATTAAGTTAATGTGTAAAATCAATCTAGAGATGTCACCGCTTTTACTCTTGTTCAACTATCTTGAAACAAGCTCCCAAACCATGGACATAGGCAATCAACGCTCACCTGGTCTAAGCAAACTAGCTCACCTCATAATTATTGCAGCACGCAAGGTAATCTTTAATAGATGGATATACCCCAGTACACCCGGAGTTTGGGATATAAAAGAGGAACTAAACCAGCTATTCTATCAGGACAAGCTAGAAGCTATAATACACAAGGACAAAAAAACTAGTAGTTTCTTCAAAAAATGGAAGCTCTACATCTTGTCATCATACTCGGACATGGAAATAAGGGATTTGATGGAACACTTCACCTATACCAAATGGTATCTCCTGGAAAAGATGCAGGGAACGTTGGGGCGGCTTGATATATCTTGATCAATAATTATAGGGTGGGGTTACCCAGAGATGACAGAGGGGAGGGGGTTTTGGGGGGGAGGGGCTGTTTGTTTGGGGGGGTAGTTAGGGGATTAATGTATCTGACAGCATTCTCGGCTTTGAACATCTACTTGTATACTATGAAAAATGCGATACGCAATACATATCTGCTATGTAACATAGTTGTTCAATGCTTGAAAAAGGATCCCTGTACACTGTGGTTTTGGAAAAATAAAAAATTTTATTTCAAAAAAGAAAATGCGTGTGTGGGTAAGCGTTTTTCACTTGTGGTTTTTGAAAAACATAACCAGAGATTGCAGTAACTGTGAGTTTCAGATCTCCTACATTGTACTGGGATGTTCTGACATTCTAGATTATTGGCTCTGTCATATTCCTTCCATTTTCAAGGTCTAAAGCTTCGTTCCCACGCTGGATAAAAATGGTTGGAAATGGGCAACGAACGATGAGCCACAAGAGAAGTGTGTAGGAATGAAGACACAGGGAATGCACAGATGTAGAAAAACATCGTATTGGCAGGCTTTCACAAGTCAGGAGCATTTGGACTTTTTTCCCTCAGTTTTGGGGTAGAAACAGTGAGTCTTTTTGACACTTTTTTTTAAATAAGGGAGTGCTAAAAGGTTATTTTAACCACTTAAGCCCACAAGCTATTTTACCCTTAATGCCAAGAGCGATTTTCACCTGTCAGCGCTCCTCCAATTCATTTGGCCATAACTTTCTTACTACTTATCACACCTAAATGATCCGTATCTTATTCTTTCACCACAAATTAGTTTTTTTGTTGGCAATACTTGTTTTCAGTAATTACTTTATTTTCTAAGGCAACTATGAATGTATTTTTTTAACGCCTGTGACTTTTTTTTTTAAATGTATTTTATTTGTAATTTTACTTTTTGGCAAACATATTATTATTGTTATTTATTTATAAAGCGCCAACATATTCCGTGGCGCTGTACAATGTAAGAAAACAAACAAGGGATACATAATGATACAGACAATGATATACATCAAATATGAACACTGATACAAAATACAGCACTGCTGATTACAATTTGATTTAACATGATGACTAAAATGTATAAATGTCTAACAGTGTGCAAGCAATTAAATTAATAACAGTCCATGACTAGAGATGGGCCGAACCTCCGATTTTAGGTTCGCGAACCGGGTTCGCGAACTTTCGCGTAACGTTCGGTTCGCGTTAAAGTTCGCGAACCGCAATAGACTTCAATGGGGATGCGAACTTTGAAAAAAAAAATAATTATGCTGGCCACAAAACGGATGGAAAAGATGTTTCAAGGGGTCTAACACCTGGAGGGGGGCATGGATGAGTGGGATACATGCCAAAAGTCCCGGGGAAAAATCTGGATTTGACGCAAAGCAGCGTTTTAAGGGCAGAAATCACATTGAATGCTAAATGACAGGCCTAAAGTGCTTTAAAACATCTTGCATGTGTATACATCAATCAGGTAGTGTAATTAAGGTACTGCTTCACACTGACACACCAAACTCACCGTGTAACGCACCGCAAACAGCTGTTTGTGTAGTGATGGCCGTGCTGGACTGGTGCGCACCATGGCGAGAGTGCAGGTTTTGGTGGCTTTACAGCCCATATGGTCGCCTGGCTGATGTAGCTGAATGACAGAACAGTGACTGTCCAGCTGATCAAATTTGGTCTGACCACATTGAAGCAACGACCTTATTATCTTTTGTGTGCCCCCCGAGACACTCATCTAGGCGCCGGTCATTGCTTCATTGTGATACGCAAGCCCCTTCACCACGGCAAGGTAATGATCACGAAGGGGAATGGGCGCATGTACATGCCTTTTCTTTTGTTGTTGCAGCTGCCCGCAATGCAGCCAGAAAAATTAGGCAGTCATGTACACGCACCAGAAAAATTATTACAGCGGCCGCTGCTAGCAGCGGCCTAAAAAATTCAGCAATCCGCCTGGAGTCCCGGACCCTGTTGGTGGTGGCGGAGAAGGTAGTCAAGCGGCCTGCAGGCAGACATGCTGTGTGGAGGGACTGGGATCGACTTAGTCTTCTTGGGGCAGCCCAGGCAGCCAGTCACACGGCGTGCAGGCAGAGATGCTGTGTGTGCGGGGACTGACTTAGTCTTGGGGCGGGCAGCAGCCCTCCGGGATCCATGCCTCATTCATTTTGATAAAGGTGAGGTACTTAACACTTTTGTGATTTAGGCGACTTCTCTTCTCTGTGACAATGCCTCCAGCTGCGCTGAAGGTCCTTTCTGACAGGACGCTTGCGGCAGGGCAGGAGAGAAGTTGGATGGCAAATTGGGACAGCTCTGGCCACAGGTCAAGCCTGCGCACCCAGTAGTTCAAGGGTTCCTCATCGCTGTTCACAGCAGTGTCTACATCCACACTTAAGGCCAGGTAGTCGGCTACCTGCCGTTCCAGGCGTTGGTGGAGGGTGGATCCGGAAGGGCTACGGCGAGGCGTTGGACTAAAGAACGTCCGCATGTCCGACATCACCATGAGATCGCTGGAGCGTCCTGTCTTTGACTGCGTGGACACGGGAGGAGGATTAGTGGCAGTGGTACCTTGCTGGCGTTGTGCTGTCACATCACCCTTAAAGGCATTGTAAAGCATAGTTGACAGCTGGTTCTGCATGTGCTGCATCCTTTCCACCTTCCGGTGAGTTGGTAACAGGTCCGCCACTTTGTGCCTGTACCGAGGGTCTAGTAGTGTGGCCACCCAGTACAGCTCATTCCCCTTGAGGTTTTTTATACGGGGGTCCCTCAACAGGCAGGACAGCATAAAAGACGACATCTGCACAAAGTCGGATCCAGTACCCTCCATCTCCTCTTGCTCTTCCTCAGTGACGTCACGTAAGTCAACCTCCTTCCCCCAGCCGCGAACAATACCACGGGAAGGTTGAGCAGCACAAGCCCCCTGCGACGCCTGCTGCGGGTGTTCTCTTGCCGCCGTCCCCTCCTCCTCCTCCTCCCCCAAAGAAACACCTTGCTCATCATCCTCTGAGTCTGACTCGTCTTCTGCACACGACTTCTCTTCTTCCTCCTCCTCCCCCCTCTGTGCTGCCGCAGGTGTTGAGGAAACAGCTGGGTCTGATGAAAATTGGTCCCATGCCTGTTCCTGCCGTAACGGTTCCTGGTCATGCTCATTCACAGCTTCATCCGCCACTCTACGCACAGCACGCTCCAAGAAGTAAGCGTAGGGAATTAAGTCGCTGATGGTGCCCTCACTGCGGCTCACCAGGTTGGTCACCTCCTCAAACGGCCGCATGAGCCTGCATGCATTTTTCATCAGTGTCCAGTTGTCGGGCCAGAACATCCCCATCTTCCCAGACTGTTTCATTCTACTGTAGTTGTAGAGGTAGTGGGTGACGGCTTTCTTCTGTTCTAGCAGGCGGGAGAACATGAGCAGGGTCGAATTCCAGCGAGTCGGGCTATCGCAAATGAGGCGTCTCACCGGCATGTTGTTTTTCCGCTGAATTTCTGCAAATCGTGCCATGGCTGTGTAAGACCGCCTCAAATGCCCACAGAACTTCCTGGCCTGCTTTAGGACATCCGCTAAGCCAGGGTACTTTGCCACAAATCTTTGAACAACTAGATTCATGACATGTGCCATGCAGGGTATGTGTGTCAGCTTCCCCATATGCAAAGCGGCAAGCAGATTGCTGCCGTTGTCGCACACCACGTTGCCTATCTCCAGGTGGTGCGGGGTCAGCCACTCATCCACCTGTTTCTTAAGAGCAGCCAGGAGAGCTGCTCCAGTGTGACTCTCCGCTTTGAGACAAGACATGTCTAAGATGGCGTGACAGCGTCGTACCTGGCATGCAGCATAGGCCCTGCGGAGCTGGGGCTGTGTAGCTGGAGAGGAGAACTGCCACTCAGCCAAGGAGGAGGAGGACAGCGAAGAGCATGTAGCAGGAGGAGAGGAGGTGGCAGGAGGCCTGCCTGCAAGCCGTGGAGGTGTCACAATTTGGTCCGCTGCGCCCTGCTTGCCATCGTTCACCACCAGGTTCACCCAATGGGCTGTGTACGTAATGTAGCGGCCCTGCCCGTGCTTGGCAGACCAGGCATCCGTGGTCAGGTGTACCCTTGACCCAACGCTCTTCGCAAGAGATGACACCACTTGCCTCTCAACTTCACGGTGCAGTTGGGGTATGGCCTTCCTCGAAAAATAAGTGTGGCCTGGCATCTTCCACTGCGGTGTTCCGATGGCCACAAATTTACGGAAGGCCTCAGAGTCCACCAGCTGGTATGGTAACAGCTGCCGAGCTAACAGTTCCGCCACGCCAGCTGTCAGACGCCGGGCAAGGGGGTGACTGGCCGAAATTGGCTTCTTCCGCTCAAACATTTCCTTCACGGACACCTGACTGCTGCTGTGGGCAGAGGAGCAGGAACTGCTCAAGGGCAGAGGCGGAGTGGAGGAGGGTGCCTGTGAAGGTGCAAGGGAGAAAGCGGCAGAAGCAGATGATGCACCTGAAGGAGGAAGAGGAGAAGGAGGGTGACTTTTCTTTTGTGTGCTGCTGCTGCTTTTGCTCAGGTGGCCATCCCATTGCTGTTTGTGCCTTTTCTCCAGGTGCCTTCGTAAGGCACTTGTCCCTACGTGAGTGTTGGCCTTTCCACAGCTCAATTTTTGTTGGCAGAGCGAACAGATGGCTTTGGTCCGATCTGAGGCACACACATTAAAAAATTTCCACACCGCCGAGCCACCCTGGGATGTGGGCACTATGGGGACCTCAGCAGCTGATGCTGAAGGGCAAGTTGGCTGGCTGTACATAGGTGGCGATACATGGTGCCGGACTCTGCCACCAGCTTTTTCTGACGAAGAGCTGCCCCAGCTTCTTTCAGCAACTTCTCTCCTCCTACTACTCTCTGACTCCCCCTCTGAACTGTCCCCCTCTTCATCTCCTCTATTGGGAACATACAGAGGATCCCTATCATCGTCAGCATCGTAATCATCCTGCCCAGCTTCGCTTGCCTCAGAAAAATCCAAACATGCACCATCAGTAGGTCCTTCATCCTCCTTACACGTTACATCCATAGTGTTGTCGCGTAACGCAGACATATGAGCTGGTGAAAAATCATCTGGCTGTAACAACAATGGCTGTGCATCAGTGATTTCACCACTAAATAATTCTTGCGAAGTGTCAAATGCAGCGGAAGTGGTGCTAGTAGTAGCTGGTGGCTGAGCAAGATGAGGTGTTCTGTGTCGCTAAATACTCAACCACGTCCTGACAATCTTGGGAGGTGATGGGACGTGCCTTCTTCCGAGCACTGTACTATGGGCCAGGTCCACACGAAATTACATTTACACGACCTCGCGCAGACCTGCCGGGTGGCCTTCCTCTGGCTCTGGCACTACCTCTTTTGTCCATATCGGGTATGCACGGAGTGGTATATCACACTGCGTGCACTCACGTAGGTAGGTGGGTTCACTTAACTGCACAGGTATGCGCACTGATGCGGTGGGTTCACTGAACACAACAGGTATGCAGTGGCGGGTTCACTGAACACAACAGGTATGCAGTGGCGGGTTCACTGAACACAACAGGTATGCAGTGGCGGGTTCACTGAACACAACAGGTATGCAGTGGCGGGTTCACTGAACACAACAGGTATGCAGTGGCGGGTTCACTGAACACAACAGGTATGCAGTGGCGGGTTCACTGAACAGGTATGCAGTGGCGGGTTCACTGAACAGTACAGGTATACAGTGGCGGGTTCACTGAACACAACAGGTATGGAGTGGCGGGTTCACTGAACACAACAGGTATGCAGTGGTGGGTTCACTGAACACAACAGGTATGCAGTGGCGGGTTCACTGAACAGTACAGGTATACAGTGGCAGGTTCACTGAACAGAACAGGTATGCAGTGGCGGGTTCACTGAACAGTACAGGTATACAGTGGCAGGTTCACTGAACACAACAGGTATGCAGTGGCGGGTTCACTGAACACAACAGGTATGCAGTGGCGGGTTCACTGAACACAACAGGTATGCAGTGGCGGGTTCACTGAACAGGTATGCAGTGGCGGGTTCACTGAACAGTACAGGTATACAGTGGCGGGTTCACTGAACACAACAGGTATGCAGTGGCGGGTTCACTGAACAGAACAGGTATACAGTGGCGGGTTCACAGGACAGGTATGCAGTGGCAGGTTCACTGAACACAACAGGTATGCAGTGGTGGGTTCACTGAACAGGTATACAGTGGCGGGTCCACTGAACAGAACAGGTATGCAGTGGCGGGTTCACTGAACACAACAGGTATGCAGTGGTGGGTTCACTGAACAGGTATGCAGTGGTGGGTTCACTGAACACAACAGGTATGCAGTGGCGGGTTCACTGAACAGTACAGGTATACAGTGGCAGGTTCACTGAACAGAACAGGTATGCAGTGGAGGGTTCACTGAACAGTACAGGTATACAGTGGCAGGTTCACTGAACACAACAGGTATGCAGTGGCGGGTTCACTGAACACAACAGGTATGCAGTGATGGGTTCACTGAACACAACAGGTATGCAGTGGCGGGTTCACTGGACAGGTATGCAGTGGCGGGTTCACTGAACAGTACAGGTATACAGTGGCGGGTTCACTGAACACAACAGGTATGCAGTGGCGGGTTCACTGAACAGGTATACAGTGGCGGGTTCACTGAACAGAACAGGTATACAGTGGCGGGTTCACAGAACAGGTATGCAGTGGCAGGTTCACTGAACACAACAGGTATGCAGTGGCGGGTTCACTAAACAGGTATACAGTGACGGGTCCACTGAACAGAACAGGTATGCAGTGGCGGGTTCACTGAACACAACAGGTATGCAGTGGTGGGTTCACTGAACAGGTATGCAGTGGTGGGTTCACAGAACAGGTATGCAGTGGTGGGTTCACAGAACAGGTATGCAGTGGTGGGTTCACAGCACAGGTATGCAGTGGTGGGTTCACAGAACAGGTATGCAGTGGTGGGTTCACAGCACAGGTATGCAGTGGCAGGTTCACTGAACAGGTATGCAGTGATGGGTTCACAGCACAGGTATGCAGTGGCAGGTTCACTGAACAGGTATGCAGTGATGGGTTCACAGCACAGGTATGTAGTGGTGGGTTCACAGAACAGGTATGCAGTGGTGGGTTCACAGCACAGGTATGCAGTGGCAGGTTCACTGAACAGGTATGCAGTGATGGGTTCACAGAACAGGTATGCAGTGGCAGGTTCACTGAACAGGTATGCAGTGGTGGGTTCACAGTACAGGTATGCAGTGGTGGGTTCACAGAACAGGTATGCAGCCAGCCAGGAACAAGTTAAGCCTAACTAATCTTTCCCTGAGAGACAGTCTGCAGCAGCTCGCCCTACTCTCACTAACGCAGGCAGCACACGAGTGACCGTAATGGCCGCCGCTGCCTGCCTTATATAAGGGGGGTGGGGCTCCAGGGGCTAGTGTAGCCTAATTGGCTACACTGGGCCTGCTGACTGTGATGTAGAGGGTCAAAGTTGACCCCCAAGGTACATTATGGGGCGAACCGAACTTCCGCAAAGGTTCGCCAGCGGGACGTGAACGCGAACCACCAAAGTTCGCGTGGAACCGTTCGCCGGCGAACCGTTCGGCCCATCTCTATCCATGACACAAAAGGATGAGAGCCCTGCCCTTGCGAGCTTACAATCTAAAGGAAATGGGGTGGAAACAAGAGGTGGGGATGTATACAGTATATGTACAGGCAGTGCGTAATTAGGTTATTTAGTGGGTGCATGGCCTAATCTAGAGAATATGCTTGTCGGAAAAGGTGGGTTTTGAGGAAGCGTTTAAAAATTTCAAAGGTGGGAGAGTGGCGAATGTGTTGTGGAAGGGCATTCCAGAGGAGGGGTGAGGCACGTGAGAAGTCTTGTACACGTGAATGTGAGGAGGTAATTGTAGAAGAGGATAGAAGAAGCTCGTGTGCAGATTTGAGATTGCGGTTGGGTTGGTATCTGGAGACTAGTGAGGAGATGTACAGGGGAGAGAGATTGTGGAGAGCTTTGTAGGTTAGGGTTAAGAGTTTGAACTGAATCCTCTCATTAATTGGTAGCCAGTGAAGAGCTTGACAGAGAGGGTCAGCAGAGGAAGAGCGAGAGGAGAGATGAATGAGTCGAGCAGCAGAGTTCAGTACAGAATTGAGCGGTGTTAGTCGGTTAGTTGGAAGTCCACCAAGCAATATATTGCAATAGTCCAATCGAGATATAATAAGAGCATGTACTAACATTTTGGTTGTGTCATGGGAGAGAAAAGGTTTTTTCAGTTGGAAATGGCAGGAGCTGGTTAGGGAGTTAATGTGAGGAGTAAATGAGAGAGAAGAATCAAATATTACCCCCAAGCACCGTGCTTTGGGAACTGATGTTATAGACGTGTTGTTAACATTTATTGTAAATTCAGGCAAAGGGGTGGACAGGGATGGTGGAAAGACTATTAGTTCAGTTTTATTCATATTAAGTTATAAGAAGCGAGAGGACATGAAAGAGGAAATAGCGGCCAGGCAGTCGGGAACCCGTGTGAGGAGGGAGTTAAGGTCTGGGGCCGAGAGGTACAGTTGTGTATCGTCTGCATATAGGTGGTATTGGAAACCAAATGAGCTGATTAAGTTACCAAGACCGTGCATGTAGATGGAGAAGAGGAGGGGACCGAGGACAGAGCCTTGAGGTACCCCTACAGACAGAGGATGTGAAGAGGAGGCCTGATCTGAATAAGAAACAGTGAAAGACCTTCCAGAGAGGAAGGAAGATATCCAGGAGAGAGAGAGGTTCTTTATTCCTATAGATGAAAGGATCTGTAGGAGTAGAGTGTGGTTGACAGTGTCGAATGCTGATGACAGATCTAGAAGGATGAGTATGGAATAATAGCCTTTGGATTTAGCTGTGAGGAGATCATTAGCTACTTTTGTGAGGGCTGTTTCTGTGGAGTGGTTTGGCCGGAAGCCAGATTGGAACTGATCAAGCAAGGAATTTGCAGATAAATACTGACTTAGTTCAGCATGAATGTGGCGTTCAAGTAATTTAGATGCAAATGGAAGAAGTGACACTGGGCGGTAGTTAGCAAGTTCGGTGGGGTCTAGAGATGGTTTTTTAAGTAGTGGTGTTACAACAGCCCTCTTGAGTGAGGATGGAAAAATTCCGGTGGAGAGGGATAGGTTAAACAGCGATGTTAGAGCAGGGATGAGGGATGTGGATAGCTGTGGAACATATAAACATATAGAGCTGCAAACACTTCTAGATTACCAGGAAGTGTCTGGTCTTTTCTTTTCACTCTCATTATTATGAATGAACATGACTCCTGATTGGAGTCATGTTCATTCATATACAGAGACTTTGATTGGCTCACCAATCTCTGAACTGTAAGTCCAGCAGTGAACAAGTGGTAGCGCACACACTCGCTGCTAGCGAGACTCGAACTGGTTGCATATAAATGTCCAGTTTGAGTTAATAAGTGAAACAGAACATGAAAAAATATCTCCTAGGAGAAAACTTAGGAGAAATAGTGAATTACACATGGGCCAAGGTGTTTTTTTTCTGTTGAGCTTAGAAGACAGAAAATCCAACCATTCCTGAACGATGCACCTTGCCAGCAGTAAAGATGCTTCCACCTATGATACATTTCAGAATGTAAGGAAAGGAAATGTTACAATGGGCAAAAACTGACTAAATCATTTATATATGTACTGTATAATATTGTAAAAAAAAATAATTATTATGCTATTTTTGTTACTGTTCCTCTTTAAAGAGAATCTGTATTGTTAAAATCGCACAAAAGTAAACATACCAGTGCGTTAGGGGACATCTCCTATTAGCCTCTGTCACAATTTCGCCGCTCCTCGCCGCATTAAAAGTGGTTAAAAACAGTTTTTAAACGTTTGTTTATAAACAAACAAAATGGCCACCAAAACAGGAAGTAGGTTGATGTACAGTATGTCCACACATAGAAAATACATCCATACACAAGCAGGCTGTATACACCCTTCCTTTTGAATCTCAAGAGATCATTTGTGTGTTTCTTTCCCCCTGCAGCTATCTTCCACTGAAGTGTCAGGCTGTTTCTTCCTGCAGAGTGCAGACAGCTCTGCCTGTATGTAATTCCTCAGTATGTGAAAGCCCAGCCAGCTCAGAGGAGGATTTATCCAGCTTGTAAAAGATAAGAGAGAAGCTGCCCTAATCTAAATAATACACAGGCAGTGTGCAGAGAGGGGCCTGGAGGGGGGAAATGCATCACAGAACCACAACAATGAAGAACTTGGCAGCCTTCCAGACACAGGCTGACAAGTCTGACAAGAGAGAGATAAGTTGATTTATTACAGAGATGGTGATAGTAGAACGTGCTGCAGTAAGCCAGAACACATTAGAATAGCTTTTGGAACTTGTAGGATGATAAAAAAAACAGGATGCAATTTTTGTTACGGAGTCTCTTTAAGCAATTATGTATGAGGAAAATTTGTTACATCAGATGCTGTGATGCTCATGTGGCCACAACCTGCTCCTTACCACTCACATATTTGACTGTGGTTTTCCACCTGTTCTCCCAGCATGTGGGACCGGACCACAAACAAACCAGCATAGATAGACAAAGTACAAGGGCTGAGTCAAGGCAGAGGCAAGAGAGGCTCCAGCCTTAGGGCGCAGTGTAGAGGGGGCGCACAACTCACTCAGCTATCATACCACTATGGTGCTTGAAGCAAAGATAAATAAGAAAAGGGGATACATGGCTGTGACCGCAAGCCAGAAAACTAGAGATTAAGGTCTTGGGGGGAGTTGGGGGCCCTGGGGTGCCTCTTAGTGTGTGATAGCTGGGGTGGGAGGGATGGGGGGGGGGGGGCACACTTTGGTGTCTTAGCCTTGGGTGCAGGGATGAGCAGAAACGACGCCAGTGCAAATTTACGCATCGTAGTTTGTAGGTGAAGTTTCAAAACTACGCTTACAAATTTACGCATAGCGAAGTACCGTTACGCGTAGCTTATGCCCACTATGCGTAGTTAACATGTGTATTGCGTAGTGAACTACGAATGCGTTACTGCGTCTAATTTTCCACGTGCGATTGTATTCTTACAAATTTACACATTAGAAAGGGGAATGTATGCATAGAAGAGTTCCCGGCATAAGCAATTAAAGAGGAATAAATGCATAAAATTTTCTGCAATTGCGTATTTTAACCTCCCTGGCGGTTAATTTTTTTTGCCAAATTGGCAAAAAAACCTTTTTTTTTAAATTTTTTTTTTTGTTTCATGTAAAGCTACCAGAGTGGTAGCTACATGAAACACCACTAGAGGGCGCATGTGTCCCTCTAGTGCGATCGTCGCCGGCATCTATAGCAAACAGGGGAACGCGTATACAACGCGTTCCCCTGTTTGGCTTCTCCTGTCGCCATGGCGACGATCGGGATGACGTCATGGACGTCAGCCGACGTCCTGACGTCAGACACCTCCGATCCAGCCCATAGCGCTGCCCGGAACTCATTGGTCCGGGCAGCGCAGGGCTCTGGCGGGGGGGGGGGCCCTCTTTCGCCGCTGCGTGCGGCCGATCGCCGCAGAGCGGCGGCGATCAAGCTGTGCGCGCGGCTAGCAAAGTGCTGGCTGCGCGCACAGCAATTTACAGATTAAAAATCGCCCCACCAGGGGCTGAGATCTCCCCCTGCGCGGCATAGCCCGAGCTC
This sequence comes from Hyperolius riggenbachi, assembly GCF_040937935.1. NCBI lineage: Eukaryota > Metazoa > Chordata > Amphibia > Anura > Hyperoliidae > Hyperolius > Hyperolius riggenbachi. The sequence continues at coordinate 36,663,707 of NC_090654.1, forward strand.
AGCTCGGGCTTACCGCCAGGGAGGTTAATGCGTATTCTACCAAATGCATACGAAGCGAATATTTGATTTCGAAGCCGTAGTTTGGTGAAGCGTAATTGCGTAGAACTACGCGTAGTTCCAGCGTAGCGAAGTTGGCTGACTACGACCATCCCTGCTTCAGTGCTGGAGGACCTTATCCCGACTCTGCAGAGCAATGTAGGTGGTGGTGTACGCGAACAGTCATGAGAGTGGAATTATGCTTAGGACACGACACTGGTGGTGCGGTGCGGGCGGTAGCAACTGAGTCTGGAGGTGAAGAGGACGCCTGTGAGTTGTGAATATTAATAACGTCTGGAATCTTTGATTTACATTTGGCCATACTAAGTTTGCACAGGGTAATGTCTCTGGAGCTCCAAAACATCATGATTTATTTAAATGAGACCTGAATTCAAGCACAACAGATTGCCAAAGAATGCAGACTGTGTTACTGGAAACATATAGGAGCATTATTTGGTCTAATTTGTAGAAAAAAGTTGTAAGAGGCATCATCTAAAGGAGGCCATTTACCATACTTTTTTTTTTATTCAATCAATTTTCTGGATTGATTGAAAAATCAAACCAATACATCAAACACTATTTTTTTCTTTTAATTCGACAAAATGATTGGAAAATTCAGGAAATATGATTGATTTTTTTTACAATAAAAAAGCATTCCATTTTCCTATACACAGTGGCTCCGAGCACTGCTACACTGACCTCAAGCCACCTGAAGAAGCGGGTTCATACCAGTGAAATGTGTTGTTCGGTGTGTTTTTTTAATAAAATTACTACATTTTTACTTCAACTATGCTTCATTCTTGAGGTAAGTTTTTCTTACCTTTTAAACTTTTTTTTTTTTTTTAGATATTTTATATTTTTGGGGAGCCTCCTTCCCTTCCAATTTATGCTTCAACACCTACAGAGGTTGCTTTTAGTTCAGTACTATACTGTAAGCTCTTGGGGACAAGGTTTCACTATACCACTAGACTGTAAGCTCCTCAGCTCCTAGAGAAAGATGTTGTTATATACCACTAAACCAAGGGACGGTTCTAGCAAAAATGGGGCCCTGGGCAAAATTTGCAAGTCCCTGCAGAGCCACCAACCCCCCCATCCACAAATGCAGCGATATTTGAAAAAGCTTCCCACCCCCAAATTAGCAACATATTCGTGAGGGGCACCTCTACTCCATGACCCAGTGGTATGTACTCACTTTACTCACATACAGTGGCAGCTCCAGTGTCAAATTGTTGCCACGATGGCTGGCTGGTGGGGCCCATTTTGGTGATCTGAATCAATGTTTGTATGGTGAGCTTTCTATCCAGATACATTATTTAAATAGGATCTTGAAAGGATTGTGAGGTACTTATGGCAAATAGATAAGATCCTTGGCCTACATAGACTCAGGCTGACATGGAGAGTTTTTTTACAGGCCCTATTCTGTTTACTGTATGCTGCTGGAAACAGTTAACTGTATGTTACTGAGCAGAGGAGGCACTCAGTGGGGCACAGTGCCCTAGCGTGCCCAGTGTAGTGCTCACATCACATGCCTTCAGGTCACATGGAAGAGTTGACAGCAAGCATGAAGACATAAGGACAATGCCTAACGGAGGAGTGTGTGCTGGCCAGACAGATGAGTGGAGAGTGCACTCTGCTAATGCTAATACTCTGCAGAGGCCCCGGGATAGCACTATAAATTGAAGGGAGACCTGGGAGGCCCATCAGCTGGCCCTGTGCAATTGCCCAGTTTTCCTCTATGGAAGCACTGGACCTGACAAGACTGTCACCATATGAATAAGGTGAAAACTTCTGGGGCAGGTTGTCTCTATACTAGTAGACTGTAAGCTCTTGGGGCAGGTTGGCTCTATACTACTATCTCCCAGGGGCAGGATGCCTATACATCACTAGACTATAAGCTCCTGGGTGCAGGTTATCTCTATAACTCTAGATTGTAAGATCTGGACCTGGAGGAAAGATTTCTTAATACACTAAACTGTAAGCTCATATTGCTCACTATAAACAAATAGACTGTAATCTCCAAGGGTCAGGTTGCCTATATACAGCTGGACTGTAAGCTCCCAGGGGCAGGCTGCCTATCTACAACTAGACTGTAAGCTGCTGGGGGCAGGTTGCCTATCTACAACTAGACTGTAAGCTGCTGGGGGCAGGTTGCCTATATACAACAGGTTGTCTCTAATCCATCAGACTATAAGCTCCTGGGGGCAAGATATTTCTATGCCACTAAACTGTAAGCTCCTGGGGGCAGGTTGTCTCTAATCCATCAGACTGTAAGCTCCTTGGGGCAGGATGCCTATATACCACCAGACTGTAAGCTCCTAGGGACATGTTGTCTGTAAACCATCAGACTGTAAGCTCCTATGGACAGGTTGTCTCTAAACCATCAAACTGTAAGATCCTGGGGAGAGGTTGTCTCTAATCCATCAGACTGTAAGCTCCTGGGGTCAAGATATCTCTATGCCACTGTAAGCTCCTTGGGGCAGGTTGCCTTTATACCACCAGACTGTAAGCTCCTAGGGACAGGTTGTCTCTTAACCATCAGACTGTAAGCTCCTAGGGACAGGTTGTCTCTTAACCATCAGACTGTAAGCTCCTGGGGACAGGTTGTCGCTACAATGCAAGCTTATTGGGGGCGTGTTGTCGTTTTACCACTTGCCTGTAGACTCCTAGGACAGGGAGTCACACTACTACTCTGGGCTGTCACACTAGGGCAGGGAGTCACACTACTACTCTGGGTTGTCACACTAGGGCAGGGAGTCACACTACTACTCTGGGTTGTCACACTAGGGCAGGGAGTCACACTACTACTGTGGGTTGAGTCTGCCGCAATAGGTAGTGAGCCATGATGGATGGGTTGGTACTGGTACAGATTTATTCCTCAGATTTCCTGCGCTCGGGCTTCTCACAGAGTCGGGGATTTGGTGTCAGTTGCTGCCCTTTTCTCTTGCTGTGATTTATTGGGGGGTTTTGTTTGGGATACGGAAAACAGAGAGCGTTACTCTGGGCCTCATATGACAGGACTCTCCATCTTCGCCTTTCCACCTGCAGCTCTGGGATTACATGACATTTGTATGGAATTACGATCCCTTCTTCCAGCCCAGCCCCTTCCCCTATGACGTCCTGCGTCCCCCTCATTAACGCCGCTCACCTGCAGCATGTCACCGTCTGCTGTGCTGGAGGGAGAGGAGACGCCGCTCTTCTGCTCGGCAACAGTAAAAATAGGATTATATTGTTCCCTATTGCCAATCCATGATGTACTATGTGGAAAAAGGAGCACTCCGACCAGCAGTGATATTGGAGAGCCGGGGTGACTGACACTGATAGAACAAGGACTGCCTACAGAAAGCTGACATGTAAGCAATACTAGGAGGGTTGACACTGATTGGATAAGGAGGTTGTAGCATTAAAAGACCACTATTGGGAAAAGAGTAACATTTAAAGAGGAACTAACCATGGTTTGAACTTCCCTCCAATCAGTAGCTGATACCTCCTTTCCCACCAAAAATCTTTTCCTTTTCTCAAATAGATCATAAGGGGGTCTCTATGGCTGATATTGTGGTGAAACCCCTCCCACAGTGTGATGTCATGACCATGGTCCTGATAGTGTGCGGTCTGTGACCCTCATGAATTAATTAAATGACAGCACTCCTTTTGATCACCATAGTTTCATCATCTGTAGGGTTTAAAGAGGAACTCCAGTGAAAATAATGTAATAAAAAAAAAAGTGCTTCATTTTTACAATAATTATGTATAAATGATTTGGTCAGTGTTTGCCCATTGTAAAATCTTTTAAATCCCTGATTTACATTCTGACATTTATCACATGGTGACATGTATTACTGTTGGCAGGTGATGTAGCTGCTGCATGTTTTTTTGGCAGTTGGAAACAGCTGTAAACAGCTATTTCCCACAGTGCAGCAAGGCTCACAGACAGGAAACTGCCAAGAGTATCATGGTCATCAGTTTCTTGTGGGAGGGGTTTCACCACAATATCAGCCATACAGCGCCCCCTGATGGTCTGTTTGTGAAAAGGAATAGATTTGTCATGTAAAAGGGGGTATCAGCTACTGATTGGGATAAAGTTCAATTCTTGGTTGGAGTTTCTCTTTAAGAAAGAGCTCAACATAATGCATTACAGTTAAACTGAACTGAAGCATGCATACACTCCAAAGTGATTAGTGGTTCATGAGTGGTTGACTGATGAATCCGCACGGACCAAACGCGTAGGGCGGAGCCAGACGCATCTGACTTCACTGGAAGTGGTAACACTCGCCGATCGGACAAACATTGAGCAGAGATACCGTGGTAGAAAAGGGACGCCGGGACCACACTAAGGAAGTGATACTGCTAGGCTGTGAAGCCCGATAGGCCTGAAAACTACATGCATCACGTGAGTGCGCTGAATAGCGCAGGCAAAGTGCTAGTCTTTGAGATTGTTTTACACTATGATTGGTTTTATTGTTTTTTACATGTGGATTTTGGATTAAACATTTGCACCTTTGGAAGCCGGAGCAGTGGAATTTGGCTCATTTGATATAAACGCTAGGCCCACCTGGATGTGAAGTGGATCTCATCTGGTGAGCTGCTATATTGAAGGGCTTGTATTTGGACTTATGCACAGAGTGAAGCACATTGAACCACTGATCACTTTGGGGTGTATGCATGCATCAGTTCAGTTTAACAGTAATGCACTATGTGTGAGTTTTTTCTTAAAGAGACACTGAAGCGAAAAAAAAATTATGATGATATGATTTGTATGTGTAGTACAGCTAAGAAATAAAACAATAAGATCAGATACATCAGTCTAATTGTTTCCAGTACAGGAAGAGTTAAGAAACTCCAGTTGTTATCTCTATGCAAAAAAGCCATTAAGCTCTACGACTTTCAAAGTCCTGGAGAGGGCTGTCTTCTGACTTTTATTATCTCAACTGTAAGTAAACAAATGTCTTTTTCTCTGCCAGAGGAGAGGTCATTAGTTCACAGACTGCTCTGAAAGAATCATTTTAAATGCTTTGGGCCTGATTCACAAAGCGGTGCTAACAGTTAGCACGCTGGTGAAAAGCCCTTTATCATGCCTAAACTCAGTTTAGGCTGGTTTCACAGTGGGACGTTACAGGCGCACGTTAGAGCAGCCTGTAACGCAGCCCACCGCACAGTAATGAAAAATCAATGGGGCTGTTCACAGTGCGGACGTTGCGTTACATTGTTACGCTGCGTCACAAGACAACGTACTGCATGCAGCACTTTGGACGCGGCTGAGCCGCGTTAGACTGCTTGCACATGCTCAGTAATGTTGGGGAGGAGCGGAGAGCGGCCAGGCACATGGCTAATTAATATGCACTGCACGTTATGCCGTGCAGTGTTTACTTCCTGGAGCAGCCGCTCTGTGCGGCGATTGGCTGGCGGGACCACGTGATGCCGCATGCGCACAAGAGTGCGCATCACGGCATCACTGACGCCAGAGTGAGCTGCACAACGCGGCTCACTCTGACGTCCAGATCCAGCACCACCAGGCGTTGAGTTAGGGGGACGTTATGCGACCTTAACGCCCCCTCTAACGCAACGTCCTGGTGTGAAATTAGCCTTAGGCATGATAAGTTTAGGTGTGATAAGTCTAGGGGCCTGATTCACAAAGCGGTGCTAACAGTTAGCACCCTGGTGAATAGCCCTTTATCATGCCTAAACTCAGTTTAGGCATGATAAGTTTAGGTGTGATAAGTTTAGGCATGATAAGTTTAGGTGTGATAAGTTTAGGTGTGATAAGTTTAGGTGTGATAAGTTTAAGCGCCAACTGCGTTAGCACCGCAGTGCACAGCTGATCAAAAGTTTTACGCTAGCAAAGTCTGGTGCACTTTGCATAGAGTTTAATAGCGCTGCTTTGCATGCGGGACTTTGCAAGCGATCTAAACTTATCTAAACTTAGCATGCCTAAACTTATCACACCTAAACTTATCATGCCTAAACTTATCACACCTAAACTGGCTTTTCACCAGAGTGGTGCAATGGTTATCATGCCTAAAGTCTCTAACTGGGTTAGCACCGCTTTGTGAATCGAGCCCTAGGTGTGATAAGTTTAGGCATGATAACTTTAGGCATGATAACTTTAGGCATGATAAGTTTAAGCGCCAACTGGGTTAGCATCGCAGTGCACAGCTGATCAAAAGTTTTGTGCTGGCAAAGTCTGGTGCACTTTGCATAAAGTTTAATGGTGCTGCTTTGTGTGCGGGACTTTGCAAGCGATCTAAACTTATCTAAACTTATCATGCCTAAACTTATCACACCCAGAGGCGTTTCTAGGGTCCTTGGAGATCAGTGGCACCTGTGGGCACCAGGCGGGGAGGTACATGCGTCGCGCGCCGCGGCAAAAAATGGGCGTGGCCATGAGGTGAGTGGGCGTGGCCATGGGTGGGGCCAAATGTACATGAACTTAGCAGCGGTGTAAGCTATGGATAACGGGCCTGCCCATCGAAATATTGGACGGAGCCCCCTGTCCTTTATTTAGATCATTTACAATCAGTATAGGCATAGATCAAAGATGTATACGCACATACAATTTTGATTGGTCAATCACTGACCCCCAATTTTCCCACCCCCGTGCAGTAAGTGGGCCAACAGACAATGAATTTTATGAACAGAGCTAAAATTGGCTAATCAAAATTGTATGTGTGTACCAGGCTTTACAGCTAATACTGTACATACTGAAAGTAGCAGGGATCAGCATACAATACAGCTGGTTTACAATCAATAAAGGCACAGAGTAACACCTTACACTGTACACACTGGAGGTAAATCAGCACACAGTGCAAGCACTAGAGAACAGCGTATACTGTACATACTGTAGGCAGCAGAATTCAGCACACTGCAGCTAGCGTGCCAAAAATATGACGATCACGTTGTGCGGCGTGATTATCGCGCCGCACCAAAAAATTGGTGGGCCATGGACCAGAATATAGGTGTGGTAACGGGTGGAGACAAATTTACATGAACCTAGCAATGGTGGGACATCAGATTAGGACAGTGGTGGCGAACCTTTTGGAGGCCGAGTGCCCAAACTGCAACTCAAAAGTCACTTATCTATCGCAAAGTGGCAACAGCAATTTAAACTAAATACTGTACAAACGTTTTAACACATACATGAACATTATGGAAAATCCAAGTTGAAAATAAACTGTGAAGATAAACAATTTCATCCATCCTACTCCTGAAAAATGTATTCAATTTTTTAGAACCTCCCAGTTTTATTTTCTGTTTTAAAACGCTAAAAAAGTAGGTTTAATGCTATTGTCTCATATGATAAGGATTCAGCTTTTCCCATAGTCTCGCAGTTAGCAATCATGTGACCCCCAACAAGACATATTCAGCAATCATGAGGCCCCCAACAAATCATGAGGCCCCCAACAAGACAAATTCAGCAATCATGAGGCCTCCAACAAATCATGAGGCCCCCAACAAGACAAATTCAGCAATCATGAGGCCCCCAACAAATCATGAGCCCCCCAACAAGACAAATTCAGCAATCATGAGGCCCCCAACAAATCATGAGGCCCCCAACAAGACAAATTCAGCAATCATGAGGCCCCCAACAAATCATGAGGCCCCCAACAAGACAAATTCAGCAATCATGAGGCCCCCAACAAATCATGAGGCCCCCAACAAGACAAATTCAGCAATCATGAGGCCCCCAACAAGACAAATTCAGCAGTCATGAGGCACATAGACAGCATTTCACATAAATAGGCAGAATGCCCCCTTAATATGGTAGCCCCCCAAGTTAGGTAGTGAGTGACAGGGACCCCCAGGTTAGCTAGTGAGTGACAGGCGCCTCCAGTTAGGTAGTGAGTGACAGGGACCCCGATAGTGAGTGACAGGGAGCACCTTTAGGTAGTGAGTGAGTGACAGGGAGCCCCTTTAGGCAGCGAGTGAGTGACAGGGAGCCCCTTTAGGCAGCGAGTGAGTGACAGGGAGCCCCTTTAGGGAGAGAGTGAGTGACAGGGAGCCCCTTTAGGGAGTGAGTGAGTGACAGGGAGCCCCTTTAGGGAGTGAGTGAATGACAGGGAGCCCCTTTAGGGAGTGAATGAGTGCCAGGGAGCCCCTTTAGGGAGTGAGTGAGTGCCAGGGAGCCCCTTTAGGGAGTGAGTGAGTGCCAGGAAGCCCCTTTAGGGAGTGAGTGAGTGCCAGGAAGCCCCTTTAGGGAGTGAGTGAGTGAGTGAGTGAGTGAGTGAGTGAGTGAGTGCCAGGGGAGCCCCTTTAGGGAGTGAGTGAGTGACAGGGAGCCCCTTTAGGGAGTGAGTGACAGGGAGCCCCTTTAGGGAGTGAGTGAGTGACAGGGAGCCCCTTTAGGGAGTGAGTGAGTGACAGGGAGCCCCTTTAGGGAGTGAGTGAGTGACAGGGAGCCCCTTTAGGGAGTGAGTGAGTGACAGGGAGCCCCTTTAGGGAGTGAGTGCGTGACAGGGAGCCCCTTTAGGGAGTGAGTGCGTGCCAGGGAGCCCCTTTAGGGAGTGAGTGCGTGCCAGGGAGCCCCTTTAGGGAGTGAGTGCGTGCCAGGGAGCCCCTTTAGGGAGTGAGTGAGTGACAGGGAGCCCCTTTAGGGAGTGAGTGAGTGACAGGGAGCCCCTTTAGGGAGTGAGTGAGTGCCAGGGAGCCCCTTTAGGGAGTGAGTGAGTGCCAGGGAGCCCCTTTAGGGAGTGAGTGAGTGCCAGGGAGCCCCTTTAGGGAGTGGGTGCGTGCCAGGGAGCCCCTTTAGAGAGTGAGTGAGTGCCAGGGAGCCCCTTTAGGGAGTGAGTGCGTGCCAGGGAGCCCCTTTAGGGAGTGAGTGAGTGCCAGGAAGCCCCTTTAGGGAGTGAGTGAGTGCCAGGAAGCCCCTTTAGGGAGTGAGTGCCAGGGGAGCCCCTTTAGGGAGTGAGTGAGTGACAGGGAGCCCCTTTAGGGAGTGAGTGAGTGACAGGGAGCCCCTTTAGGGAGTGAGTGACAGGGAGCCCCTTTAGGGAGTGAGTGCGTGCCAGGGAGCCCCTTTAGGGAGTGAGTGCGTGCCAGGGAGCCCCTTTAGGGAGTGAGTGCGTGCCAGGGAGCCCCTTTAGGGAGTGAGTGCGTGCCAGGGAGCCCCTTTAGGGAGTGAGTGAGTGACAGGGAGCCCCTTTAGGGAGTGAGTGAGTGACAGGGAGCCCCTTTAGGGAGTGAGTGAGTGACAGGGAGCCCCTTTAGGGAGTGAGTGCCAGGGAGCCCCTTTAGGGAGTGAGTGAGTGCCAGGGAGCCCCTTTAGGGAGTGAGTGAGTGACAGGGAGCCCCTTTAGGGAGTGGGTGCGTGCCAGGGAGCCCCTTTAGGGAGTGAGTGAGTGCCAGGGAGCCCCTTTAGGGAGTGAGTGAGTGCCAGGGAGCCCCTTTAGGGAGTGAGTGAGTGCCAGGGAGCCCCTTTAGGGAGTGAGTGCCAGGGAGCCCCTTTAGGGAGTGAGTGAGTGACAGGGAGCCCCTTTAGGGAGTGAGTGCGTGCCAGGGAGCCCCTTTAGGGAGTGAGTGCGTGCCAGGGAGCCCCTTTAGGGAGTGAGTAAGTGAGTGAGTGACAGGGAGGCCCCCCCTCTAGCCGCCGCCGCCGCCGCTCCCCCCCCTACCTCTCAGCAGACCTCAGGATCAGCGGCGACCCGACCAGATGTACGAGCGGGCGCTGGACGCACCCGCTCGATATGCGGAAGTGATGTCACTTCCGCATATCAGTGCGGGCGCTGGGTCCTAGCGCCCGCACGATTGGTCGCCGGCTCGCCGCCTGATCCTGAGGTTTGAGACTGTCAGTGACGCGGTGGCTGGAGGGAGCCGCTGAGTCTTGACAGAGGGGGCGGCCGGGCGGAGATCCGTGGCACCCCAGGACAGATTGGGGGCACGTGCCCCCCTAAAACAGGGCTAGCGACGCCCCTGATCACACCTAAACTTATCACGCCTAAACTGGCTTTTCACCAGCGTGGTGCAATAGTTATCATGCCTAAAGTCTCTAACTGGGTTAGCACCGCTTTGTGAATCGAGCCCTGAGTGTTGTAAATCTGCACATATTAGAGAATGATGCAATGTTAGAAAAAACACTATATACCTGAAAATAAAAATATGAGAATATTTTCTTTGCTGCTAATCTTCTAGTAATTATTCATAGTACACAACCAATTCATTATATCATATATTTTTTTTCGCTTCAGTGTCTCTTTAAACCCTACAGATTATGAAATGGTGATCAAGAGGAATTAATGGTTTGCTTATGGACTTTTTGATAGTGAACACTCTGAGCATCTGAGAGACTTGTAGAGAGACAGGCAGGAGCAGTTTGTATAATCTATGTGATCCTCATTGCATTGTAGGAAATAACGTCTTTTTCCAACTGCCAAGCAATACCTCTGTGACTATTAGTGACTGACACTGATAGAACAAGGACTGGCTGCAGGAATGAGAGGAGGAGCAGGAGTGACTGACACTGACAGAACAAGGACTGGCTGCAGGAATGAGAGGGAGAGCAGGGGTGACTGACACTGACAGAACAAGGACTGGCTGCAGGAATGAGAGGAGGTGCAGGAGTGACTGACACTGGTAGAACAAGGACTGGCTGCAGGAATGAGAGGAGGAGCAGGGGCGGCTGACACTGATAGAACAAGGACTGGCTGCAGGAATGAGAGGGAGAGCAGGGGTGACTGACACTGATAGAACAAAGACTGGCTGCAGGAATGAGAGGAGGAGCAGGGGCGGCTGACACTGATAGAACACGGACTGGCTGCAGGAATGAGAGGGAGAGCAGGGGTGACTGACACTGACAGAACAAGGACTGGCTGCAGGAATGAGAGGAGGAGCAGGGGCGACTGACAGAACAAGGACTGGCTGCAGGAATGAGAGGAGGAGCAGGAGTGACTGACACTGACAGAACAAGGACTGGCTGTAGGAATGAGAGGAGGAGCAGGAGTGACTGACACTGATAGAACAAGGACTGGCTGCAGGAATGAGAGGAGGAGCAGGAGTGACTGACACTGACAGAACAAGGACTGGCTGCAGGAATAAGAGGAGGAGCAGGGGTGACTGACACTGATAGAACAAGGACTGGCTGCAGTAATGAGAGGAGGAGCAGGGGCGACTGACACTGATAGAACAAGCACTGGCTGCAGGAATGAGAGGAGGAGAAGGAGTGACTGACACTGATAGAACAAGGACTGGCTGCAGGAATGAGAGGAGGAGCAGGGGCGACTGACACTGACAGAACAAGGACTGGCTGCAGGAATGAGAGGAGGAGCAGGGGCGACTGACACTGACAGAACAAGGACTGGCTGCAGGAATGAGACGAGGAGCAGGGGCAACTGACACTCATAGAACAAGGACTGGCTGCAGAAATGAGACGAGGAGCAGGGGCGACTGACACTGATAGAACAAGGACTTTCCAGGAATGACAGGAGGAGCAGGGGCGACTGACACTGACAGAACAAGGACTGGCTGCAGGAATGAGAGGAGGAGCAGGGGCGACTGACACTGATAGAACAAGGACTTTCCAGGAATGAGAGGAGGAGCAGGGGTGACTGACACTGACAGAACAAGGACTGGCTGCAGGAATGAGAGGAGGCGCAGGGGCGACTGACACTGATAGAACAAGGACTGGCTGCAGGAATGAGACGAGGAGCAGGGGCGACTGACACTGATAGAACAAGGACTGGCTGCAGAAAAGAGAGGAGGAGCAGGGGCGACTGACACTGATAGAACAAGGACTTTCCAGGAATGAGATGAGGAGCAGGAGTGACTGACACTGATAGAACAAGTACTGGCTGCAGGAATGAGAGGAGGAGCAGGGGCGGCTGACACTGATAGAACAAGGACTTTCCAGGAATGAGAGGAGGAGCAGGGGTGACTGACACTGATAGAACAAGGACTGGCTGCAGGAATGAGAGGAGGAGCAGGGGCGACTGACACTGATAGAACAAGGACTGGCTGCAGGAATGAGAGGAGGAGCAGGAGTGACTGACACTGATAGAACAAGTACTGGCTGCAGGAATGAGAGGAGGAGCAGGGACGGCTGACACTGATAGAACAAGGACTTTCCAGGAATGAGAGGAGGAGCAGGGGTGACTGACACTGATAGAACAAGGACTGGCTGCAGGAATGAGAGGAGGAGCAGGGGCGACTGACACTGATAGAACAAGGACTGGCTGCAGGAATGAGACGAGGAGCAGGGGCAACTGACACTGATAGAACAAGGACTTTCCAGGAATGAGAGGAGGAGCAGGGGTGACTGACACTGATAGAACAAGGACTTTCCAGGAATGAGAGGAGGAGCAGGGGCGACTGACACTGACAGAACAAGGACTTTGCAGGAATGAGAGGAGGAGCAGGAGTGACTGACACTGACAGAACAAGGACTTTGCAGGAATGAGAGGAGGAGCAGGGGGATTGACACTAATAGAAGAACGACTGGCTGCAAGAATGAGGAGCAGGGGAGACTGACAGCGAGAACACAGGTTCTAGATGTAGGAATGAGAGCCAGGCCCGGATTTACATCACAGGAGCCTATAGGCACAATTGCCCTGGCACCCTAGACTTCCCCCTCATGAACCTACAAACACCTGTCGAACTGCACCGCAAGTATGCTGGCCGTCCCAGCTGTCACTTCTCCCTTCGTTCTCTTGCCTCATCATAAGTAGCTACAGGTGCCCCTTAGTAATAGGTAGCCAGATCAATCCTCAGTATTAACCTCCTTGCCGGTTATCCCGAGCTCAGCTCGGGGTAACCTGCGCAGGAGAATTTCTCAGGCCCCGCTTGGCCGATTTGCATAATTTTTTTGTTACATGCAGCTAGCACTTTGCTAGCTGCTCGTAACATCCGATCGCCTCCGCTCACCGCCGATCCGCTTTGGTGACGTCATCCCGCCCCGTCGCCATGGTGACGGGGAAGCCCAGCAGGAAATCCCGTTCTGAACGGGATTTCCTGCTTGCAAAGATCGTCGTCGGCGATCGAAGTAGGTAGGGGGATGCCGCTTGTCAGCGGCTATCATGTAGCGCTACATGATTTAAAAAAAAATAAAAATTAAAAAGTGCTGCGCCACCCCCTTGCAGTCAGAATTGGACCGGCAAGGGGGTTAAGTAGGTAGAGGTGCCCCAGACTGAAAGGAGATCTGGTCAGTGGAATGCAGAGGCCTGAGTGAGTAACCCTTTCATTTACACTCCGCTTGTGCCTCTGAAAACGGAAGTAGGGAGGGAAGCACTTGGGGAGGTGAGTGAGCCGCCTCCATCTTCAGGCGCCTGTAGGCATGTGCCTACAGTGCCTTATGGTAAATGCGGCCAAGATGAGAGCATAGAAGAAGAGGAGGGGTGACTGAAGAACTGGTTGCAGGGATGGTAAACATGGGTGACATGAAAAGTACTTTTATTGTCGCACAATGACAATAAAGTTCTTGAATCTAGATCAAGGACCGGCTGTATAAAAATCACATTGGCCTGAAATAAGTATTTGCTGTCCATGTTTAGAATAACACTGACTCTTCTGTATGGGGAGTAATTATTATCTCAGCAGAAAGTAGAAGCAATAACACAACAAATATTGCTGGATAATCCCGCCATCCTGCTTTACGATGCCGGCGTCCCCCGTCCCCCATCATTTCAGCAGCGTTGTGCTCAATAAACGGGCTCTGGAAGTTTCCCTCACTCTGTCTATGATGGGGAAGATGGAAAAATCAATGGATGGAAATGAGAAATACACTCACCATTGTGCTGATGAGGGGAAATTGCGCTTGCTTAATTGCTGGCATCATTTCCCTCCCCCCCCGCCGCACAATTTACACTCTGACAATACGACAGAGTGGCGGGAGAGACGCACATCTTCTCCAAAGCCTGAGAGGATGGGAGGGCATCCGGCAAACGACAACTCCTGATAGTCACAGCTTGTAAAACTGACCACTGGGGCCAGTTCTAGTAATAACAATGGGGCCCCTGGGCAAAAAGCTGCAATAGGGGCCCTTAGTTGCAACCAAGTTCCCCCCCCCCGCCCCCCCCCAGGGCCCCTAGCGGGCTGCCAGACCCCACAGATCAGGAGTTCATGGAGCCACAGACTGACATAGGAGATGACACTGATGACACTGCAGAGGCCCCGGTGAGCACAGTTATGTTGGTAGGGGGGGCAGCCAGTTCAGAGCCCTGGAGCAATTGCCCATATGGTGGAAGACACTTAAAACAGAGGTGGAGGTGCTCAATGCATAAAAGATAGGCTAAGAAGATGTTGATCTTATCAACGCAGAAGTCATCTTGCCTGGACCATTTGAGTACATTGACAATGCGTTTCGCGGGTGCTTGCCCGCTTCCACAGGTCAGAGAAAAAATAGGTGCCTTAACTGCTATGGCTGTGTAGCAAGCATGAGCGCCTCTATGCCTCCTGCGCAGGATGCTACTGGCGACGTGAGCCGGAGCGAAGACGCGCACGGAGAAGGCCGTGTAGGTGCAATGGCTTGCGGCATTAAAGTATCAAAAACCGCGAGCCACGGTGGGAGCCAGAGGATTGTTTTGTCCCGGCGCGGGCACAGGGCGTCTGTGAGGGACCGGTAGAAGCCCCAGGTAAGTTAAACTCTTTTGTTTAGGGCTTACAGTACTTCTTTAGGTGGGATACAAACACTGTTGCTAGAACCCCGTATGGGTTACTCCAGCCACCTATAAAGGTGAGACCACTTCTTCACTCACATTCTCAGTGTGTGCTCCATTTCAGGGGCGCCGCGAGGCATAAAGCGAACCAAGCGGTCGCTTGGGGCCTCACAATCTTAGGGGCCTCGGCGGCTCCGTGACGTCGGCGTGACGTCACTTTTTCCCCGCAGCCCCGCCGGGCTGGCAGAGCAGAGCAGGGCTACAGGAAGATGGCCGCCGCCGAAGCCCTGCTCTGGAGACTATGTCTCCAGTACAGGGCTTCGGGTGGCCATCTTCCCGACCCGTAGCCCTGCCTGCATGAATCAGCGCGGGAGATTGGAGGAGGAAGCCAGGGAGGGAGCTCCGTGGGAACTGCGCGCCTGAGAAGCCGGCCGGGAGAGGAGACCAGGGAGAGAAGACTTCTGCCAGTGCCAGCCTGCCAGGTGAGTAAATTCTTTTCTTTTTGCAGCCGCAGCCCTAATTGCGAATTTGCGATTGATTTCTGCTGAACTGTGCCCTAAATGCGTTTGATATCTGCTGAAAATGTGGCCCTAATTGCGATTGATTTCTGCTGAACTGTGCCCTAAATGCGTTTGATATCTGCTGAAAATGTGGCCCTAATTGCGATTGATTTCTGCTGAACTGTGCCCTAAATGCGTTTGATATCTGCTGAAAATGTGGCCCTAATTGCGATTGATTTCTGCTGAACTGTGCCCTAAATGCGTTTGATATCTGCTGAAAATGTGGCCCTAATTGCGATTGATTTCTGCTGAACTGTGCCCTAAATGCGTTTGATATCTGCTGAAAATGTGGCCCTAATTGCGATTGATTTCTGTTGAACTGCGCCCTAATTGCGTTTGATATCTGCTGAAAATGTGGCCCTAATTGCGATTGATTTCTGCTGAACTGTGCCCTAAATGCGTTTGATATCTGCTGAAAATGTGGCCCTAATTGCGATTGATTTCTGCTGAACTGTGCCCTAAATGCGTTTGATATCTGCTGAAAATGTGGCCCTAATTGCGATTGATTTCTGCTGAACTGTGCCCTAAATGCGTTTGATATCTGCTGAAAATGTGGCCCTAATTGCGATTGATTTCTGCTGAACTGTGCCCTAAATGCGTTTGATATCTGCTGAAAATGTGGCCCTAATTGCGATTGATTTCTGCTGAACTGTGCCCTAAATGCGTTTGATATCTGCTGAAAATGTGGCCCTAATTGCGTTTGATTTCTGCTGAACTCTGCCCTAATTGCGTTTGATTTCTGCTGAAAATGTGCCCTAATTGCGTTTGATTTCGGCTGAAAATGTGCCCTAATTGCGTTTGATTTCTGCTGAAAATGTGCCCTAATTGCGTTTGATTTCTGCTGAAATGTGGCCCAAATTGCGTTTTTATTTTCTGGTGTCTGGGGTAACTGTTGCTGCATTTATTATTTAATGGTCATAGTTGGCTATATTTGCTGTGCTACGGTTAAGCTTCGCCCATACAATGTCATGGCCGCGCCAATCTTTCGGCGCGCTACGCGCGCCTCAATCACCCCAACATCCATTTTTTTCCCGCAAACAGCCCCGCCCCAATCCGCCCTCCTGCTCCACCCACATGTCATGGCCACGCCCACTTATGCGGGATAGCCACACCCATTTTTCTCAGGGCATCTGTGCCTATAGGCTTCTGTGATGTAAATCCGGGCCTGCCCATCGTTAATCTGCTGAGAGCGGGTGAGTGATGCAGTGCAGCATCTACCCGGCATCCAGGGGATCAGATGCTGCGAGCCAGCAGGGGGAGATGCTGTCTTGGAGGAAGCAGAGGGAGATAAGCGTAGTACCAGTGCCTGCAATGCACAGCCCCATGTGTCTCTCCTTTCCAGCTTTGCCCTGGCTCCACCGGGTCTCTGGCCCCAAGACTTTAGATATGTCACAGCTGTAGGCGTATGTTACAATACCTCCCAACATTTTAATTACTGAAAACGGGACACTTAGGCCACACCCCTAACCCCACCCCCTAGTTAGAGATGTGGGGAACGGTTCCCGAACCGTTCGCCGGTGAACATCTCTAAATCCATGGGCCTCTTACTACTTCCGGGTCGCAATGACCCGGAGTAGTACGCCTGCGCTGCCCGGCGGAGCGCGTCCTAGATCGCGCTCCCGTTGCCGGGCACTCTCTGCGCATGTGCGTGACGTCGCTCATGCGCAGAGAGTGCCCGGCAACAGGAGCGCGATCTAGGACGCGCTCCGCCGGGCAGCGCAGGCGTACTACTCCGGGTCATTGCAACCCAGAAGTAGTAAGAGGCCCAGAGAGGTTCGCCAGGCGAACTGTTCGGCCCAACACTACCCCTAGTCACGCCCACCATTTTTTTTTTTTGTTTTTTGTTTAAGAAATATTTTTAAAATATTACTCCCGAAAGGGGGGGGGGAGCGTGAGGGTACCCGTGGGTGGGGAGGAGGGGAAAAAAAAAACTGATGGAGGCACCAGCCCCGGGGATGCCGTATGCTATGCGGGATGGGTGGCCGCTATTTCTCCCTCCCTCCTAATGTGCCCCCAGTGTCTCCCCTTCCTGCAGAGTTAAATGCGCAGCAGAGCGGGCTGTAAATCTTACCATTGCCTCTCCATGCATACCGGGATCTGGCTCTTCTCGGGTTCCTGTGATGTCACAGGAAGCGAGAAGACCAGATGACATCCCGGTACGCACGGTGAGACAATGGTAAGATTTACAGCCCGCTCCACTGCGCATTTAACTCTGCAGGAAGGGGCGACACTGGAGGCACATTAGGAGGGAGGGAGGGAGAAATAGCGGCCACCCATCCCGCATAGCATACGGCATCCCCGGGGCTGGTGCCTCGATCAGTTTTTTTTCTCCCATCTCTCCCTAGCGGCCGGGACAGAAAGGGGGGGGGGGGACGTGGGATGGCGGGAGGGGCCCCTCAAATCGGGATAGTCCTGACGAAAACGGGACGGTTGGGGAGTATGTGTTACACATAAAGAAGAACTCCGATATAAGTCTGCAATACAGACTACTGAGTGAACCCATCACAGTGTGACTTCTTCCACATTCTCTCTTCTGCTGATCACATTTAGAAAACATTTCACCGCCAACTTCATCCCCCCTTTCCTGTCCCTCCCCCCCTCTCAGGTGCGGCGGGGCCCTGCGTATACTGTTTGGGATGCAGATGTATTCCTCCATTCTTCAGGAGATGTCTCATTGCCATGCAGTTGATGGGGCTCTGTCATCATTCCTGGAGATGAGAGCACGTTCCTCGCCGTCCCGCCAACACATATCTTACGCTAATATGGAGATTTATGGAGCGCCAGAGTCCTCAGACGGAGGTAAACAGCCACCGAAAACACAGATAAATCATCTCCTGCTATAGACGCTCCATAATAATGATAATCAGATGGGACAGCGTGAAACTCGGCGCAGGTAATTACCAGCCCGGCAGACGCCACTCAGAGCCTCTCCCGGTAAGATTCTAGGATGCAGATTCACAGAGGGCAGGGCAACGAGGCTAAAGCACCAAACCACACAGCGGATTCTTCACCGCTCGGTGCCAGGAGGTCAGGATCTCGCTGGAGCCATCGGTCAGCAAGGGGTCAATCTCACATTGCTTTCAGATTGCCAATCATGTATACAATCTATGAAAGATCCGGCTTTATGAAGATAAGTGGGGTTTAGGTTGCCGCATGTTCTGTGGCACAAGATAAATTGCAGAATGCTTGATAGTCTCCTAGTGACCCAGAGGCAGAGCCACTAGGAAAGTTTAAGAGGCTAAAAGAGACAGAAAAGCCATCTTACTAAAAAGAAACAAGCATGCAGCTAATCCAGTCTGACTTCAGGCAGAGCACCTGATATGCATGCTTGTTCAGGGGCTGTGGCTGAAGTATTAGAGACACAGGATCAGCAGGGGAGCCAGGCAACTAGTATTAGTTTAAAAGGTAAAATCCATATCCTTCTTAGTTTAGGTTCCCTTTAAAACACAAGGTATTTGTGATAATTCAGTTTAACCACTTAAGGACCACAGGTTTTTTTTAAATTAATTTATATCTTTTTTTTTTAAATAAATAAAAAAAAAAAATTATTTTCCCTAATCCCTCCCTCCCCCTGATGGCCAATGAGCGATCCTCTCTCTTAGGCATCAGTGTATGAGAGGGGATCGCGATCTGAGCCTCTCCAGGGGACAACCGAGTGACACGGCTGTCCCCAGTACAGCGCTGCAGTAGATCGCAGCACTGTACAATGTAAATAGACATTCTGCAGTCTGATATCGGCGATCGCTGCTGGCAGATGCTTTGTCACTCAAGCGGGTATGCACGCGATACCTTGTAAAACATCGCCCCAGGACTTGACGCCACCTACCACCTTCCCAACGCCTATCGGTGTTAAGTGGTCGGGAAGGGGCTAAATGATCAACTGTGGTTTCTCGTGATGTATCAAATATGCAAATAATCTCTTTATGTCCCAAAAAGTCAGACACACATTCAGACAGTGGCGGCTCCAGGAAATTTTTTTAGGGGGTGCTATGCAGGTGCTGGACCAATTTCTGGGGGAGCTGACGAGCCAAAAATGGGTGTGGCTACAAGCCGCGGCGAAAAAATGGGCGTGGTCATGACTGGATGAGGGCGGGGCTAACTGTAATTTAAAGTGAACCCAGGGTGAGAGTGATATGGTGGTTGCCATATTTATTTCCTTTTAAACAATTCTAGTTGCCTGGCAGCCCTGCTGATCTATTTGGCTGTAGTAGTGAACTGAATTACACCAGAAACAAGCCATGCAGCTAATCTTGTCAGTTCTGACAATATTGTCAGAAACCCCTGACCTGCTGCATGCTTGTTCAGGGTCTATGGTTGAAAGAATTAGAGGCAGAGGACCAACACGGCAGCCAGGCAGCTGGTATTACTTAAAAGGAGATAAATATGGCAGCCTCAATATTATTCTCACCTCGGGTTCCCTTTAAAAGTGCAACGCAAAGACAGAGGGCCCAAGTTTTGGTGACCCTTTCCCCAGAAAATTCACATAATTGTGCAGGTTTTCTCAAGAAAATACACGTAATGTGAGCAGATTTTAACAAAAAACACATCCAATGACCCCAATATGCACAATCGGTAGCAGATATGGCCCCAATATGCACAATCGGTAGCAGATATGGCCCCAATATGCACAATCGGTAGCAGATATGGCCCCAATATGCACAATCGGTAGCAGATATGGCCCCAATATGCACAATTGGTAGCAGATATGACCCCAATATGCACAATTGGTAGCAGATATGACCCCAATATGCACAATCGGTAGCAGAAATGACCCCAATATGCACAATCCGTAGCAGAAATGACCCCAATATGCACAATCCGTAGCAGATATGACCCCAATATGCACAATCCGTAGCAAATATGACCCCAATATGCACAATCCGTAGCAGATATGACCCCAATATGCACAATCCGTAGCAGATATGACCCCAATATGCACAATCCGTAGCAGATATGACCCCAATATGCACAATCCGTAGCAGATATGACCCCAATATGCACAATCCGTAGCAGATATGACCCCAATAAGCACCACCTGAAAAAGAAAAGAAAAACCCATTTACTCACCTACAGCCGAAGACCTTCTTTCCCGACCTCCTGTCCCGACCTCCTTGTGGCGCGCAGCGCCCGCGCGCCCACGATCCTCTTCCTTCCTGACGTCACGACGAGACTTCCTGCCTGCATGCAGAGAGCAGGGCTACGGGAAAATGGCCGCCCGAAGTCTGCAGAGCAGGGCTCCGGGCGGCCATCTTACCGTAGCCCTGCCTGCTGCTCCGTGCTGCCGCTGTGTGAACTGACTTGGCGTCTTTTAGACGCCTGAAGTCAGTTCACTCCAGGGGGTGCTTTGGGGGTGCTTGGACAATTCTAGGGGGTGCTCGAGCACCCCCTTGCAACCCCCTGGCGCCGCCCCTGCATTCAGAGCTGCTGGTGTATAGAGAGCACGAGCTTATACATTTTACAAAGCCACATCAATCTAACATGCATACAGCCTGTTTCAGGCTTTCTGGTCCTCATCAGAGAATGATATGGCTCTATGGGATAGGCATGGCTGGATTTTTGGAAAGGTCATGGCCATGGCCTTAGTAGGCGCTGAAAAAGCAGAAGGGAGGCAGGACTTGGGGAAAGATTAGAGGCTGCATGTCAAAATAAATCTTTTCTCCTGCTCCGAAACCCATACACAGTCTGAATTCCAGATCTCTGTGCATCTCTCTTACTTCCTGGTGTGGGATGAGACAGCGCTATCACCTGATGATCCAGAAACATACAAGCTTAGGTTTAGTGCCAGGGTTGTAGAGAAAAAATTATTATCCAATATGGTTTACATTTACGGTAATATCTGCTGCACTTTACAACTTAAGCTGAACAGTGTATGGCTAGTCAGACTCTGTTAACGACTTGAGCCATTCTTTCTCCTCCCTTCCCCTGGATAGTAAATCTGAAACAGAAAGAGATAAGGAGTTTCCCCCTAGAGAAATGTATGGCAGCCCCTTCTAAGCTAAATTTTAATCCCTTGCTTGCTCATTTTAAAGGTAGCAGTAGAGTATTTGTACCATGTTAGCCATCAGTAAAGAAAAAAATCAGTAAAGGATCAATCAGTAAAATAATTGCCTTTAAAGGGGTTCTGTGGGGGTCTGCTGAGGATAAAAACCGCCACTTACCTGGGGCTTCTATCAGCCCCCTGTAGCAGTAATGTCCCACGCCGTCCTCCTCCGATCCACTGTTCCCCGTCGCCAGCACCGGGCAATTATTTGTCTGTGATAGCCGAATAATGCGCGCTGCCGTTCGTGTCTTCGGAAGCTTACTGCGCAGGCGCAGTACGAAGTTTTCTTGCACTGCACCTGCGCAGTAAGCTTCCGATGACGCGGCTGGAAGTGAGCAGGCTGCACAGCCGCAGTTGGATGGCGTGCCGTGCTAGACCGGGGCCGGCGGCAGGGAACGGCGGATCGGAGGATCTGCTACAGGGGGCTGATAGAAGCCCCAGGTAAGTGGCAGTTTTTATCCTCAGACCCCCCTACCGAATCCCTTTAAATAGCTGAGCAACAGGTCTCTGACTACAGGAGAGCAGAGAGGGAGATGAACGCTGCTCTGCTACTTCACTACTTATGCCTGGTACACACCATGCAATTTTCCATCAGATGGACGTGTCGAATCGATTATTTCCGACAGGTCTGATCTGATTTCCGATCGTTTTTCTAATGGACTTTGTATAGAAGTGATTGGAAAATTGATTCAACCCATCTATCTGATGGGAAATTGCATAGTGTGTGCCAGGAATCAGGGCAGTGGCGTAGCTAAGGAGCTGTGGGCCCCGATGCAAGTTTTACAATGGGGCCCCCCCAAGCACTCTATACAGAGCAATTGATATGGCGCACCAACACCTGTCAAGGACATCCACAGTGTCAGAGGTGTAAGAACTTAGGGGATGGGAAACAGCTTGTTTATGATTACTACTATTAAAAGTATCTATAGAAGTGATTATTATGAGCACAGGACTAATAGAGAGCTAATACTGCAGTTGAGGGAGAGCCCTTTGGGGCCCCTCTGGCCCAAGGGCCCCGATGCGGTCGCAACCTCTGCAACCCCTATTGCTACGCCCCTGAATCAGGGATTTACTGCTCTGACAGGAAATACAATCATTTTTCAGCTGAGAGAAAACATACACACATATACCCGTATATACTCGAATACAAGTGGACCTCGTGTATAAGTTGACTCCAATATTCAACCCTCTTAAGCTGGAATTTTTTATTAACTCAAGTATAAGTCTACCCAGCAAAGGTAATGGCTGCACTTGGGGCTCTGGAGGGGTTAATAACTGCACTGCATACAGTATTTCAGCCATCAACTTCTCCTGTCCCTTAAAGAGACACTGAAGCGAAAAAAAATTATGATATTATGATTTGTATGTGTAGCACAGCTAAGAAATAAAACATTAAGATCAGATACATCAGTGTAATTGTTTCCAGTACAGGAAGAGTTGAGAAACTCCAGTTGTTATCTCTATGCAAACAAGCCATTAAGCTCTCTGACTAAGTTAGTCCTGGAGAGGGCTGTTATCTGACTTTTATCATCTCAACTGTTCCTGGACTATTTACTTTTCCTCTGCTAGAGGAGAGGTCATTACTTCACAGACTGCTCTGAAAGACTCATTTTGAATGCTGAGTGTTGTGTAATCTGCACATATTATAGAATGATGCAATGTTAGAAAAAATACTATATACCTGAAAATAAAAGTATGAGAATATTTTCTTTGCTGCTAATCTTCTAGTAATTATTCATAGTACACAACCAATTCACTATATCATATTTTTTTTTTTCGCTTCAGTGTCTCTTTAAAGAGAATCTGTATTGTTAAAATCGCACAAAAGTAAACATACCAGTGCGTTAGGGGACATCTCCTATTACCCTCTGTCACAATTTTGCCGCTCCCCGCCGCATTAAAAGTAGTCAAAAACAGTTTTAAAAAGTTTGTTTATAAACAAACAAAATGGCCACCAAAACAGGAAGTAGATTGATGTATAATATGTCCACACATAGAAAATACATCCATACACAAGCAGGCTGTATACAGCTTTCCTTTTGTATCTCAAAAGATAATTTGTGTGTTTACCTTCTGTCCCCTTCTTCTCTCATGCACTGAACATTACAGGCTTTCTGCAGACAGCTCTGCCTGTGCCTGTGTTTGTAATTCCTCAGTATGTGTCAGCCAGCTACTTTCACAGCCAAACAGAGGAGGATTTTTATCCAGCTCTCTTCTATCACTGATAAGATAGCAGAGAAGCTGCTGGCTTATGTAAATAAAACACACACTGGAGTGTGCATAGAGGAACAGACCAGCACGGAAGAGTTGGCAGCCTTCCAGACACAGGCCGACAAGTCTGACAGGGGAAAGATACATTGATTTATTACAGAGACCGTGATAGTACAAAGTGCTGCAGTGAGCCAGAACAGATTAGAATAGGTTTACGAACTTGTAGGATGGTAGAAAAAACGTTGTAATTTTTGTTACAGAGTCACTTTAAGTGCAGCCAATACCTTCTCCAGGCCCCCAAGTGCTGCAATTATTCACTCTCTTCTATGTAGCCCAGTACACCCCAATCCCCCCCCTTCCCCCCCCCCCCCCCCCCCACACACACACACACCCCTTTCCTTGTTTATTGTTGTAGTCATGACTTTCAGACCTGTGTTGTCTTGTCATTTCCTTTCCTCAAAGTATCACTTACTACTCGGAACATTTCTGCAAATGGGAATTCACTATTAGTACACACATTACTCAGCGTGCTCAGTGTTGTCAGTGACTCGTGCACAAGTCGGCCCCTATATTTTTATGAAGTGAATCAGACCTACATTTCTAGACTTATACTCAAGTATATACAGTACATGAGTCTCTAAAACAGGATTTTCCTCCTGCAAACCACTGGTCCATTGTCAGGGTGTTGGACAGAATGCTACTGGGTGGATGTGGGGAGTGGTTGGTGGCAGTGGGCCTCGGGCGCTGAACAAAACCAGCCCTGGGGATAGGGCCAAAAATCATCTGTATACACGTGTGGCTTTGTAAAATGTAAGTATGTCTTTTTTTCCCTAGTTTCCTTCTTGTTTTCCTCCGCCTCTAAGCCATGAATAAGAAATGGACAGCAGTTCCTCTTATTTGTGTGCTTTCGGAGCTGAGACAGGACAATGTGCTGATTGGTCGGAGTGGAGATAAGTGGAACTTTCACGTGAAATTGATTTTACGGGGAAAATACCTTTTTTACATTCGGTGAATAAAATTGTTTCTCCAAACATTTTCATTCGGGCAAAATAAACACCAGAGGCTTTGAATGTCCATTTATTGATGAGTTTGGAGGGGAGGGTTGTGCTTGGAATAAACTGAGCCACTTACTCCTCCAGGTGGTGCTGAATGGATTTGTAACACAAAATAAAATAGAGAAAAGAATGTGTATAAGTCATATATTGCTAACAGCTGGGCAATGTTTTTATGGGAGGAGGGCCCCCCTCCCCGCACTTTCACAAACATAACCCTCTGCCACCCGTGACCCGACCCCAAGAGGTGCCTGCACACTTATACAGCATTCTCCCACTGATTCCTGGGAAAGTGGACTGTGGTGTTCATTCATCCGGCCTGTAGCTGTCACTGTTCTACACTTGCTTACTACATAAGATTATCTATACTGCTGTGGATCTGTGAGGAAACGCGGAAAAGCCGCCGCGTGTGCCAAGAGCTAGGCGGCTGACTCCGCGTCCTACGCAGCGGTTTGCACGCGTCTGGCGGTGTGGAGGAACACGGAAAAGTTGCCGCATGTCCTGACAGCAAAGCGGCTGTTTGCATGCAGCAGCATGTGCTTGGTGTGGCTGGGTCTGTTAGTGCACCTAGACAGATGGAGAGCTATGCACGCGCGAGCCTGAATGCAGGACCTTTATACCAGCAGGGGAAGTGTCAGCTGATCAGGAAGGTCAGCTGACTCCTGTAGGACTCATGATTGGCTGAATGGTTCGGGCGGGGCAGCAGAGTCCAGCAACTATATATTCTGCTGCTTGTCAGTTGCTGGTGGTCTGCCATTGCTAACACTTGCGTGAAGGCACTCAGACCTTAGCTAGACCCGACAGTGTGCCAGAACCGGCTGGAGCTGGGAATCCACACTGAGTCAGATTCTTGATAGCTTTTTGTACTAATTGTATGGTATTATTTGCTAGACCAGTTCCAGGGTGCTGAGATCAAGACCCTCACACCCCAGACTAGGAATACTGTGTATCTTCTGTGTATTCTCTAGACCAGTTCCAGGGTGTTGAGATCAAGGCCCTCACACCCCAGACTAGGAATACTGTGTATCTTCTGTGTATTCTCTAGACTAGTTCCAGGGTGTTGAGATCAAGGCCCTCACACCCCAGACTAGGAATCACTGTGTATCTTCTGTGTATTCTCTAGACTAGTTCAAGGGTGTTGTGAATACGGACCTCACACCCAAGACTAGGGAACTGTATTACCATTTATGTTATGCTCCAGACTAGTTCCAGGGTGTTGTGAATACGGACCTCACACCCAAGACTAGGGAACTGTATTACCATTTATGTTATGCTCCAGACTAGTTCCAGGGTGTTGTGAATACGGACCTCACACCCAAGACTAGGGAACTGTATTACCATTTATGTTATGCTCCAGACTAGTTCCAGGGTGTTGTGAATACGGACCTCACACCCAAGACTAGGGAACTGTATTACCATTTATGTTATGCTCCAGACTAGTTCCAGGGTGTTGTGAATACGGACCTCACACCCAAGACTAGGGAACTGTATTACCATTTATGTTATGCTCCAGACTAGTTCCAGGGTGTTGTGAGTACGGACCTCACACCCAAGACTAGGGAACTGTATTACCATTTATGTTATGCTCCAGACTAGTTCCAGGGTGTTGTGAATACGGACCTCACACCCAAGACTAGGGAACTGTATTGCCATTTATGTTATGCTCCAGACTAGTTCCAGGGTGTTGTGAATACGGACCTCACACCCAAGACTAGGGAACTGTATTACCATTTATGTTATGCTCCAGACTAGTTCCAGGGTGTTGTGAATACGGACCTCACACCCAAGACTAGGGAACTGTATTACCATTTATGTTATGCTCCAGACTAGTTCCAGGGTGTTGTGAATACGGACCTCACACCCAAGACTAGGGAACTGTATTGCCATTTATGTTATGCTCCAGACTAGTTCCAGGGTGTTGTGAATACGGACCTCACACCCAGACTAGGTTGTGTATTACTGTGTTACGTTAGCCCAGTTCAGGGCAAAGCCTTACATATTAGCAGCAGGGCTTCCTGCGTCCCAGCCTTGGTCCCTCGCTCAGGGGTCCACAGGCTACAGGAATATCACCCACCGCTCAGGGGTGAATTCCTCGGGAGTATAGGTCGCCAGCTCCGCTGGTGGTCTTTACTCAGAGTTGTTACTGTTGCACCAAACACTTACACTCTCCCTGGTGGCTAGAGGTTAGACATATCTGATTATTGACGATTCCGCAGATCCTCAATAATCGGGTATATCTGTATTCTTGGGGATACTGCGGATCGCCAAGGATCAGATTCTCTCTCTGGTTGCTGACACTGATCGTTACAGGATCGTTGGTTCCTGTTCTGTTCTGGCTACACGGAGAGTACACTGTTTGCACAGGGAGTTGGTGAATCCTGTGAATAAATCTACTTTCAGTTGTCCTACCTCTGTGACTACTGAAATACAGATGATCGAGAGGCCCAGAGAATGTATAAAAATGTTTAAAATGTAGATATGTGTTAAAATCCAGGTAAAAACAGCTTACCTAATCTAGAAGGTCTAATGCTGGGAATACACCGTGGGTTTTTCCTGCAGATAGATGGGTCGATAGATAATTTCCGAAATGTCCAATCTCACGTTTGATCGTTTTACCGCTCGATTTCTCATAGAAGTGAATGGAAAAAGATAAGAAAAATTAGCGGAAGATAAGAGTCAAGTGGAGAATTGAGTGGCGAAATTCGATCGAACGGAAAATCGGGCGGAAAAAACGTATTGTGTATTCCCAGCATATGCTAGGTACACACTATGAGATTTTCTGGCAGATTTAGTGTCAGATCGATTATTTCCAACATGTCCGATCTGATTTCCGAGAATTTTCTTATAAAAGTGAAGGGAAAACGGTCAGAAATCTATCAGAAAATGATTGGAAATCGATTAGAAATCAGATCAGACATGTTGGAAATAATTGATCTGACAGTAAATCTGCCAGAAAATCTCATAGTGTGTACCCAGCATATGCCTGTATACTTGAAAGAAGAGTTTATTGCACAAAAAGAGATAGAGGTGCTCCCAGCTCCGTTTCTCTCTTTATTTGCTCGCTGACAATTTGTTCATAGTATTCACATTCTGTTGGCCCTCATACTCCATGGAGGTGATAAAATTAGTCAGTGATTGGCCAATCAAAATTGGATGTGTGTATGCACCTTTAGAGGCAGGGCATCAGCACAGAAGTCAACCAACTAACATTGTTTATTAAAGAATGAAGATGGCAGACTCTGTATTCTACAACAAAAACAAAATATTTGTAAATTGCTTTTCTCCCATAGGACCCAAAGTGCACCACTGTGCCACGCCCCCTACTGGCCAGCCTGCTCAAGCCTCCCAATCCACTCTGGCACACATACAATCCAATCCCGTGGAGACAACTGATGTACTGGACGGCTGAGATTGGGTTTCACTGACAGACTAGGAGAGATGTGTACACACATCCAATCGCACATGCAATTAAATGGTAAGAACTGTCACCACCGATTCTAATATAAAAAAATGAAAGGAAAATCTGTCCCTTCTGACTGGTCTACACTTAGAGGAAACAAATGGTAACATAACCTAATCTTCCTAAACAATACGGTTTCTCTGGGTAACGGTCTCTGCTGAAAGCAGGTTCGTTCTGTGGTACTTGAAACGGGTAAAAGCCGGCAAAATGACTTTTGACTATTTATTAAAATTCCCAGAGCAATGAATGACAGAGAATACCAGGAATGCCATATTCAGAGCCGGATTTGTGGAAAGGCCATAAAGGCTTAGGCCTTAGGCGGCAGAAACTCAAGGGCGCACCTGGAATTGAAATAAGTGTTGCTGCATATGAAAGAGAAGGCTGCAAATGCAGAGGTGTAGCTTGGTTTTTTCAGCGCCCGGGGACAAATACAGCTTTTGAGCCACCTGGGCACTCCTGTGGCGCACAGGTAGCCTATTACGGGTGAGTATATTTTTTTGCCAAATCTATAAGCAATAAGTGGACACTGAACTAACTCAATAATGAGTCTGTGGGGACAATGACATATGTGGAGCATTGGATCAAGGGCAACAAAAGTAAGTGCACTGAAAGTAGGTACTTTATTAATGATGAGGAGAGGAGGGCTTCAGGGAGACGGGGGGTAAATGAGTGGGCAGAGAGCAGGATAGAGCAGGGGAGAAGATCTGCAGCTTCTTTATTCTTCTAAAGGTGCTCCAGGGACTGTGTGGCATTGGGGGATGGTGCGGTCCGATCCAGCGCTCCCAAGATGCTGCGCCCAGGGACAGATGTTCCTCCTTGCCCACCCTTAGCTACGCCTCTCTGCAAATGGGGAGAAACACAGGAAAGAGGGTTGCTGATGTCCAAGAGAGCTGCACAAGGAAGAGAAGGGCTGCAGCACATGGATGCTACACATGGAATGGGGCTGCACATGGAATGGGAGGAGCTGCTGCACTTGGAAGGGAAGCCCTACATACTTGGTTTAGGGGCGGAAAAAGCATAAATCTGGCCTTGGCCATATTGTATGCAAAAAAGCTGCTTGTTATGTCAGGCAAATGCTTTTTGACTCTCATATAGTGGCTGTGGCCAGTGAGCAGAGCTAGGAACACAGTAATCGCATTACAAAGCCCGCTAGAAATAAAAGAAAGCATTAGGAGATTTAACTTAGCCACATCTACCAAACACTGGACGGAGTGTTTTTTAATCACGGAATTAAATCATTCCATAATCATTCCGTGATCTTAGTTGGGGGGGGGGGTGGAAGTTGTGGCCTCCTGTTGTTCTGATCCTACTACTCAGGTCAAGAAAGCTACATCAAGTTCTGCCCGCCCGCCGCCAAGCCTGCTGCTTCCGTGCGGAGATCTGCAGCTCCGGACTCTAAAAAACGCAGGCTGTACTAAATTATAAATATTACGGGAGAAAGCGGTGGCAGGATTACAAAAATACGTTCTTCCGGCGCTGTAAAGAACGCTGATTACGGCGGATAATATACAGCGCGGAGGGCCAGCCAGATCAGCAGAGTCAGAAGGAAAATGGCTGATTGATGCACCTGAACACGCCGCTATAGATTTCAAATTGAACCGATAATTACCGCCAGGCCTGAATTACAACTCTCCCCTCGCCGCCCGAACGCATCGGCAAATCAACATTTACATTTTGCACGCCGTGCGCCATAAACAAGCCTGCTTTTCTTTTTTTTTCTTTTTCCTGATGTTGTGAATTCCGTCATTTATGTTATTTTTGTTTTCCGTCGCTTGTTGGCGATTATTTGCATAATTAATTCAGCCCGCCTGTCCCAGCCAGCTTACCGGTAGAGAGATAATCTCCCAACGAGAATAAAGTGGGAGATTTACGGCGTCGGAGCAGCAGGCAGACGACAGACACCTCGTTGGGGATTGAATTAAAGGTGGCATTAAATTTATCATGCAGGGTTTTAAGACCTGATTACGCTTTTCCTGTGACTCGACCGGTTTCGCATGAAGCTGGAAGTTTACCGGACGGTTTTATCGTTTGTTTGTTCCAGTATAATTTTTTATTTTATTTTTTTTTTCTGTGAGAAGAAACTTTTACTGCATGACAGTTTTTATGCACAAAGTTTACTGTAAGTGGTAATAGTGCAGTGGCCACCCTGCAGCAGGTGTGGGGAGGTAAAGACGGGTTAATTAGTACAGAGGGGGTAAAAATGGGGGTTAAAATGTACTGATTTTACAGCCTGATCGACCACCAGATTTGATAATTTTATCGGATCGCATGAAAATTGGTGCCACAACATGTCCACCTGATCAGTGGCGTACCTACCATAGGGCGTAGCCATGGCTAGCAGTGCCGCTGTGGTGCTCAGTCACTGTGTTCTTCTACCTGCGACCTTTTCTCATAGTTTGGGCAACATTCGGGAAAATAGCAGCAGGGAGTGCACGGGACTGTACTACTTCCTGCACTTGATGTTGCACCCCTCCACCTTCCTGCCCCGTGGGCAATGTGATTCCTGGCTCTCTATACACAGCCTGCAGTGAGTGAATGTGCAGAGCAGCAGGGTGAGTAAAGAGAATGATTGCTGTGCTGCAGCTGGGACATTAGCAGAGAGAGGTAGCAGGATGTGTTTAGTGCTTCAGAAGTTGCCTGTCATTAGTAGCCATGTGCACTAGCTGCTGTAATACCAGAGTGCCCTGGACTACTGATTTTTTATCCTGATCAGAGTAGTTAATCAATAATGCAGGGCAGTCTGCTGTTGCAGAAGCCAGTGATACAGGTGCTGCTGACAGCTGACTTCAGTTATGAGCAGAGAAGCACGCTCTAGGCAATTTAGAATACCTTATAAGGTAATTTTATCCTTTTTCCCAGCTCCCTCTCCCACAATGTTGTCTTCCCCATGACCCTTTCCTCTTTTCAGATTTTAGTGGCTTCTTTTAAAGCATGTCCCTGCCAAACTGCAATAGTGATGTCTGCAGTCCTGGTGAGAGGTCTTCCTACCATTTCTCCTCTACCACTAGGCTCTCTGTCTTGTACCTCTACCTCTTTATTCCCCCGCCCCCTCCTATGCATCCCCCTCTTTCGTATGTCCCCCTTTTCTGACTGTCCCCAGAGACGCTCACAATCTAATTGTATCATAGTTATAGTCCAATATCCTACCATAATATTATTGTGTATTTATATAGCACTGACATCTTCTGCAGCACTGTATAGTGTATAGTTCCATAACGGTTAGCTCCATCCACGTCCTGACGACTCCTTTTCCACACAAAAATCCCAAAGTTTGCAGCTACACCCTCGGTGCCCCAACCCGTCAATCCTCCTATCAAAAAAATATTTTTGGGGAAGTGAGGGGGGGGGGAGGTCTGTAAATAATCAGCACCGGATGTCAAATTCCATAGGTACACCACTGCACCCGGTTGATGGTATTTCATGGATGTATCGGTCAAATGTAACAATCAAGCAAGCTGGAAAAGTTCAGGTGCACATGCTTGATCGGGTGCGTGGTGGTAATGGCATGCGGTATTACGATGACTGACATACGCAGTGGACCCCCGGTCACTGTCCCTCCAAGTGTTAAATGTGTTGGAGCAGAGAGGTCAAATAGGCACCCAGTATAACTAAGTGAGAACTTTTTACTGAAGAAAAACATGCAGAGACATTTCATACACCACCATCAGGTAATGCAGCTAACTAAGAACAGAGAGGAACACATAGTGAATACAGGAAATAGCAATGCCATAGAGATCATCACTCATTTAACAGACAGTGACATCTTGTGGTTGCTTTACTACACTGCAGTTTAGGTAATAAATGTTGCTGCTACCTACAAAATGTCCCCCTGGTGCACATACTCTGTAAATTCTCACCTCTCCACTGGCACGACTCCCGGCCTCACGACCCCTTGGGGCTTGATTCACTCAATCGTGATATAACGGCCGCGCTAGCGGTTTCGTGTGCAACTTCACGGTTTCACGTGCAATGGCGAATTTTCACATGCGAATGTGAATTTGCGCCCCACGGTTTCATGCAAGAATTCACTTTTTCATACAAAAATTCGCAATTGCGCACGAAAACGCTAGTGTGGCCATGATATGAGTTATATAGGTTTAGTGAATCAAGCCCATGAGGTGAAAAGAAACTGATGAGATAAACAATTATATTTATCCTCCTCCTAAAAATTACTTTTTTGGGTATCCCCAGTTTTATTTTATAAATCTACTTTTTAAGTTTTTAGGGTTTCATTGTCTCTGCTCAATGACACCTTCATTGAGGTTTACCAGAGCTAAAATCTATAAACTATTGACCCTTTTTATCTCTTTTCTGCTCTCAGAGTCCTATTACTGCCAGGAAAGTGGTTTATGGTTGTAATTCCTTATCAGTGAGGGTTAGGCAATAATCCAACCCAGTCCCCACTCAGACAGAAACTGTCACTTGCATACCTGATTTTTAACTCTTTCAGGCAGAGAAAGAACATAGTTATTTGTGTGCCTGGCACTGCACATTCACATGTACAGTATATCTCATCATGTCACATCCTTTAACAATGGCATTCTTTTTAGAGATTGGCGTTTGTCTGAGATTGGCTTTTTTTGGCTTTGAAGAAATCCAGGGAATTTGGTAAATATGTCCCTGCTGACCGGAATGTAATGCATTTTACAATGACCGTCTGGTTCTTTGCACAGAGATGCGCTCCTCACTAGATCGGCATTATCCTGCCATTGTTGGCGCCTGTGATTTGCACTCATTTTTATGCATGAATATATAGATCCTGTTTTATGCTGGTTACTGTAAAGCAGATTTTCCTCTTCCTCTCGTCAGAGCGCTGCTCAGCTGCCATCGTGACAAATTAGTATTGTAAATATGCAGAAGGTGTGAAGACAGCGCTGGATATACAACTGTCGCATGGCCTGAAGTGGCAGCGGATGTCTGGGCTGCACCATTTGTCAGCTGAGGCGTCAGAATGGCGGGTGCTGGGCCAAGCTGCAGGGGTACAATAACGAGACGGTGCTGTGTAATAAAGGGAGAGACAGTACTGGGGAATGATAGATGGATGTGGGGGTGGTGTGTACAATAAAAACCGACAGGAGGGGGTATATGAGGACAGTCCATGCTGCATATTGAAGTACAATAGAGTGTAATCGGTATAACCAAGTGTCACAGGAGACTGGGGTACAACAGAGAGAAAGAAATGTTGGGGTACAAGAAAGGGACAGGGTTCCAGTACTGTGTCAGACTGCAATGGGGCACCATAGATGAACAGAGAATACTGGGGTACAACAAAGTGGTAGATGGGATTGTGAGTACAATAGAATAATAGAGAGGGAGGGGATGTACAGAGAGAGATGGGTCACAACATAGAGACAGAGAGGGAAGGAGCACAAGAGAGGGATGGGATACAGTAGAGGGACAGAGAGGGATTGAGTACAACAGAGGGACAGAGTGTGATAGGGTAAAACAGATGGGCAGAGAGGGATGGGGTACAACACTGGGACGTAGTGGGATGGGGTACAACATAGAGACAGAGAGGGATGGGGTACAAAAGAGGGACAGAGAGGGATGGGGTACAACAGAGGGACAGAGTGTGATGGGTTACAGCATAGGGGTTAAAACAGAGGGGTGTAGAGGAATGGGGTACAACATAGGGAAAAAGATGGATGGGGTACAACAGAGGGACAGAGATGGATGGGGTACAACAGAGGGATAGATAGGGATGGGGTGCAACAGAGGGATAGAGAGGGATGGGGTATAACACTGGGACGTAGAGGGACGAGGCACAACATAGGGACAGAGTGTGATGGGATACAACAGAGGGGCGGAAGATCATAGGGTACAACATAGGATACAATAGAGGGACAAAGGAAGTAAGGATACAATGTTGAGATGGAGAGGATTGTTGCAGTAGAGGTCCAGAGGAGACTGGAGTGTAATAAGGAAAAAGAGGGATTTCAGGGATAACGGAGGGAGCTGGGGGTATTTACAGAGGGAGGGATACTGTATTGGAGGGATACTGTATAGATATGGGGAGCCAATAGCACAATGGTGACATTGAAGGACTACAATACACCAGGAAGACACAGGCCCAGAGAGGGTTGGGGTACATATAGGGGATCAGAGAATTAGAAGTACAAGAGAGTGACAATAGATGGACAGAGGACATTTGATTATAGTGGCAAATCAGAGGAAAATGGGATATAACAGAAGAACAATGAGGACTGGGGTCTAATAGGGGGACAGAAATGATACAGGTATGATACAGCAGTGCTTGGGTATAGTAGGGGTGTAGAACACATTTGGGGTATAATATAGGAACAAAGGGGATTGGGGTTAGAATTGAAATACAGAGGGGATTGGGAGTACAGTAGGGGGTGGGGTCGGGGGTACAATACAGGGACAGTAGAGGTTTGCTGTAGAGTAGAAGGCAGGGCTGGTTTTACCGTAAGGCACTGTAGGCACGTGCCTACATGCGCCTGATGATGGAAAGGCAGCTCACTCCTCTCCCCTAGTGCCTCCCTATGCCGAGTCCTGATGAGAGTGTCAAAAACCTGTACGGTTCTTGCCTTTTGTATGATAGCAAATAGCAACGCTTTAAAGGCTTGTAAATGAGAGGTTGTATACCCAGCTCTCAGCATTCCACTGATGAGACCTCCCTTCAGTCAGGGGCACCTATAGCTTCCTAATACTTGGGGGAACCTCATGCTACTAAATATTGAGGGTACTTCTGGCTAACTTGTACTAAGGGGCACATGAAGCTACCTATGATGGGCAAGGGAAGTAAGGAAGAAGTGACAGCTGGGACAGCCAGCACACTTGCAGTGTGGTTCGGTGGGTGCCAAGACGTGTGCCTATAGACGTGGGCTCCTGTGATGTAAATCCGGGCCTGATAGCAGGACAGAAAGATCTGGGGTACAGTTGCGGGAAAAAAAAGGGGAAAGATAGTAGGGGTACAAAGGATCACGAAGATAAACATATATCTGCTTTCTCTATCCTCAGTTGGTATGTTTGGCGCTGTTATCTCCCCACCTGCTGCAAACAACAAAGCCCCCACCCACATCCTTAGCCCCCCACTAGCATGGGGTTACATTGCCCGGATTATGATAAAGCTATCACGCCACTGCCCAGTAATTGGACATCACCCTTGACAGACTTATTACCCGCACCTTCTACTAATAACTTCCAGAAGATGGATGTCGCCCATCTCTCAGTTCCAGCATGGCGTGACCCAGAGGCCATTAGGAATTCCCCAGCTCAGCAGCACACAATTTCTAGGCGTCGTTGGACGGGAACATTGCCGATTAATGACAGACACATGTTTGGCCTTCGTCCGAAGATCTCACATCATCCCTCCGCTCTCCTCGCGCTCCCAGCTGGCCAGAAGCACCTGCGCGTTGCGGCCCCTCCGCCCCTCTTCTTGTACACCCGTTTGCTTTTTCTTTGGCGCAAACTTTACAACATTCAATTAACGACCGTGGCAGCCGCGTGGTAATTGTTAGCTGTTATCTGAAGACCGGAGCAATTGAAATGTTAATTACAGAGGAAGTGTTGCTCAGCAGCGCGGTGTGAGCGCAGCCTGTGATAACCTCCGACGGAACAGAAGGCAGGACGCGCCGGCCCGATACAGGCGTGCGAAACAGATGAAAGCGCCTCGCGTGAAACGCTAGCCTTTCTGCGCCTCTGACATGCAATTAATAAGCCAGAGTTCACACAAAACCGCACAATGTAATTACAACATTGCGCCATCGCCCCTTCTTGTGATGTTCAGGGGCTGCGTTGTGCTTTTCTGACCGCCTCAAACTCGCCCCTGTTATTACGCCGACATGACCGAAACGTGCGGCTCCTTATCTGGGTGGCAGCGAACGCATAATTATTGGGAAACTTCCACATGTGTGACGAACACATTGTGCTTAGCTGTGTCTTACTTTTCTCTATCATCTTATTTCTAGATGTGTCTTACATAACGTAGGCTTTCCCTGGAAGGGTTATTAATAATAATTCCAGTATTTGCCTAGCACTTTTCTCTTGTCGGACTCAAAGCACTAGGCAGCCACTAGTAGGCAGTAGCAGCTTTAGTGCTGGTGCACACCAAGAGCACTTCTGAGCGCTTTGAAAAGCACTTGGCTAATGTATTTGAATGGGATGGATCACAGCAGAATGATGTGATTTTCTCCCAAACGCAAACTCGGGTCCAGCAGCATTTCTGTGCTTTTCTGAGGCGATTCAGCCTCAATGTATAGTATAGGAAAGTGGAAAACCGTTCTGAAAAGCGCTAGAACTGAGCGATTTTCCAAGCGTTTTTGTTGCAGAAGCTGTTCACTTTCAGCTCTAAAACGCTACACCAAAACGCTCCAGAAATTATTTATTTAGTCTGCAGAAAAAAGACGTCCGGTACACACCATGCAATTTAGGATTGATTATTTCGGACAGGTTCATCTCATTTCTGATCACTTCTATTCAATATCGTTCAGAAATCAATCTGCGTACACGCACGCAAGCGCACTCTGTCTTTTATGCACTATGGTGGGTTTCCTGTGCGCTTTTGCGTCGTGCATCGGCGCAACCGGAAACTGCGTGTGCCTACGCAAGAAAGTGTAATCCAGCGACAGATTAAAATGCAGTGTATAATGCCAGGAATACATGATGAGATTTGTCAGCATTTACAGTCTGATCGATTTTCCGATCGTTTTTCCTATTGTTTTTTTTTTACCGATTTCCATTCACTTCAATGAGAAATCAATCAGAAAAAAGATTGAAAATCAGATCGGACATGTTAGAAATTATCTATCGAACCATCTATCTGCCAAATGGTGTATTCCCAGCATAAGGGACTGAGTAACAGCCATCCAGTGCTTTTGCTTCATTACAGCTTGGTGCTGGTGTAGCTGGAGCCATTGATTTTGGTTTTGATCCAGTTCCTGACCCCGGCTTGCTTAACTTTGCTTTATTTTGAACTTCTGTTGCCGACCCAGCTTGTTCCTGACTACCGTTTGCCTGCAGCCTGTTCAGACCTTTGGCCTTGCTCTGTACCATGATTGTCAGCCGCCTCAAATTCTGGCCTGTTACCATTTACGATAGTCTGCCACCTAGCCTTAATCTGGTGCTTTTGTTTCCACCTCTTCTCCATTCTCCAGCCTCCCACAGCAGACTTAGCTGTACTTTCTGCCTCCAGAGGGGCAATTCTGGTGATCGTGACCTGGTGGCTACTAGGCATCAAAGTTGTCTGTTTCCCATTAGGGGTAGCGGCCCATCAGGGTGTAACTAGAGGGAAGCAGCACCTGCAGTTGCAGATGGGCCCAAAGCTTTGGGGGCCCCCAACTACTAACTTTCCCTACCTCTGATACAGGGGTCCATCCTTCAGATCAGGTGTTTTTGTGGCTACACTTGTTATGGGTGTGGAGATCATGACTACACTTGTTTTATGACTTAGCTGAGATGAGCCCTAAACTCATGAAGGGCACCAAGGGGTGGAAAGGGAATGGGTGTGAACATGAAGGGGATCCATCAGTGTTTCACTGGGGGGCCCCCATGAATTGTAGTTATGACACTATGGCCTATCATCCCTTTTGGGCTGCTCTGATGAAGACCCAGGGCCGGATTACCGACCAGGTACCTGAAGCATTTGCTTGGGGTCCCAGTGTCAGTCTAAGGGCCCCTAGCAAAGTAGGCATGACTCCCCTGACCCTGAGTCCCCTTCTCTCCTTCCCTAGTCTCTCTCCGTGCAGCCGGGCAGTGCGGGTACAATAAAGTAAGAAACTCACCGGCTTCTGGCATTCCAGCGATGACAGCTCTCTTCCGCATTGCCCCCGGCGTCCTCTCTATGGTTACAGCAATGGCATGTGACAGTACGTACTCAGCACGACACATGACAAGAGACGCGCCGTACATGTTGTCACATGGTGCCGCTGTAACTGGGAAGAGGACGCCAGGGGTGCTGCGGAAGAGAGCTGCCAAGATCAGCCAGGAACGTCGGAAGCCGGTGAGAAGCCAGTGAGTCTCTTCCTAAACGCTCCGCTCACACTCCTCTGCAGAGGGAGGGGAAACTCTAGGTGTACTGCATGAAACTTTTACCCAGCACACCTAGAGTCCCCCCTCCCTCTGCAGAGCGTGAGCGGAGCATTTCTCCATGAAAGGGGGGAACATCTGACTATAGAAGGAGGCGGGAAAAGGGGCACATCTGACTATATGGGAGGGGGGACATCTGACTATAGGGGGATGGGGAAAGGAGGCACATCTGACTACAGGGAGAAAGGGGGACATCTAACTATAGGAGGAGGGGACATGTGACGAGGGGGGGGGGGATGGGCACATCTGACTATATGGGGAGGGGGGAATAGTGGCACATCTGACTATAGGGAGAAAGGGGGACAGCTGACTATAGGAGGAGGGGGAAAGGAGGGGACAAACGATGAGGGGGGAAAGGGGCACATCTGACTATATGGGAGGGGGGACATCTGACTATAGGGGGATGGGGAAAGGAGGCACATCTGACTACAGGGAGAAAGTGGGACATCTGACTATAGGAGGAGGGGACATGTGACGAGGGGGGGGGGATGGGCACATCTGACTATATGGGGAGGGGGGAATAGTAGCACATCTGACTATAGGGAGAAAGGGGGACAGCTGACTATAGGAGGAGGGGGAAAGGAGGGGACAAACGATGAGGGGGGAAAGGGGCACATCTGACTATATGGGAGGGGGGACATCTGACTATAGGGGGATGGGGAAAGGAGGCACATCTGACTACAGGGAGAAAGTGGGACATCTGACTATAGGAGGAGGGGACATGTGACGAGGGGGGGGGGGGAATGGGCACATCTGACTATATGGGGAGGGGGGAATAGTGGCACATCTGACTATAAGGAGAAAGGGGGACATCTGACTGTAGGAGGAGGGGGAAAGGAGGGGACAAACGATGAGGGGGGGAAAGGGGCACATCTGACTACAGGGAGAATGTGGGACATCTGACTATAGGGGGAGGGGGAAATGAGGGCACATCTAACTATAGTTTTTTTTTTATTAAAGGGTGGTTAAGGGAGGGGCCCCAAATTGGGTACTTAGGGCCCCATTTGGCTTTAATACAGGTCTGTGAACACCCGTAGCCATTTAGACTCCGCACCGCAGGAGAGTCCACACCAACCACTGGTGTCATGGTCAACAGCTCACCTGTCCGTAACAATTGGCGCGATACAACGGCGGAGACTATTTTTTCCCCAGCTAGAGGCCCTGCAACATTCCAGGGCCTCTTAGACAACAAAAACAGCTGAAAAAGTTCTTCAGCCTCTAATAAGAGGGTGCAAGGAGACATAATGTTGTCACTGTCCCCATCCATCCTCCCCAAGTTTTTTTTCTTTGCCACTTCATCACTACCCCATCCCCCAGAAAATTCTGCCTGTCCCTATTACATTTCTACCTGTCCACATCTTACTTTTTAAGCAATTATGTAAATTTAAACAGAAAGAAAAAAAATGCTAGAAAATCGAATTGTGTAATTAACACGTATGTTAACCGAGTAACTGAAAACGCATAAGTGCATCTATTAGCACACAGAAAGTGTGCTGCTGTGCTGCTAATGTGTTGGGCTGTTAATATATACTGTAAACTTGGTTCACTGTATTTCCTGCATCATATACTGTGTACTTCTACTTATACTCCTTGCTGCAGTTTATGAGGTTGGCAGGAGTTTTCCTCCTAAAGCTTGCCCCTCTGTTATAGTTGCATAGCCCTGATCTATTGGCACCCTTGCCTGTTTTTGCCTTGTTTTGTCAGGCCTGGCGTGTGCATACATGCATTTTTTTAAAAAAAACAAAAGAATCACATCATTAACCCATCATGCCTTCAGTAAGATGCCTTTTAAATGCTTTTACCAAAGCAGGCGGTCTAGATGGATTTGAAGCACGTTGGTGTTGAAAGCATTTGGCAGGGGTAGCCATTTAGAGGCAAATCAATTTGTTGCCCTAATCAACTCTTGTGTAATATCCTCCTTGAATAAGCCGTCAAACATCAAGAATTTCAAGCCCTGGCTTAAAATTTAAAAAAATCAAATCATCCTATCTAGTCAAGCTTCTTCTCACCTAGAAGGTCACCATAAAAGGATCCAGACTCCTGAATGTACACCATATCAGGGATCCTGTCCAATCTGTGAGGCCAATGATCATTGTGCTGAAGTTTTAATAAGTCAGATGAGTGGTGCTTCCCATTGTCCCTGTCCAAACTAAAGAGGTGGCGCTAGTATGGTTGAGGTGAGCCAGTGAGAAAGTCAATATGGAAATTTTGCTAACGTGATTGGGTGGACAGCACACTCTCAAACACTACTCAGCCAATTAGAATGCTTAAACTTGTAGACGCTGCTGTGATTCAACACCATACTAGCTCCAAAGAGGCATGGTGGTCCTGTTGTCCTTTTCTAAGAGATCGCCCCTCGATTTCCACCAAGCAAGATACGAACATCCAACCTCCTCTGCAAGCTCGGATATGTCACAGAGCGGTCAAGCTATTTTCATTTTGCTAGACTTTGGAAGACTCTGGCTGCCCTCTTTTTAGTCAACTCCCATCAGATCCAGTGCTCTAAACGTCTAGGATGGAAACGTGTGCCTGGAAAAAATCCTCAAAGGACTTTCTCGCTTGTTCTACTTTTAGCAGAGATGAATTCAACCTCTGGATACCCTCTGCTCTCTGAGGTATTCAGGGTAGCATAAGGGAAGGAAGCAGAAACGCTTTAAGTTGTGCTATCATATACAGTATTACAACCACCATGCAGTGTAACTACTGTTGTCTGGGAAGTGTTAAAGGAAACCTGAAATTAACTAAGTACCAGCATTTATATTTACCTGGGGCTTTCTCCAGCCCCCTGTAGGACTTGGGCTACCTCACCGCCCTCCTGGCCTCGTCTGTCCTTGGTCACAGTCCCATGACCAGGTGCATTCTGATCTGTGCCTGCACAGTTAGTGGGGGGAGCGGGGAGGGGCGC
Organism: Hyperolius riggenbachi; assembly: GCF_040937935.1. Lineage (NCBI taxonomy): Eukaryota > Metazoa > Chordata > Amphibia > Anura > Hyperoliidae > Hyperolius > Hyperolius riggenbachi. The sequence goes on from NC_090654.1 coordinate 36,704,591, forward strand.
TATACTGGACACTACCTACCTATACTGGGCACTACCTACCAATACTGGGCACTTTACTAGCTATACTGGGCACTATACTGGGGCACTACCTACTAATACTGGGCACTTTACTAGCTATACTGGGCACTATACTAGCTATACTGGGCACTTTACTAGCTATACTGGGGCACTATACTGGCTATACTGGGCACTTTACTAGCTATACTGGGCACTTTACTAGCTATACTGGGCACTATACTAGCTATACTGGAGCACTATACTAGCTATACTGGAGCACTACCTACCCATACTGGGCACTCTACTAGCTATACTGGGCACTATACTAGCTATACTGGGCACTTTGATAGCTATACTGGGGCACTACCTACCTATACTGGGCACTATACTAGCTATACTGGGACACACTGGGGGGATCACGCGGCCAGCACGCACCAATCCAGCATTTCCTACCCCCGGCTTATATGAGGGTCAATCATTTTTTCCTGGTTTTTCAGGTAAAAGTTGGGGGGTCGGCTTATATGCGAGTATATACAGTATCCTTCTTTTCCTAAAAATGACTTTTTAAGATATTCCACAGTTTTATTTTATATTGAACTCTACTTTTTAAGTTTTGACTGTTTTATTGTTTTTGCTCTATGACACATTCATTGAAGTATGCCAGAGCTAAAATCTATGAACTATTGACCCTTTTCTCTTTCCTACTCTCAGAAGCCATTTTCTGCTAGGAAAGTGTTTTATAGTTGTAATTTCTTAGCAGTGATGACTCAGACAGGAACTGCCACATACCTGATAGTTAACTCTTCCAGACAGAGAAAGAATAAAAGGAATACAGCATAGTTATTTGTGTGCTAAGCACTGTCTATCTCATCATGTCACGTGTCAGCTCAGGTATCCTTTAAGGCTTGTAACTGCGCAGGTGCAAAACGCTCCCGGCGTGACCAAGGATGCGCATGGCCAAGCATGCACAGTACCGGAGCTGACTGCGGACGAACGGGAGGACGGCAAGAGAGACCACGGCCTACAGGGGGCTGGTACTTACTGTAGTTACCATAATCTCAGGTACACTTTAAATATGCAGTTTTACAGGGACATCTACAGATGATTCACGAGAAGCTAATAATAGTGGTCTGTGGTTTGTCTTGAACTGATCAAACTTGACAATTCTGAACGGTCCGTTTCCTAATTCCTTACAATTTGAATGAAAGTCACAAATACATTGGGATGCGGAAGGTTGGGCAACCTTGTTAATCATCATGATTTTCCTGTATAAATCGTTGGTTGTTACGATAAAAAATGTTAGTTAAATATATCATATAGGAGACACACACAGTGATATTTGAGAAGTGAAATTTAGTTTATTAGATTTACAGAAAGTGTGCAATAATTGTTTAAACAAAATTAGGCAGGTGCATAAATTTGGGCACCACAAAAAAGAAATAAAATCAATATTTAGTAGATCCTCATTTTGCAGAAATTACAGCCTCCCAAACGCTTCCTGTAGGTTCCAATGAGAGTCTGGATTCTGGTTGATGGTATTTTGGATCATTCCTCTTTACAAAACATTTCTAATGTATTCAGGTTTGATGGCTTCCCAGCATGGACAGCTCTCTTTAACTCACACCACAGATTTTCAACTACAGTGGCTTGCAAAAGTATTCACCCCCCTTGAAGTTTTCCACATTTTGTCATATTACTGCCACAAACATGAATCAATTTTATTGGAATTCCACATGAAAGACCAACACAAAGTGGTGTACACATGAGAAGTGGAAGAAAAATCATACATGATTCCAAACATGTTTTACAAATACATAACTGAAAAGTGGTGTGTGAATAATTATTCAGCCCCCTTTGATCTGAGTGCAGTCAGTTGCCTATAGACGTTGCTTGATGAGTGCTAACGACTAAATAGAGTGCACCTGTGTGTAATCTAATGTCAGTACAAATACAGCTGCTCTGTGAGGGCCTCAGGGGTTGTCTAATAAGAGAGTATTGGAAGCAACAACACCGTGAAGTCCAAAGAACACACAAGACAGGTCAGGGATCAAGTTATTGAGAAATTTAAAGCAGGCTAAAGCTAAGTACTCACGGGGGGACAATTGTAGCTGTCGCTGCACACGGGAGCGTGTGCGCGACAGTTCGGAGACAGTTCGGCGACAGCTCGTCGCCATGTCCCTCTGCATACACACGGCAGCAGAGGGATTAGCGATGCGGCGGAAGCTGTCGCCGAGGTTCCTCCCCCCCCGCCGGATGCTCCGTGTACTGTGTGTGGGTAGCTGTCGCTAGCCCGCATACACATGCGGGGCTAGCGACAGTTCCGGCGATGTTGCGGCGACGGCTGTAGCCGGCGATTGAACATGTCAATCGCCTGGCGACAGCTCCGACGGGCGACGGTTCGGGGCGCGCGCGTCATTCACACGGGCGAACTGTCGCCGCAACATGCGCGTGCCACGTGGTTGCGGCGACGGCCGTACCCCGTGTGTATGAGCCTTTAGGCTACAAAAAGATTTCCAAAGCCTTGAACATCCCATGGAGCACTGTTCAAGCGATCGTTCAGAAATGGAAGGAGTATGGCACAACTGTAAACATACCAAGACAAGGCCATCCATCTAAACTCACAGGCCGAACAAGGAGAGCGCTGATCAGAAATGCAGTCAAGAGGCCCATGGTGACTCTGGACGAGCTGCAGAGATCTACAGCTCAGGTGGGGGATCCTGTCCATAGGACAACTATTAGTCATGCACTGTACAAAGTTGGCCTTTATGGAAGAGTGGCGAAGAAAGGCATTGTTAACAGCAAGCATAAGAAGTCCCGTTTGCAGTTTGCAACAAGCCATGTGGGGGACACAGCAACCATGTGGAAGAAGGTGCTCTGGTCAGATGAGACCAAAATGGATCTTTTTGGCCAAAATGCAAAACACTTTGTGTGCCAGAAAACTAACACTGCACATCACTCTGAACACACCATTCCCACTGTCAAATATGGTGGTGGCAGCATCATGCTCGGGGGGTGCATCTCTTCAGCAGGGTCAGAGTTGATGGGAAGATGGATGGAGCCAAATACAGGGCAAACTTGGAAGAAAACCTCTTGAAGACTGCAAAAGACTTGAGACTGGGGCGGAGGTTCACCTTCCAGCAGGACAATGACCCTAAACATAAAGCCAGGGCAACAATGGAATGGTTTAAAACAAAACATATCTATGTGTTACAATGGCCCAGTCAAAGTCCAGATCTAAATCCAATCAAGAGTCTGTGGCAAGATCTGAAAACTGCTGTTCACAAACGCTGTCCATCTAATCTGACTGAGCTGCAGCTGTTTTGCAAAGAAGAATGGGCAGGGATTTCAGTCTCTAGATGTGCAAACCTGGTAGAGACATACCCTAAAAGACTGGCATCTGTAATTGCAGCAAAAGGTGGTTCTACAAAGTATTGACTCAGGGGGCCGAATAATTACGCACACCCACTTTGCAGTTATTTATTTGTAAAAAATGTTTGGAATCATGTATGATTTTCATTCCCCTTCTCACATGTACACCACTTTGTATTGGTCTTTCACATGGAATTCCAAGAACATCGATTTCATGTTTGTGGCAGTAATGTGGCAAAATGTGGAAAACTTCAAGGGGGCTGAATACTTTTGCAACCCACTGTATATTCAGGTCTGGGGACTGAGATGGCCATTCCAGAATGTTGTACTTTGTACTTTCGCATCCCACTGTATAAAGATGGTCAACGATATAAAATACCAGTAGACCCAAGCCTGTTTAAAAGCGGGCTCTAGGTCTTTTTTTTAACACTGCCGCCAGTCACTCCGGATGCGCGCATCCCGCCGCACATCTAACTGCCCGCCCACCAACCTCCCTCCCTGGTCCCTCCAGCTCTACGTTACTGCGCACATGCGCAGTAATAACAAATTACCAGGGACACAGGGACGCTGCAAACCGCTGGACGCAGCAACACTTAGCTTTTATTAGGTAGGATTTGGGGTTTTGCATGCAAATAGCTTGCAATATCAACTTGGGCTAGTCAAGCTCAGTGGGGGCCGAATCACTCAGCGAGCTTTCTGGGTGGGGCAGCTGCTGATCTACTGCTGCAGTTAGCCAATAAATGGTATCATCCTGATTTATAACTTCTTGCTTGATCTGCTGGGGAAATTCCATCATGCGGATGCTATGTAATGCAAACAGATGGTGGCGTTTGTGACCACTGCATGGAAGTGGCAAAAGATTGGATGTGTGTAGGGGCAGGGTTCAAACTTGTGCAATTCACTTGTGCGATCACCCTGCATCTAATATATCTCGATGGCATTCCATTCTATTTGTGTTTCTGTGCCAATTGGCTTTCACAATGTTTCTGCGTGTTAAATTCAGACAGCAGTGTTGACATCTGTAAAAAGAATTCAAACCACTGAACAGTTGGAAAGTACAAAAGTGCCATAGCAGTCACAATCTAACAAAGGGTTGCTGTTAGCAAGAATATCAAAGTAAAATGTATGTAACATAAGAACATTAAAGAAATTACATTGATGTTATGTTTAAATCTACTAGGAGTATCTTATTTTTATACAGTGACTCTAATGTTAACCACTTCCGGACTTCAATGATTGAAATCTACGCCGTTTTGACCCCCTTACCGCTGCCAGGGCGTAGATTCATCCCTATATCGGCAGAGCTGTGTGAGCAGGGCAGGAAATGACTTCATTGGCTCCTGACCCTGTCAATCCCATTGGCTTACATTGATGGACAGGGACGGGCGCCAATGAAAGCGGTTCCTGACCTGCTCACACAGCTCTGTCGTCCTAGCAACGGAAGAGAGAGGTGCCTGCGGGGATGGAGGAGTGGCAGCCGGCAGGTATGTGCAGCAGTTCGTCGGGAGGCGATGTTCTTTGGTACCAGCAGTCTTGGCCCTCAAGGGGGCAGAGACTGCTGGTACAGAAGTGGATAAGTACTCCATACAGGAGCTGTCTCAATGTAATTGCAGAACAACCACATTAAACTGTTTTGAACAGAAATTCAGACAGCAGGTCTTTTTTTGTGTGTTTTTCAGGAGAAAGTGCATGTGAACTTAAAGAGACACTGAAGCGAAAAAAAATACGATATAGTGAATTGGTTGTGTACTATAAATAATTACTAGAAGATTAGCAGCAAAGAAAATATTCTCATACTTTTATTTTCAGGTATATAGTGTTTTTTCTAACATTGCATCATTCTATAATATGTGCAGATTACACAACACTCAGCATTCAAAATGAGTCTTTCAGAGCAGTCTGTGAAGTAATGACCTCTCCTCTAGCAGAGGAAAAGTAAATAGTCCAGGAACAGTTGAGATAATAAAAGTCAGATAACAGCCCTCTCCATGACTAACTTAGTCGGAGAGCTTAATGGCTTGTTTGCATAGAGATAACAACTGGAGTTTCTCAACTTTTCCTGTACTGGAAACAATTACACTGATGTATCTGATCTTAATGTTTTATTTCTTAGCTGTGCTACACATACAAATCATAATTTTTTTTTCGCTTCAGTGTCTCTTTAACGTTAAAATGAGATGTATTTGTCTTTTTAATTAACTTCATTGATATTGATGGAAAAAACACAACGCAGGGATGAGCGAGAACGTTCGTAAAAAAAAGCAAGATCGTCATGCAGTCTGCGGGAGGCCGTCCAATCGATCTTGTGGCTGAAATCAGTCGAAAGGACCGATCGGACACAAGTGCTCGATTATGTGCAAAGCAGTAACAGTTTTCGATATTGCGATGACCAACATACCAGATAGACCCCCGTCCAGTGTCCCCCCAAGCTTAAAAGTGTACCCCCCATGCCGCTTGCAGTGTAAAGTCTCGCCTCTCCACCAGTGTGACTCCTGGCCTCCTCTGGTATTCCCTGTACCCGTGGGCGTCTGTACCACCTGGCACCAGTTGCACGTGTGACATCACTACATGTATTTTCAGGGACGCTGAACACCTGATAAGGCTAGGAGTTGCACCAGTGAGTCTTTACTGAGCATGAGCACTTGAGGGGACTTTGACACTTGGGGGAGGACAGGCAGTGGGTGCTAGACCGATTTCATACTGAACTCTATTGGGAATCAGTATGCAGTGTATGGGCGGGCAACAGATCTCTCTCTGATCAGATTCAATCAGAGAGGGCTCATGGTACATCGAGTGATGTACCTTAACCTCCTTAGCGGTATGCCAGACACTGTGTCGGGCATACCGCCGGCTCTCCCCAGTAGTAAAAGCTTCAGCTAGCACTAGGCTAGCTAGTAGAGGTGGGCGGCATCCCCCCAATTACTGATGATCCCCCCGATCGCCCGCTAAATACATTAACCCCCCCCCCCCCCCCTGGATCCAGCGATCACGCAGCCTCCCTGCACATCTCTGGTCCTCTCTATGGAGAAGATCGGGTCTGCGCATGACGTCATGACGTCGGCGATGTCATGTTCGATCCACCCCATGGAGAAGAGCGGAGCTGTCCGGGGAGGCTGTGCCGATCGCTGGATCCAGAGGCGGTAATGTATTTAGCGGTCACTGGGGGAGGGAGAGGTCAGTTTAGGTGCTGGGGGAGGTCACTATGGGTGCTGCTGGGGACAAGAAGGGTGCCATTGGGGAGGGAGAGGACACTGTGGTTGCTAGGGGAGGCAGGATCACTGCAGTGCTAATGCTGGGGAGGGAGAGGTCAGTATGGGTCCTAGGTAAAGCCAGGGCCGGATTTGTACTTTCCAGTGCCCTAGGCCTGCTGTCACCTACCGCCCCCCTCCCCGCCCCCCAACCACCACCACCACCACCACCACCAAAAAACAGTCTGTCCAACACTCTGACTAGAGATCATTGGTTTGAATGGGCTCATTTCAGTTGTGCCGCTCTGCCTCCCATTCAACCAAGAATCAGTGGATGCTCTGTCTGCTCAATAATTCCTGCAATTTGCGCTCCTGCCCGAATGTGCACAGCAGCCGATTGTGTTCTGGGCATGCATACTTGAGAAATGACGCTGATGTATGTACTTGTCAAGAATGCATAACACTGTACTGGCGTTGGTTGCTGTGCTCATCTGGGCAGGAACGAGAAATTACAGGGAGCGCAAGTCGCAAGTGCTTCTTTGTCCTCTGTGTGCGACTCGCTGCAGTCAGAGCCACAAACAGGTGACAGGGCAGCTCGATGGAGAGAAGCCCATCCAAAACAGAGAACAGGTAAGCAGCAAACATCCTGTCAATACCAACTTTGAATGTTTGGTTGTAATTAGAGCAGACCTGAACTCAGAACTTCCTCTCTGCTCTAAAAGATATAACCTTTAAAGAAAAACATTTCTTTGTTACAGCTGATACAAATCCTGCAATAAATTGGCAGTGTCTACTTCCTGCTTTCATGGAAGCAGACATATTATTAACATCCTGTGCTTTCAAATGAGCTTAGATGTTGTGGCAGTCAGGCAGGGGCGTATCTAGGTAATATAGAGCCTATGGCAAACACTAAAATTGCGCCCCCCCCCCCCCTTCCTTTCCCGGTCAGAGCCCCCTTCCCCTCTAAAAACAGCATCCTTTTTCTTTCTACGTGTGTTATGGTTGCCCATGTTTTTTTGGCACACATATTTCTGAATTAACTTTTTGGGAAATATTTCTTCTTATTACCAGGGCTTTGGAGTCAGAATCAGGGCAATTTTGGGCACACAGAGTCAGAGTTGGAGTTGTTAATTTCATAAACTGAGGAGTTGGAGTCGGGAGTCGGATGATTTTTGTACAAAATCCACAGCCCTGTTAAGTATTAGACTAAGGAGTCGGAGTTGGAGTTGGAGTCGTAGTTTCATAAACTGAGGAGTCGGAGTTGGAATCAGAAGATTTTTGTACCGACTCCACAGCCCTGCTTATTACCTCTCTGTCCTATTTTCTAACTTAAGCCAAGTGCACCCTAAATACATAAGTTAATTAGCAAGGTTCCCCAGATAACAGAATAATATGATCTGAGGTCTGAATGACGAGAAGGCATTGGGCATGCATGGCAATACAGCACAGTGGCAGACATGGCGACCATGCTGCTGTGGCGCCCATGACAAGAGCCATGCCTGCACCCCTCTAGATACGCCTCTGCAGTCAGGTGACACAGGGTAGAGATCAAATTACAACTTCAGATTAGACACAGATAAGTGGGAATTAGACAGGCTCTCTAAAAACATACAAGGTGGATTTTTGTCTGTTTTCCTTCTGTCCTGTGCAAAAGTTCAGCTCCACTTTAAAGCATCTGAATGACATTTATTTATATTTGCTGAAAAATCTATGTATCTCTTTTGAATGTTGAATGTACATATGGTGGTGTGCTCTAACATATTGACAGTATACAGGAACAAAGTCTGAAGAAGGCTTATTAGCAGAAAGATTACTTTTTTTTTCTTTTAAGCCAATAAATGGTATCATCCTGATTCAAAACTCTCTGCTTTCACTGATGGCTAAGATGGTACAATGCTCTACTGCTACAGGAAAGTAGGATGCCAAACCATATACACTAGCATACACACTAGCACAGCTTAGGTGACAGTGACAGTTTGGCAATGAAAGGAAAGCAAACAGCATTTTTATTCCTGCAGTTCTCATAGATGGTAGGAACTTAAGGACAGAAAATTAGTTAGGAAAGAGTTAACTGAGACCACTGCTGGCTAGGAAGAAAAAAACCTAAAGCCATAAATTTAGGTTTAGATAAGAAAGTGTAATTAACAGCTGCAGCTGCTGGGGTCAGTGTGACAGCTGTAAAAGAGAAGGTGAAGAAACTAGCAGAGCTCACTGATGTTTGTGAATGCCTTCATTATAACTCAGCGGAACTTAGTTCTATCTGCTTTGTAATGTGAATCCCTGGTATTTCTCACATCGACTTGTATGTCCATCATACAGAGGAATGAAACATCAGGTGCCAGCAGATGCTGATTGTCATAACACACCAGGAATTGGGAGAGTGAGAGAAGCAGGGATTGTAGAACTCTGGAATTCAGCTATTAGTGCAGAGCAGGGCACTGGCTGGCTGCGCTGCGGGCCCAGAAGAGGTGATTTTGCCATATGACCTCTTCTCTCTCCAAGTCCTGTCACCCTTCTGATTTTATCGCCCTAGGCCATGGCCTTTGTGGCCTTCCCTGAAATCCGGCCCTGGGTAAAGGGGGAGGTCACTGTGGGTGCAGGGTTTAGGGAGAGGTCACTGTGAATACTGGGGAGGGAGAGGTCACTGCTGTCAGGGAAACACCATTTAACCTGCTTCCACACAGCTGCAGGGATGGTTATACTAGGAATCCTGTATGGGACCTCTTTACTCCAAAGTGTCCCAGGTGGGGAGGAGCTTCCTGTGGGTGGTGGGCAGGGCTTTCCACGTGCAGTGGGTGAGGCTTATCACGACCGGGGGCGGGGCTTATTCTCACAGCTAAAGGGGCCTTTTTATGGGTATTTCAAAAGGGGGGTGTGCTTGGGCACCCAGAGCACCACTCTCTGCACGTGCCTGCTGAGCAGGATCATCCCCCAGCCAACCCTAGGCAGATACTTGGGGCCTAGTTAGTGTCATGGGTCCCACCTGCCACCTTCTCTGACCTTTCTCCACATCAGCTTACCAGAAGCACCTCAAGGTGGTGCCAAATCTACTACCTTGCCTAGGGCCCCATTACATCTAAATCCTTCTCTGACTGCAGGGTGATCTCACTTTTCACAATAACAGTCTAGCTCATCCCTATCACAATGCAAACTTTTGCACACAAACGCATACAAAAACGCGCACAAAAGTTTATTGAAAAAAAAGAAACAGAAATTGCAAACTCAGAAGCGTGCAAGCAGAAAATCGCATGCATTAAACGTAGAATGATAAGAGTGAAATGCCTGTAAGGCTTCGAACCCACTAGGGCAACTTTGGCAGTGTTTTGGGGTCGCCGACAATTACCAAAAACGCTTTGCCAATGAAAGTGTGTGGTGAGGAACCCACTAGTGCAATTGCCTTTTAGGGCTAATGGCAATCGCAGGACATGCAGCATTTTAAATGTGTGTTTGTGCTCAGTGCTAAGTATATAAGCGCTACAAAGTCCCTTTTCAAAGCGATTTTGCAGCGCTTTGGAGTGCTGTGCGATTATGATTTAAATAAGCTTTATAATATTCACCAGGTGTCAGGATTTCCTACTTCTGTCCGTAGCCCCACCCCCTACAGGAAGAGTTTTCAGGCACTTTTCTGACTGGTTCTACAGAAGCACCTATGACCTCTTCCTTTAGGGGGCGGAGCTACGGACGGAAGCTGGACATTAGACACCCTTTAAGTACAATAAAATTAATTCAAAAAAAAAAAAAAAAGCTAAACATCGCTAATCAGAAGCGCTGCACAGTTTACTGTAGAGTGCTTCCAAGTGTCGGGAAATGCAATCGCAGTAGGAATCGCTGCACACAGCGATGCCTATTGGGTTCCGGGCTAATGCTTGGCTGTTGAACTTGCTCAGCTCAGTTTTGAGTCGCAAGCTCTCTGCATGCAAATGCTGAATATTTGCAGGTGATTGATCATCCCTAAACCCTAACGATACTTACAAAATCACTACGCCCCCCCCCCCCCCCCCCACAGCCCCCCTCTGCATTCAGGGTTATGTGTGGTGTTAAAATCACCTCTGAAATCTGCTTGTCAGGGTGTGAAAATGAGCGGCTTGATCTTTGTGAACAGGCACTTCTCCTTCGTCCCACTTGGTTTAAGGGCCATAAATATTAATCAGGCATCGGACCAGAACCTCTGGCACCAGAAAACTAACATCATATTCAGGTACTCGAGAAGGAGCAATTACAGCAGAGAAAAAAAAGGAAGCTCATTTGAATGAAAACCCATTGCCAGCAGCAGATAAAAGACAGTTAGAGCTGTCGTCTGACTTAATAATCACTGGAGAGGAATACTCGCTTGTCTTGCACATTTCATACTGACTTGAAACTGAGCCAATCAAGTCTAGTAACTGCTCGTTAATTAAGCAGCTGCCAGCTACAGCCTAGCACACACATCCAAATTTGATTGGCCAATCACTGACTAATTTTACCACCTCCGTGTATTATGAGGTTTTACCTACTCAATCTGCTCATAGTATTCAATATCTGTTGACCTTCATACTACATAGAGGTTTTAAAATTGGTAAGGGCCCGTTCAGATCACAAATGCGGATGGCCATGCGTGCGGAACGCGTGCGGACCGCAACGCGTACGAACGCATGGCCATCCACGTTTGTGTACGTTGCGTGGCTGATCCCATCACTGAAAAGTGAATGGGACAGCCACGCGTTTTAGCAAAATCTGCGTGCAGCATGCGTTCCCGGACCGCACAGGTCCGGAACGCATGCAGTGTGAACATCAGACATTGCACTCTATGCAATGTCTGATGTCGTGCGTATCGGTCACCTGCACGCGTTTCCAAAACGCGGCTGGAAACGCGTGCAGTGTGAATGGGCCCTAAGAGATTGCCCAAATTGGTCAGAGATTGCCGAATGGATGTGCGTATCAGGCTGAAGTAACCAGCAGCCATTGGGATTGCTTGGTTCAGTTTGCTTGGAAAATCGGAATCTAGGTCCATCTCTGAGGTCTTGTTCATATCTAAAATCGAAATCGCTGACGGCAGTGAGTTTCGATTCTTTTGCATGTTTTTATTTTTTCCCCTCCTGGCGGTCCACTGCGCGGTACGATTTTGTGCAATGAGCTTTTGTAAGAATTTGCGCGTGAAAATTCGCAATTGCGTGTGAAAACGCTATATATGAGTGATCACGGTTTAGTGAATCAAGCCCCTAGGATGAAATATTTTTGCTCTTCTGTTACTCTGGTGATCTGCACTTAGTTTCTATCCTTCCACAAGGAAATACCGCTGCTCTCAGCCCATCTTCAAATACTGACAAAACCCCCCCAAAACAAATGAAAAATTCTGCACAAGGAAGAAAGAAAACAGATTTGCTGCTGCATCATCTGTAAGAAGGAGAGAGTTTTAGCGACAATGATTGTGGGATACCCCCGGGGGCCTCCTCAGCTCCAGGGTCTCGCTAGGTAAATTTGTCGAGGAGCGAGTACCTGTCTGCGCTGACGTTCCGCCGGGAAATTTGCTGGGAGCGGGTTATTAATTGTTGGGATAATCTCATTTGGGGATCTATAACCCAGGCACCGTTACCGCCGAAGCTTCCTTAAGCTGCCTTTTCTTATCTTTTAATTTATCTCCATTTGCTGAACCTTGCAGCCTTCGCTGGAGTGTTACGAAGCTGCAGGAGGGAATCAAGATGGAGATTTTCTATCTTCCACTGTAATATTACCCAATTTTGAGGGGCGCTGATTAAATATTCTCTAATGGGTAATTTAGAAGCCCTCCCCTATTCCCCCCCCTCGTTGCTAGAGGTGGCAGTTAATAAAAGTGTGGATGAAGAGGTGAGCCTTACGGTCTGCCTCTGTGGATTTACAGTGGATTAGCGGCATTGTCTGCCAAGGTGGCGTTATCCGGTGATATCAGGCAGCTGTCCGAGGCATTGGCGCCGGGCCACCTACTTATACCGTCTAAATCCCGCTCATCCCCAGCGCGGCAGGAAATCCCATTCTCGCTCCGCAATCCTGTTCAGAGGCTGTTTTCTCTCTGTAAGACGGCGTGAAGCCCACAAATTCCCACCGGTGTATTTGTATGTAAAATAAATAGGTAGCATCAATTTATTTATCTCTTTGTAACAACTTCTCCTGCAAAAGTTGTTCTGTTTATAAAGACTGGGGTGATTAAAAAACACTCTCTTCCATTTCACAGAAATGCAAATGAAAAAACAAATGCATTTCAGGACAATTGAAGTGAGAGGTATATGTAGGCTGCCATGTTTATTTCCTTTTAAAGGGAAGGTTCAAGCAAAATAAAAAAATGAGTTTCACTTACCTGGGGCTTCTACCAGCCCCATGCAGCCATCCTGTGCCCTCGTAGTCACTCACTGCTGCTCCAGTCCCCTGCTGGCAGCTTGCCGACCTCGGAGGTCGGCGGGACGCATTGCGTACATTTTTACGCATTCCTGCTAGTGCAGGAACATTAACACATACATTTTTACGCATTACTGATTCAATGCGTAAAAGTTTACGCAGTATGTGTTAATGTTCCTGCACTAGCGGGAATGCGTAAAAATGTACACAATGCGTCCCGCCGACCTCCGAGGTCGGCAAGCTGCCAGCGGGGGACTGGAGCAGCAGTGAGTGGCTACGAGGGCACAGGATAGCTGCATGGGGCTGGTAGAAGCCCCAGGTAAGTGAAACTCATTTTTTTATTTTGCTTGGACCTTCCCTTTAAATAATACCAGTTGCCTGGCTGTCCTACCTCTAATACGTTTAGCCATAGACCCTGCACAAGCATAGGCAGATCATGTTGGCGATTTAACAACACCATTACCTTAAACTGCAGTATAGTAAAATAGCGACGAGGTGTCATTGTGTGTAAAATGTGATGGTGATCTGTATGGGATTGTTATTTCCCGTGTTCTAAGTACACTTAATTTCCTGATGTTGATGTATGATATATGTCTGCATGTTTTTTTTCAGTAAAGAGTTCTAACTTGTTATACTGGGTGCCCATCTGTATGTACAGAACACTCTGCTCCTTCAGATCAGGGGCTTCTGACATTATTATTATCTGACAAGATTAGCTGCATGCTTGTTTCTGGTGTTATTTATATAATTCTGTAGCCAAATATATCAGCAGGGCTGCCAGGTAACTGTAATTGTAATTGTAATTGTTTAAAAGGAAATAAACATGGCAGCCTCCATATGCCTCTTTTTTCAGCTGTCTTTTAAAATAATAATTTTGTAATACAAAAAGTAAAATCCAAAGTTTTGGCCTCAAACTGTCATTGGTGGCCAACACGACAGCCTGCAGTCTCCTTTCTCAGCAACACGACAGCCTGCAGTCTCCTTTCTCAGCAACACGACAGCCTGCAGTCTCCTTTCTCAGCAACACGACAGCCTGCAGTCTCCTTTCTCAGCAACACGACAGCCTGCAGTCTCCTTTCTCAGCAACATAACAGCCTGCAGTCTCCTTTCTCAGCAACATGACAGCCTGCAGTCTCCTTTCTCAGCAACACGACAGCCTGCAGTCTCCTTTCACTCCTGCCCTCCTGTCCTGTCCAGTCAGTCCAGAATTTGGCCTGGTTATACAGTGCCTTGCAAAAGTATTTTTCATGTTTTGTTGCCTCACAACCTAGAAGTGTTTGAGAGTTTGCACCATTTCATTGACAGAACATGCCTAAAACTTTGAAGATGTATTATTTAATTTATTTTAAAACAACAACAACAAAAATAACAAAATAACTCAAAACATCACTGTGCATAACTATCCCCCCTACTAAAGTCAGTACACTGTGGGGCCACGTTGTGTGGCAATTACAGCTGCGAGTCCCTTTGGATAAGACTCTATAGCAGGGGTCTCAAACTCAATTTACCCGGGGGCCGCAGGAGGCAAAGTCAGGATGAGGCTGGGCCGCATAAGGGAGTTCACGTGTCCCCGCCGCAAAACGAGGGCTGCAGAGCCCCCAAATCGCCCCGGGGGGCAATCCGCCGGCATTTACTGGAAGGGGCAGAGCTTTCAGCTTCAGCTCTGCCCCTCCTGACGTCAATCGCCGGATCGCCGCCTCTGCCCGCCCCTCTCACTCTTCCTTCACAGAGAGGGGCGGGGGAGAGGCGGCGATCCATTCGACGATTGACGTCAGGAGGGGCAGAGCTACAGCTGGAAGCTCTGCCCCTCAGCGCAGTCGTGGATGTTTGCGCGGGAAATTTGGGGGTCTGCAGCCCTTGTTTAGCGCTACCCTGGCCAAAGCGCTGCGGCTGCGTATGGACCCCCTGGAAACCCTGTCAGGAAATGTATTGCTCTTTCTTTTGATACATGTAAAATTACACTACCGTTAGGCTTGCTACTAAACGTGACATTTACCGCATTTAAAAGTATACTATTTTCCTTTGAAACTTTAAAATCGATTTTCTCAAAAACTATAAGGTCTTTTTGAAAAATTGTTTTTTCCTCTTATTCCTAATGATCTCCTTAACATATCCTGCAAATTTAGGGTTTCTAGCATTTAAGGTGGATTTGCTATTAACCATTAAAGTCGGCGGGTTTTTAAATGTGTATTTTTTTCCTTTGCAACTTTAAAATCGATTTTCTCAAAAACTATAAGGCCGATTTGAAAAAAAAATGTTTTCCTCTTGTAGCCACTGGGGGCCCCTACAAGCTCTGGGGCCCTGGGGCCACAAAATATTGTATCGAGGGCCGCAAATGGCCCGCGGGCCGCGATTTTGAGACCCCTGCTCTATAGGATTGATTCACTATAACAAATAGCGTGCCTTATCAAAGTTAACATGCCTTATGAGAGTTAACACCCCTTATCAGCGTAGCACAACGAGCGATACAAACGTATGCCTGCTCGGAGTCCTGCGGGTCCAATCACTTTAGAGGACATTATCCCCGCACTTTGATTGGCCCAATAGGCGGCCTGTCAAGTTTCCTGTCAAGTGACAGGCAGCCTATTGGCCCAATCAAAGTGCAGGGATAATGTCCTTAACCTGCTGGGCGGTCTGGACGAGCTCAGCTCGTCCAGTACCGCCGGAGCCTGCCGCTCAGGCCCTGCTGGGCCGATTTGGCTCAAATAAAAAGCAGCACACGCAGCCGGCACTTTGCCAGCCGCGTGTGCTGCCTGATCGCCGCCGCTCTGCGGCGATCCGCCACGAGCAGCGGCGAAAGAGGGTCCCCCCAGCCGCCTGAGCCCAGCGTAGCCGGAACAAAAAGTTCCGGCCAGCGCTAAGGGCTGGATCGGAGGCGGCTGACGTCAGGACGTCGGCTGACGTCCATGACGTCACTCCGCTCGTCGCTATGGCGACGAGGGAAGCAAAACAAGGAAGGCCGCTCATTGCGGCCTTCCTTGTTTATTCTGGGCGCCGGAGGTAATCGGAAGAACGCCTCCGGAGCGCCCTCTAGTGGGCTTTCATGCAGCCAACTTTCAGTTGGCTGCATGAAATAGTTTTTTTTTTAATTAAAAAAAAACCCTCCCGCAGCCTCCCTGGCGATCTTATCAGAACGCCAGGCAGGTTAAAGTGATTGGACCCGCAGGGGCTCAGGGCAGGACGAGTGGCGCTCTCGGCATTGCCAATTAGCAGGCATAAGTTTGTAGCGCTCGCTATGCTACTCTGATAAGGCGTGTTAACTCTGATAGGGCATGTTAACTCTGATAAGGCATGTTAACTCCTATAAGGCATGCTATTTGTTATAGTGAATCAACCCCTATGAGCTCACCATATTTTGCGACAGGAATTTTTGCCCATTCCTCAAGGCAAAACTGTTCCAGCGCCTTCATGTTGGATTGTTTTCCCTAACAATCTGACCACAGATTCTCTATTGGGTTGAAGTCTGGACTTTGACTAGGCAATTCCAACACATTTAATTGTTTCCCCTCAAAACACTCAAGTATTGCTTTAGCAGAATGCTATGGGTCATTGTCCTGCTGGAAGGTGAACTCCATCCAAACCTCAAATCACTGGCAGACTGACACATATTTTGCTCAAGAATATCTCTTAGATTTTAGTCTCATCTGACCAGAGCACCCTCCTACAAACATTTGGGATTTACCCATATTATTATTATTATCAACCACTTAAGGACCACAGACTTCCCCCCAAAGCTTTTTTTTACAATTCAGTGCTTTGTAGCTGTAAGAGCTCGCTGCAGAGCCACACAAAACTTAGCACACAAACAAACCCCCCCCCCCCCTCCCTTTTTTCTGCCCACCAACAGAGCTTTCTGTTGATGGGCTCTGATCGTTGAATCAGCTTTTTTTTTTTTTTAAATAAATGTATTTATTAAAATTTTTTATAAAATTTAACTCCCCCCCCCTAATCCCTCCCTCCCCCCGATGACCAATGAGGGTGATCCTCTCCCTTAGGCATCAGCCTATGAGAGGGGATCGCGTTCAGAGCCTGTCCAGGGGACAGCCAAGTCACAGGGCTGTCTCCAGTACAGCGCTGCATTAGATCACAGCGCCATACAACATAAACCAATGGCCGTTTGTTTTTTTACAGTCTGCTAGCAGAGCTCCATCACTCAAGCGGGAATGCGCGCGCATCGGTGCACACGATTGCCTGCAATCTCCTAACACAGGAAATGACACCAGTCCGTATTAGGCGGTCCTGGGGGAGCCACCTTTCGACTGCCAATTGGCATTAGGCGGTCATAAGTTGGCTAATTGTATTTATATAATGCTAACATATTATGCAGCACTATACAATAAATAAGGTTACAGACATTGATCATAGAGGTGACAGTCAACACAAATGGCTTTTGGCAAGCTCAAAACCTGCCTTCTTATTTTGAACTCTAAGCAAATGGCGTTTCTTTTGGCCAGTCTTCCATAAGACCCAGCTTATGTATGTCATGAGGGTATATTACTGTTATTTTTGTAAGTAATTAGGCTTGTAATTAGTGATGGACACAAAACTGAAAAAAATACACCTTTATTTCCGAATAAAATATTGTTGCCATACTTTGTACTAGGGACATAATTTAAACGTTTTAATCCCAGGGGGAAAATAAAATGTTCGTCTTTTATCCACAGCATGTTTTACTTTTAAAACTATCATGGCCCGAAAACTGAGAAATAATGAAGTTTTTCCATTGTTTTCTGATTATTCCCGTTAAAATGCATTTAGCACAATGTACCACCCAAAGAAAGCCTAATTGTTGGCGAAAAAACAAACTATAGATCATTTTGGTGTGATAAGTAGTGATAAAGTTATTGGCAAATGGAAGGGAGGAGCGCTGACAGGTGAAAATTGCTCTGGTCCATAAGGGGAAAAACCCCTCTGTGGTTAACAAGTTAAACAAGGCGTTTAAGATCTCCAGATATTTGTTAACTTCCGTGTGCACAGCGCATGCGCAAAAAAGAAGGAAGTAAATAGACTATGAAAGCATTTTCGGGACTTTTGTATGAACTGATCTTTTACATGTACAGCATCTTTAGAACAATCAGTCTTTCGAATCTTCCAGACAAACCTCTGTGACAGATTAATTCCTCGGTTTGCAAAGATTTTTATCTGATGTGTGTACTCAGCTGAACACCTGCACCACAGTCACAGGCGATGTATTATTATACATAGTTCTGACATAGTCCACAACGCGGCACAATAAACACTGATTCAATGATATCGTTGTGCAACAGAGGAGCTTACACTCTAAAGTCCCCACCACAGTCACACACTGTTATTATTGCACACTTGCAAAGCTCTGAGATATTCCCCAGCGCTGCGCAGAGAGCATTGATTCATTCACATCAACTTCTACGCTGCAGGAGCTTACGCTCTAATGTGTCCCCACCTGCGGTCAGGGATGGAATTAGCAGCTGAGTTATTGATTTGACTTGTTGCTCTTTCGTCAGTGGCAGAAGCTTTCCAGCGGGGGGCGATGTCCCCATTAGACATTTGTAGCCACAGTCAGCCAGCACTTCTGCGCTCTTAACCCTTTTACTGCCCAGCTGCTGTGATGATCGGATAGTGCAAGCTTTGCCTTGAGAAACAGGTGCCTCATTCCCATCTATTATTTCCCGACTTACTATGGCCGCAAGGTGTCCATGGCGGTTTGGACGCCGCTCATCGTATTTCAACCATTCCAGCTACTCAAAAAAAGGCGAAGGGCATCGTACTGAGAGAGTAATGGCTGCGTGGGGCACAGGAAAGTGGATGTGGGGGGGCGGGTTTGGAATGGATGGCAATCGCTATGGTAACCTGGTTATGTCAGCCATCACCCGCCGAGGGCAAATTGATAAACATTATGAAGCGTGAGGAGTGGTAATTACGACACAGAGATGGCTGAACGCCTTGGACTGATCACGTGTCATTCCCGAAGACCAACCTTCGCTTCCTCGCTGCTACGAGCGAATTGGCCCTGAAAGTGGTTATTTGTCGGGAAAAAAATGCCATTTACTACATGTATCCGTCCAGCCGGCCTTCCCTCCCTCCCCCCCCTCCGCAGGGCCCTCCCCCAGCCCTCGCTGCGGCATCGGCCTTCTGACTTTTATGGGGTCGTAAAGTGCGGTGTGCAGCAAGCGTCGGTCACTGGGGAAGAGTCCCCGCGCTCCTGCGCATGCCCGCCACAGCATGCCAGAGCCTCCGGGGTGACGCTGCCACGGCAACTCGCACCCCTTGCTGCTTCCTCGTCGGTTTTATGCCCCGCTTTTATTCAGAAGAGAAAAAAAATGGCAGAGGTTCCAAAATGAAGATTATAGTTATAATTATTTAAATGAAAAGAGGACGCCGATAGTGCAGATCGCGCTGTGGCCGCTGCGACGTCCATAATGGCCACGCCGTGTTTTATGTACCTGTAAAATAAGATCTGCAGAGGAAGAAGGTGACATTGTGCGAGAGAAAATATCTCATCCGCAATTACCCAAAAAGAACGATGCAAAAGCAGAATCCCCATGTTGTGGCAACAGACAGAACTCCCTCAATCAGTTCAGAAACCGAAAAAAGTAGTACGTGGATTTCACATTGTGGAAAACAGACGTCATGCTCGGAGAAGATGTAGAAATCCTACAGCCACCTCCACTGGCAATAAGGTGCATACACACATCCAATTTTGATTGTCCAATCAGTGAACAATTTTACTACTTCCATGTTGTATATGGGTGAACAGGTTTAAGAATACTATGAAACGATTGTGTAGGTTTCCTCTCATACTACATGGGGGTGGTAAAATCAGCCAGTCATAATTGGATCCGTGTACCGGGCTATAATCAGAAGCTCTGTACCAAGGAGCTTACACTCTACTAATGGACATCCTGTCCCAGAAGCTTACAGTCTAGTGGTATAAGACTATACATGTTAGAGCTTACAGCCTAGTGGTACACTTACACCTTTTTTCCAGAGCTTACTCTCTAATAGCTTAATGAAACTGTCCCCAGGACCTTGACATCTATTAGAATAATGACATCCAACCCCAAGAACTTACACTTTAATGGTATAATGAGACCTTGCCCCCAAGAGCTTACACTCTAGAGGTATATTGAGAACCTATCCTCGGGAACTTACACTCTGGTGGAGTAATGAAATCAACCTTTCAGAGTGATGAAAGCCTGCTCTCGTGAGCTTACAATCTAGTCTCTAGGCACCTCCTGGCTGATCTCAGCTACCTCTTTTTTTTTTAGTTGGATGTTGTTGTTTTGTTTATGATATTTAAAGAGAAAGATCGATGTTCGTTCCCCAAAAAATTCAGCGCTCTTCGATTTTCCCTTTCTAATCCAGTTGCCGTGGTAACGGACAGCGGTATCGGTGAAAAGCCCCCCTTCGGCTGTGTCCCTTGCTGTTTCTTGCGCTCTCTGCGGGTTAAGTAGGGTCTGCAGATCAGCAATCACTCGGTGAGAGCAATTGAGCCGCCTCCCACCAGTTTATCTATCTCTCTGACGCCGGCAGAAGAGGAAAAAGCGATTCTTGATGGCGATCGGAGGTGGCGGAGAGTCACCGTAATGCTCATTTGATGCAGAAAGGATTTTTTTTTTGTGCTACGGCGGCCTGAGGTCTGAGCGAGACAAAAGGCGTCCTTTCTTCCCCAAGAGCGAGGACATATTTCATGGCAGGGGGACGTCGCGCTCCCTGTTGAGCCAGCTATGAATAAAAATAGAGAAATTAGGCATCGCCGGCTTCATGCTTTAAACATCAAAACCTGCAAGAGAGGCGATGGCTCTCCTCTGTGTAGCCGCGGGGCCGAGGGGATAGGCACCCCCTTCTCTCTGTGCACATTACTGCCAAATGATAAAGAAACACAAACAATTCTCCCGCGTGAGGAGGAGGTAAATGAAAGTCTTCATATTTATGTTCTCCTCCACCATATGCCAAAACGGCTCACTCTTCCCCCTTGGCAAAGAGGAAGCCGCACCAAACCGCCGAGAAGTATTTTTTCCTCCTCTGCCAGTGTATGAATTTACAACGTTGTGTATGAACGGCGGTAATTTCTGAGTATTTTCTAGGAATTGGCCCTCTGACTCAATTTATTGTATTAACATGTCTTAAATAAGAGCAAATCGCTCTTGCCACACACACACACCACTCTGATCACTTCATTGGCTACCATTTAACTAGAGGATCCAGTTTGAACTCTTAACTCTAACCAGGCCCGGGTTTACATCACAGGAGCCTATAGGCATAGATGTCATGGCATCCTACACTTCGCCCTCCATGAACCTACAAATTCCCGCTGAACCACACCCCAAGTGTGCTGGTTGTCCCCGCTGTCACTTCTCCCTTCATTCCCTTGCCCATCATAGGTACAATACAATACAATACAATAACAATAACATTTCTATAGCACTTTTCTCCCATAGGACTCAAAGCGCTTAGGCTCTCTCAGATTCAGTAATTAGTAGGATGAAGTATTCACACAACAAAAGTTATATTTCTGCAAATGCCAAACTGAACAGGTGGGTTTTCAGTCTGGATTTAAACACATCCAGGGATGGAGCTGTCCTGATCTGTTGAGGTAAGGAGTTCCAAAACACAGGGGCAGCATGACAGAAGGCACTGGGACCGAAAGTTTCCAAGTGGACTCTGGGTATGACTAGATTATTAGAACCTGTGGATCTGAGAATGCGGGGATCGCTACGCAGCTGCAACATATCTTTCATGTATCCAGGGCCTAGATTATTCAGGGATTTAAATGTCAGTAGGCCGATCTTGAATAGGACCCTCCATTCTATAGGAAGCCAGTGAAGGGAGTGCCTGACTGGCGTTATGTGGCAGTGACGGGGTTGGTTGGTTAGCAGTAGTTTTCTGTATCAGCTGTAGGCGGTACAAGTCCTTTTTTGGAAGGCCAGTGTAGAGCATTACAGTAGTCCAGTCGGGAGGTAATGAAGGCGTGGACTAAGGTTGGCAGATCTTCTGGGGGGATGAGGTAGCTACAGGTTTCCCCTCAGTATTATGTAGCCAGAGCTCTCCTCAGTATTAGGTAGCTAGAGGTGCCCAAACTGAAGGGAGGTCTGGTTAGTGGCATGCAGAGAATCGGGTGAGTAACCTCTCATTTACACTGCGCTCAGGACTCTGCATAGGTACGGTAGGAGGGAGGCACTCGAGGAAGGGGATGATCCACTTTTCAGTGATCAGGCACCTGTAGGCACATGCCTACAGTGCCTTTTGGTTAATCCGGTCCTGACTCTAACTTACAAAGCTTTCCACAATCTCTCTTCTGTGTACATCTCATCACTAGTTTCCAGATACCAACCCAATTGTAATCTCAGATCTGCACATGATCTTCTGTCGTCCTCCTCTAGAATCACCTCCTCACATTCATGTACTGTATATAAGATTCCGCATGTGCTTCATCCCTGCTCTGGAATCCTCTGTCACAACATATCTGTCACTCCCCAACCTTTGATATTTTTAAACGTGCCCTTAAAACTTACTTTTTCCATCAAGCATACGCTCTACCTTAGACCAGTTCACTTGCTGACCTCTGGACAAGTTGTGCTTCTTACTAGATAACCTAAAACACACTGGGCTTGATTCACAAAAGATTGCTAACTGATAGCACGGCCTTTTTCGTGCAATTTTTTGCATTTCGCGCGAGCGCAATTTTCTGTGCGAAACGATAACGGTTTTGCGCACAAAGGCGAATTTTCGCACGCAACCGATATCGGTTTTGCGCAAAAATTCAGGGTTGCGCACAAAAACTTTATCGTTTCGCGTCAAAATTCTTGATTGCGTGAAAAGCGAAAATTCACGCGAAAACGGCTGTGCTATTAGTTAGCACTTTTTTGTGAATCACGCCCACTGCCTCTAGGTTGAATATTGTATACTACCCCATCTTATTTCCCCCATATTCCTTAAGAGTGTCACGTCGCAAGGGCAGAGCTCTCTCTCCCTTTTGTGTTTTGGGTTTTGTTAAACATTTATTCATATTAATTACCAGTATGTCACTGTTATTACCAATTCTGTACTTTGTACTGATTCTGTATTTTGTACTAACTCTGTATTTTTTATTAACTGTATTTTGTATACTGGAGTGTACCATTGTCCAGAGCCGGGACAAGGTCCTCCAGCACCCAAGGCTGAGACACCAAAGTGCGCCCCTCCATCCCTCCCACCCCAGCAGTCACACACTGATTGCTATTAGACTAAAGGCCCATACACATGGGGTATGGCCGTCGCCGCAACCACGTGGCACGCGCGTGTTGCGGCAACAGGTCGCCCGTGTGTATAACGCGCGCGCCCCGAACCGTCGCAGCTGTCGCCAGGTGATTGACATGTTCAATCGCCGGCTACAGCTGTCGCCGCAACTTCGCCGGAACTGTCGCTAGTCCCGCATGTGTATGCGGGCTTGCGACAGCAACCCACACACAGCACACAGAGCTTCCGGCGGGGGGGAGGAACCTCTGCCATAGCTTCCGCCGCATCGCTAATCCCTCTGCTGCTGTGTGGATGCAGAGGGAGTTGGCGCCGAGCTGTCGCACAGCTGTCGTGCACACGCTCCCGTGTGCTAGCGACAGCTACAAATGTAGCTCGTGTGTATTTAGCTTAAGAGGCTCCCCAGGGTCCACAACATCTTAATCTCTAGTTACCTGGCTTTCAGTCACTGCCATGTATCCCCTTTTCTTATTTTTCTTTGCTTCAGACACAATAGGGGAATGATAACAGAGTGAGTTGTGCGCCCCCTCCTACACTGCGCCCTGAGGCTGGAGCCTCTCTCGCCTCTGCCTCGGCCCGGCCATTGTCTTTATTATTATGTACCCCATGTTTATCCCTTACTTTTTACAGCACCACGGAATATGTCAGAGCTTTATAAACCAATAATAATAATAATAATCTTAACCCAGAAGAATGGTGTTGTCAGTAACACTGTCACACCGCAAACATCCATGTGTCCTTTTGCTGGATGTTTTGCTATAGCAAGTAACGGAATTATGCCGGTGCCATAATTTTGAGCCGATTGAATGGTCGCTGAGAAGGATAGTTACGTACCTCTTTGGGATTGATTTTGCAAGATTATCTTTAGCTTTTGTTGAGAAATGGTGTAATTTGGATGGAGTGACTTTAGAAATTCTGAGGATGGCCGAATCAATCAATTTTATAATACTCCATAAAAAAGCCGAATGTTGTTTTTCCCTTATTTTACAATAATGAACTCGCTCCAGAAAGCCTACTTGTATCTAATTTACGGTTCTGTTTCAATCTTAGTTAACCACGTGTGGAGTTGGTATACCGAGGCCGTCAATAACATCAAGTGGTATTCCTCACAGTTAAAAGGAACCGGCGGTAAGAGACAAATGGAGGCTGCCATATTTATTTTCTTTTTAAACAATACCAGCTGCCTGGCATCCTGCTGATCTTTCTGGTCAGTAGGATCTAAATCAAACACCTGAAACATGCATGCAGCTAATCTTGTCAGATTTTTGTCAGAAACATCTGATCTGCATGCTTGTTCCGAGTCAGAGCAAAAAAAGGCACAGCGAAATTTGAGCACACCATGCGCTGCCATAAGCCATAATGTGAGTTGTGACTATGGAAACACTCAGACTCAGTAATTTGGGGTCAAAAAAGGAGGCCAAAGTACTGTTAAAGCAGCGTAATTCGGCCACCAGCAATAGCTGGCACCCAAATTACATCTTTCCCCTGAGTCCACAGCAGCCTGGAGGTGGAATAGTAATTAAGGCTGCCAGAACTTTTGCAGGAGCAGGTTAAGCTGTTTTTTTTTGCCTTTACCCTGCGCCCAAATTTCCCAGTGCTGTTTTTGCATATATACGCTTGTTCAGGCTCTATAGCTAAAAGTATTAGAGGATCAGCAGACAAACAGGCAATGTGATTTGTAAAAAAGGAAATAAATATGGAAGCCTCCATATCCCTCTCACCTCGGGTTCCCTTTAAGATGCCGTCGGCAAACAGCGTTTATTCTGCTTATTGTTCACTTTAGTAGCACTGACACATTTTCACCAGTCACAACACTCCATGAGGAAAATTTATCAAAACCGGCGCAAGTAAAATACGGGAGGATGTGGAGCAAATGCCAAGGCCAGCCAATCAGAATCCTTCATCTGGGCCCTTTTTCATTTTTTCTTTGCCCTGGTTTTGATAAATCTGCCCCTTTTTCCTTCAGCAGGTCACATATGAAAGAACTTTATCAAAATGGCTTATTTTTTACAACATTCATGTCTACATTGTTCATCTATTGTAAAATCTTTCCTCTCCCTCATTTACATTCTTAAATTTATCACAGGTGGCGACATCTTTACTACTGTCTGGTGCATCACTGCGGAATGTTTGTTTGTCGTGTGTTCTGAAGTGAGCAGAAACAACACCTGGGCCCTTATTAACAATTCACATTTTCGCTTCAGTTTTCTCCTCAGTATATTTTTGCACTTTTAATGAAATGCCTTTTAAGCCACCAACAAGCGAGAAAATACTCCCTTTCTCCTACTTTTTGGTACTTTTACAAATGCAGAGTGCTGGAAAGTCATTTTAAACAAAAGATGAAAAATTATCTCCTGGGAGTAAAGGGCAGGGGCCCTGGCCCATTAAACCTGGGTAAAGCTGCCGTGGGCCGGGAGCGCACTGCAATTTTACCGTTACTAGCGCAGGGGGAACACTGGTTGCTAACCCGTTAGTGCCATGCGGGTTACTGGGTTAATGCATGCGTTGCTATGGTAACACATGTTACCATAACAACATGCACGTTACCATGGTAATGCACGTGGTGCTAATGGGTTAACTGCCAGTGCCCCCCCCCTTCCCCCCCACTCATAACAGTAAAATATCTGTGCGCTCCCTGCACATGGCGACTTTACTACAGTTTAGTACATCTGGCTAGTGATGCTCGTATAGTACTTTTTAAAATCCGAATTGACCCCAATCCGGATACCTAGATATCCGGATCCGGCTCGTATATATCCGAATCCGGCCTTTTAGATATCCGCGTGAACGCGGATATCCGGTTGCATTATCCGCGGATATCTGGCCTATTCGGATATCTGGATAGAAAAACCGGAAGTGCCCTTTAAATAGCTTTAAAAGGGGTTTTGAGGGTAAATGAGGCATGTATCATCATTATTTTGCAAAGGGGAACACTAATTGATGATGTGGGGACTTCGATTCCCCCCCCCCCCCCCCCCCCCAAAAAAAAAATGACTGTCAATTAACATTAGGCCTAGATTCCAGACAGCGGTCGTGCAGCCCACATTGTGTCCAAAGTCCAACCGCACGACTGGGACATGACAGTTTTCAGTCAAGACACCTCCAAAAATTGATGCTGCAATTTTGTTTTGGGTTAAATATAGGTGGCATCAGTGGCCTGTGGCACCGTGGCCTGACGGTGGGAGCTGCACAGGCAGCAGGAGCAAGGCAATGCAGCAGCAGCAGGTGTAACGTGTGCCAGCCAGGAGCATGACGGACGTGGTACGTGGCACTTGCCAAGTGTCACGTGACAAGTGCAGAGTGACAGACAGCAGAGGAGAAGACACTAACTGGTGCACACTAAGACATTAATGAATTAACAATAGTGGAGTGATAGTGAAGGGGTTAATCACTGAGCTTATCACTGTGTACAGACCTTGGCCCAGCAGCAGCACTGCAGCTGTACAGCCAGAGCCGAATTTACAGCTCAGGAGCCTATAGGCACGGAA
The DNA here is from genome assembly GCF_040937935.1 of Hyperolius riggenbachi. Classification (NCBI taxonomy): domain Eukaryota; kingdom Metazoa; phylum Chordata; class Amphibia; order Anura; family Hyperoliidae; genus Hyperolius; species Hyperolius riggenbachi. Next base: position 36,731,196 of record NC_090654.1, read on the forward strand.
GTTATGGCGCCCTAAACTCCGCCCCTCAGTTCAGGCCAAGCCCCCAAATTACACACACTTTTCGTGCGAGTGTGGCCTCTTCCCACCATCTGAACAGCAGAGCAGCGGAGCACAAATACCTGGAAATCCAGGTTCTTTGGTCTCCTCTGCACTGCAAACATTCAGCATGCAGCAATGTTCCTACAGAGGCTTCCAATGTAGCATGATATGCATTCAGGACACTGCTGCATGCTAAAAGGCAGGAGTGCAGAAGAGACAGGAAGACCCAGAGCCAGAGTTGGTATTTCTGCTCCGCTATTCAGATGGTGGAAGAGAGATGTGCTCCCTTAAGTCCCCAGGCCCTTCTGCAGTCACAGGAGTACTGGGAGGCTATCGTTACACCTTTGCCTGCCTGTGGCCTAGATGAACTCTGCCCCTTATAATGCCTGACTGTGGCCTAGACATCAACCCACTGCCCTGCCTTTATGAAGTACAGGGTGGTGCACGAAAGACTGGCCCAGCTGCCTGTCAGGAATGCAAGTATACAGGCAAATGCTGGCTGGACTGTCCTCATGTGCCTCTTGCTCTATCCCTGCTGTGTATCCTCTCTTGAAGCCTGTATTGCCTTCACATTACACATACAGAATATATATAAAGACACACAGACACACACCCCACACAAAGACACACGCTACACATACACACACTATACACATAAACAAAGACACACACAAAGACACACTATATACACATAAACACACACACACACACACACACACACACACACTATATACACATAAACACACACACACACACACACACACTATATACACATAAACACACACACACACACACACACACACTATATACACATAAACACACACACACACACACACACACACACACACACACACACACACACACACACACTCTATATATACACATAAACACACACACACACACACACACACACACACACACACACACACACACACACTATATACACATAAAAGCACACACACACTATATACACATAAACACACACACACACACACACACACACACACACACTATACACATAAACACACACACACAATATACACATAAACACACACACACACACACACACACACACACAATATACACATAAACACACACACACTATATACACATAAACACACACTATATATACACACACACACACTATATACACATAAACACACACACACACACACACACACACACACACACACTATACACATAAACACACACACACACACTATATACACATAAACACACACTATATATACACACACACACACTATATACACATAAACACACACACTATATACACATAAACACACACACACACACACACACACAATATACACATAAACACACACACACACACACTATATACACATAAACACACACTATATACACACACACACACACACACTATATACACATAAACACACACACACACACAGGCAGGCAGCAAGTTGTAAGGGAAAAAAAATCTTCCCCACAGCCTTGTCATGTCCTTGCTCCCCAGCTGTGAGTGGCAGCATCACACTCCCTGTTCTCTCTTCGGGTATAGCCTTTCAGGCAGTGGCTTTCACTCACCCTGCAACACACACATGGCCGGATTTCTGGCAAGGCCATATAGGCCATGGCCTAGGGCACCAGATAAACAAGGGGCGGCCTGCAGACAGTGGGCATTATTTTCAGGGCATTATTTGCAAGTGTCCAAACAAATGAAAGTGGTCAGGATAACTGCACTATTAGTACCAGCTGGCATCTGCCTGTGCTGTGCTACAGGCAGCTGCAGTCCGTTAACCAAACGTTTGTGAACAGTGTGTGACTAGCAAAAAGCCAGACCTTGTCCAATGACATAGCAGCATCTCCAGGCAGTTACAGAAGGCCGGGTCTCACACACTTGGTGTGGGGGATGAAAGGACCAGGGGCAGCACCAGCAAATAGTACAGAATACAGAAGGCAGCCTCTCACAGTACCAATTTCTTAATGATTGATTGGCCAGCGCTGTTACCCTGGAGACAGCAGTGGGTACAGGACTCACTTTTACGTGTTGCGGACCCCACCCAATGTCCAATTGTGAGCCACTTTTGACTATGTGTGTGTGGTGGAAGGCTCCCACCACGCCCATCACCTGTAGATCGCTTGATTGACCAGTTCCCCCGTGTGACATGATTGATTCACTTCACGTTGCCATGGAGAGCTCGGCACTAGCCCCAATAGTGGACACCATAGGCCCAAAAATGTTCGGATTGGTGTGTGTGGAGAGAGGTGGTAGGATACGGTTTCGGTTGGGGCGGCTGGTAATAGTCGGCCTTGGGCGGTAAGAAGTACAAATCCGGCCCTGAACACACATGTCCCCTGCCCTTCTCCTCCCCCCTTCCATTGCAGCCAGGTGTCCCAAGAATGACCCCCTCTAGGCTCGGATCACTACTGTCTACTAGATTGCATGCCAGGGCCCGTTCTATACAGAAGTGTTCTGCTCTGCTGGTCTCCATCCCTCCCTCAGATGTAACATGTAAGATGCAGGGACAGCAAAACTTAGGGCTCGTTTCCACTATAGCGAATCCGCATGCGGGCACTGCATGCGGATTCGCATACTTAATGTTAGTGGATGGGGCTGTTTCCACGTGTGCGGCGGCGTTTTTCGGTGCGGGGAAAATCTGCACGACAGGGTCGTGCAGATTCGCGTGCGGCAGGAATGCGGGCGAATCGCCGCTAATGTATTCAATAGGGAAATCGCATGCGGCTTTGTCATGCGGATTTCCCCGCGATTTCGCATGCGATTTCGCATGAAAGCCAATGGAACTTAACACAGGCAGTGACATGGTTAAATTCGCATGGCTCCTTGCCATGCGAAATCGCATGCGAAATCGCGGGTAAATCTGCATGCGGAAACGCAGCCACATGCGATTTCTTCAGCGGTGGAATCCATGCGATTCCGCACCGCTACAGTGGAAACAAGCCCTTACTTCCTCCCCAATTCGCTGGCAGCGGCTTTCATCTGCACTTTACCATTGGCATTCTCCTGTATTGAAAGGGTCCTCTCTTGATGACCTCATCAAGCGAGGGCCCTTAAAGACACAGAACAGAAGGACACTCCCGGTAAAGTGCGGACAACAGCCGCCGCTAGCGGGACGGGGAGGAAGTAAGTTTCGCTGTCCCAGCATCTTATATCTGAGGGAGGTAGGGAGAGAAGCGCCCCAGACCGGACAGGAGCGGATTACTCCTGCAGAGGGAAAGAAGTAATGCACAGCTTTAGTTACCGGGCTAGGGGGGCATTCATGGGGGGAGGAAGGGGGGGGGGGGGGCGCGAGGGGCCGCCCCTCGTCGGTAAGGCGCCTGTAGGCACGTGCCTACTGTGCCTTATGGTAAATCCGGCCCTGTGTACAGCACACACTCTTACTGTCACACTATGAGACATCAGTCAAGCTAATTAACGATTACTATAGAGTAGTGAAGGGGTTAATCAATGAACAGCTTTAGGTTTATAACTGTGTACAGGCAGCACTTGCTAGGCCACCAGCACTGCAGCATGTCTCTCAGGAAGCATTCAGCAAGCCATAACGATCTGTCTCATCATGGCAGCCCTCCTTATTATACAGGGGGGGCTGGCCAGTGTTCCTTTCTGTGATTGGGTGCCAGGGCTTAGGCTAGGAGGCCTCTGATTGGCTCAATGAGGTCAGGTGGGGCTGGCCAGGGTTCCCCTCTGTGATTGGTTGCTAGGGCGTCTGCTGGGAGCCCTCTGATTGGCTCCAGGACGTCATCACCTTAGTTACAGCATTTCGGATCCGGATATCCGCAGATATCCGGTTCATGCGTCAAACTATCCGCAGATAGCTATCCGGATATCTATAGCTATCCGGGATCCGGAGTCTGACCCGGATAGTGTAAAAAATGCTCGGATATCCGGGTTACTCGGATATCTGGGATCTAGATGAGCATCACTACATCTGGCCCAATGTCTCAAATGTAATGTTGCGGTTCTGGGAAAAGTTGTGAAGCATTGACTGTTTTTCCCACTTAGTATGTCAGATAGTCACAAATGATTGCAGCCTCCATTTCTGCAAAGGCAAAGTGGGCCTAGGCCTAGGGCAGCTGCTGCTCAAGGGGGTGGCTGGATATGAAAGATGGCGTTGGTGCATAGGGATGAGGAAGTTGTGACCACAAGGAGCGACACATTGAAGCTGGAAGTTGCTGCCCCAAACAGCTGTACATAAAAGAGAGGTTGGTGTACGTGGAAGAGGGGACTGCACATGGAATGGGTGGGAAGCCGCTACTAGAGGATTAAAAAGCATAAATCTGGCCCCCTAACTGACCTGCCCAGAAGCTCATTCCACTGAAGAGAAAGCAAGAAGTTTTGAATCAGGATGATGCCATTTATTGGCTAACTTAGAAGTAAATAAAAAGTATGTTTTCGGCTAATAAGCCGACTTATAATAACTACTGATAATAATAATATTTATAAGCAGATTTAGTTCCTGTATATTGACAAGATGTTAAAACACACAGCTTATATATGTTACGGCCAGAACCCGAAGTTTGGCCACTTCTAGTTCTGGCCGGCCACTTCGGGTTCTGGCCGGCCAATGCGCGAAGTGGCCGCTGCGCTGCGGCCAATGTTAGAAATGGATTGATTCCTCTGAGGTTAATGTATCTTCTGGCCGCAGCGCAGCGGCCAAACGTATCACAACTTAGTGAATTTATTGCAATTCAGCCGGCGGCAATGTAACAATTCAAGCCGCCGGCTTTTTCTCTGCGCCTCTCTCCTCTCCTTCTCCCCCCGCCTCTCTCGCTCTTCTATGGGCAGCCAGCGGGGACACGCGTGTCCCCCCCGGAGTCGTTCGTCGCGGCAGGGGAATCCTGCCGTTCTTGCAGAGCGGGTGCTGGCAGAAGCAATGTCTGCAGCCTCCCCGCTCTGCTGCCCTGGCGCCACGAACGACTCTCGGGGACACGCATGTCCCCCGCCGGCTGCCCATAAGAGGAGAGAGAGAGAGAGAGAGAGGCGCAGAGAAAAAGCCGGCGGCTTGAATTGTTACATTGCCGCCGGCTGAATTGCAATAAATTCACTAAGTTGTGATACGTTTGGCCGCTGCGCTGCGGCCAGAAGATACATTAACCTCAGAGGAATCAATCCATTTCTAACATTGGCCGCAGCGCAGCGGCCACTTCGCGCATTGGCCGGCCAGAACCCGAAGTGGCCGGCCAGAACTAGAAGTGGCCAAACTTCGGGTTCTGGCCGTAACATATACACTAGACATTCTGAGGAGAAACATTCTTTACATGCCTAATTACAACTTCAGGAGGATCTCAAAGGGACGCTAGCCAATTTTTGGCAAATAGATAAGAGTACTTGTTTGCTAAAACATCACATACCAGTGACTCCGGGTGATGAGGAGACATCATAAATCGAGAGTTCAAACGTAACTAGGCAGAGTACATACACTATTTGTTATAAGCTAAAGAGAATTGTGGCATTTAAAACCAATTTTACCAGCACATGAAATACAACGAATAGTGGCATTAAAAACTATCTTACCAGCATTAGGGCTGGTTCAGACGGACGCTTGCGGAGCGTTTACCGCAAGCGTTCGGAATGTCGCGGTAAACGCTCCCATTCAAGTGAATGGGAGCGTTTACACCGAGCTTTTGCGCGCGTTTGCACGATCGCGGCGTTCGGGTCCCGATTTTCGCGAGCGTTCGAGCTGCCCCTGGAAGCAACATGTAGCTTCCAGGGGGCGGCCAACCGCGACGGCTAATGTCCCCCTAGGGGAACAAAAAACGCGACCACATCGGAACGCGACGCGAAGGCTACTCAAAGCCTGACCGCGCATCCGCCGCAAGCAACGCCCTCAAACGAAACGCCACGCAGACGTCCGTCTGAAACAGCCCTAAGAAGTAAAAAAATAAACCCAAGAAGTTAGAATCCTTGTTTATAAACCTTCTTTTACAGTTTTGAACCAATGTATTAATTTTGTCTCTTTTGTGAGTCTCTCTTTATGCGATTTGAAGCCACCCATTAATACAGTAAAGATTACTTAAACAGACTCTGTAACAAACTTTTGAGCCTTATTTCTTCTATCCTATATGTTCCTATAGCTGTTCTAATGTGCTCTGTCTTACTGCAGCCTTTCCTAGTTGCACAATGGCTGTATTATCTCTGTTATATGATCTAATCTTCTCTCCTCTGTCGGCTTTGTCGGGCTGAGGCAGTCAGGCTGGAATGTGCTGTGCTGCTTGTAATTGGATAGAAACTATACACACCCTCTCCAGGCCCCCTGCACACTCTGTATGACTGACACTGAGCTACTCTCAGCGTATTACTTGCTATGTCTTTTGTTTGTAAACACTGCATAAAAATGGAAATTACAAGCCAGGATTGCAGAAGGGAGAGGCAGAAACAGCACAGAGGGGCCCAGGAGAACATAATGAATAGAATGCTATGCTTTTTATTGTAAGAATTTTACAGTACAGATTCTCTTTAAACAGTGTCCATGTAAACAGAAATGTGTGGGCAATGGAAGATCAGTATATTTCTTCCAAAGCATGTTGTATATTTGGCCCATGAAACAGATATTCTGCACTGTACTTTGCTTTGTATTAACTTTATCATCCTGTTTTTATTACAATTTGCATTTCTTCTTTGACTTTGGGTTTAGTCTGGCTTTCAATGGATCAGTGGCATAGCTAGAGATTATGGGGCCCCATAGCAAAATTTCCATGGGGCCATCAGATCTAGGCAATTCTAGCAATTCTACCCAAGTAGCAATTCTACCATATGGATATGAGTTGACTGGGCAATTTACATTCCCATGCAATGAAAACTGTGTATAGTCCACGGGCACTGAGACAAAGTCAGAGGGTGGAGAAACAAAGCAGAGTAAATAGTGAGCACACAAAGTACTACCTGGGCCCCCTCTGTTCCAGGGCCCTATCGCAGTCGCTATGGCTATTGCTACATCCCTGCAATGGATATTTGTTTACCCAGCACGGAGTGTCTGCAAAGCTCCGCCTGCCCAGGATCGCTGTCTCCGCATTAACAAATCACAGTCATTGGAAATGTCATTTTAAATATTGTTTATTAGTTTAAATATCGCTTTTTATTTAGCCAGTGAGGAAAAATGAGGCAGACTATGTCTTTAACAAGAGTCCCGCCACCCCCCCACCCCGTGTGCGCTGGAGCATGGATAATCAGCGCCCGCGGCCGCTCCTGGACAGTGAATAGACGGCGTGGGAGATTATTTATATCAGCTGCTACATTAAACTCTCAACAACGCTACATCAAATTTGATAGGAGAAAAGACTCGCCGCCTGCAAAATCAATGCGGCCTCAAAGCGTTTTAGCGCGCCGCCACGGCTTGTTAGAATCCCGTGCGCCCGCCTCCGGAGGACGGAAGGGGTTAAACACAAGCTGGTAATGAGGACGGATCAATGCGTGCGCTACTTCAGACGCAGCAGCAGCGTGCCCAACTCGTCCTCGGCCCCCGTGTGTATTTTTAGCGCGCTAATGCAGGTGGACGGGAAGGCAAGACAGCCAATCATTAAGGCTGCGTTAATTAATCCGTCAATCAGGAACCCTTTTAACCTCCTGACTTGGGTAAGATTGCTGAACAGAAAGGGCGGAGGAATTCTGGGATGACAGGCCGCCGTTTTCCGTCCGCCCGGCTCAATCGCGGCGTGACATGATCTCATTTTCGGACAGGCGGCCTCTTTTCTGGAACTGCCGTAAATGTCAGGCATCCAGGAATAGAGAGGACCTGTCAGAGGCTGTTCTGCTATCACTGACTCTCATCTGCACAACTGATGAGCTGAACGTTTTTTTTGTTTTTTTTTAAATATCGATCTCTTGATTGGTAGCAGGGCGAGGCGGATATTACCAGACGTGGTGATAATAATTGTCCGCAGGTGCTACTGAGGGATGAAAACATCTCTGTGATGAGTTTAGTATGGATTGAGCGGACTGAAATCCTCCTGATGACTGTGGGAATTCCAGGAAGTTGTAACGCATAAACAGTCACGATGTGGCGGGAGAATCTGAGTGTGGCCAGCAGCTCATCATTTATATGAGCCCTATAAAATTACAATTCCTGATAATGGTTGGGCACCCAGGACAAAAACACACACGCACCTCTTTGTCTCACTTAGCATTGTCACCTCCATACATTTCCTTATTAGTCCCAAGATACCATCCCAACCGGAACCTTCGCTCATCCCAAGAGACCCTCTTGTCCTCTAGCTTGGTCACTTCCTTTCCCATCTGCATCCAGGACTTCTCACGAGCATCACCTCTGCTTTGGAACTCTCTCCCACAGCCTGCCCATCATGCTCTGATCCTGGAAACCTTCAAACCTACTCTCAAAACACACCTGTTCAGACAAGCCTATAATTTGCTATTGGCAATATTGGAGGCTTACTGCCCCATCCGCTAACCTCTGTGCCTCCTTCCCTAGTGTCTCCACCCCACTACACTCAGAGTTGTATTTAGGGTTTGTGCAGCCCTAGGCACTTCAGACCTATCACACAGCTTTGTAAGCAGCAGCCACTGTTTAGTTACGCGGCTACACTGGCATTAGCACGGGTTGAGTGCAGGGGAGAAAAATAAAGTCACACTGATTTATTAGCGCGAGCAACAGGCGCTATATACTTTAATGAATCAAGCCCATTTGAGAAGACCAGATTCTTTGGAGAAATCATTGGTTCTTGGACAAATTCAGGGCAAAGGAAGAAGAGGACAGCAGAGGCTAAGATAGATAGACAAGCATACAGTGGTTTGCAAAAGTAATCGGCCCCCTTGAAGTTTTCCACATTTTGTCATATTACTGCCACAAACATGAATCAATTTTATTGGAATTCCACATGAAAGACCAATACAAAGTGGTGTACACGTGAGAAGTGAAACGAAAATCATACATGACTCCAAACATTTTTTTTTTTTAAATAACTGCAAAGTGTGGTGTGCGTAATTATTTAGCTTCCCGAGTCAATACTTTGTAGAACCACCTTTTGCTGCAATTACAGCTGCCAATCTTTTAGGGTATGTCTCTACCAGCTTTGCACATCTAGAGACTGAAATCCTTGCCCATTCTTCTTTGTAGAACAGCTCCAGCTCAGTCAGATTAGATGGACAGAATTTGTGAACAGCAGTTTTCAGATCTTGCCACCGATTCTCGATTGGATTTAGATCTGGACTTTGACTGGGCCATTATAACACATGGATATGTTTTGATTTAAACCATTCCATTGTTGCCCTGGCTTTATGTTTAGGGTCATTGTCCTGCTGGAAGGTGAACCTCCGCCCCAGTCTCAAGTATTTTGCAGACTCCAAGAGGTTTTCTTCCAAGATTACCCTGTATTTGGCTCCATCCATCTTCCCATCAACTCTGACCAGCTTCCTGTCCCTGCTGAAGAGAAGCACCCCCACAGCATGATGCTGCCTCCACCATATTTGACAGTGGGGATGGCGTGTTGTGCAGTGTTAGTTTTCCGCCACACATAGTGTTTTGCATTTTGGCCAAAAAGTTCCATTTTGGTCTCATCTGACCAGAACACCTTCTTCCACAGGTTTGCTGTGTCCCCCACATGGCTTGTGGCAAACTGCAAACGGGACTTCTTATGCTTTTCTGTTAACAATGGCCTTCTTCTTGCCACTATTCTATAAAGGCCAACTTTGTACAGTGCATGACTAATAGTTGTCCTATGGACAGAGTCTCCCACCTGAGCTGTAGATCTCTGCAGCTCGTCCAGAGTCACCATGGGCCTCTTGACTGCATTTCTGATCAGCACTCTCCTTGTTCGGCCTGTGAGTTTAGGTGGACGGCCTTGTCTTGGTAGGTTTAGAGTTGTGCCATATGCCTTCCATTTCTGAATGATCGCTTGAACAGTGCTCCGTGGGATGTTCAAGGCTTTGGAAATCTTATTGTAGCCTAAGCCTGCTTTAAATTTCTCAATAGCTGTATCCCTGACCTGTCTGGTGTGTTCTTTGGACTTCATGGCGTTGTTGCTCCCAATATTCTCTTAGACAACCTCGGAGGCCGTCACAGAGCAGCTGTATTTGTACTGACATTAGATTACACACAGGTGCACTCTATTTAGCCATTAGCACTCATCAGGCAATGTCTATGGGCAACTGACTGCACTCAGACCAAAGGGGACTGATTAATTACGCACACCCCACTTTGCAGTTATTTCTTTTTTTAAATGTTTGGAACCATGTATGATTTTTGTTCCACTTCTCACATGTACACCACTTTGTATTGGTCTTTCACGTGGAATTCCAATAAAATTGATTCATGTTTGTGCAGTAATATGACAAAATGTGGAAAACTTCAAGGGGGTCGAATACTTTTGCAAACCACTGTATGTGAAGCTATGAACTTGCCTATGCAACAGCTGAAAGAATCCATGATTGGCAGACACATCTGGCGTGCAGAAGTACATATGAAGAATTGGAGTCGACTAAACAAATGAGGAGAAAAACAGCTGGAAGCAAGAGTGGAAATGAGAGTAGCAACCATCAGTGGTTTGAGAACATCTGCAAACATCTCCGAATGGAGAGAATCTTTAAACAAACTGATTGGCGCAGTGCAATGCTGGATGTGGCCGTTTGTGCTAGAAATCTATGGAGGTCCTCGGGTGACAGCGGGGTCCCTGAAGCCCTCTCTGGAGAAGGAATGCAATCCAGCGATGGCAGCGAGCGGCTGAGGGCCGATTGTTCCGAGCTTCCTCCGCCATCTAGCTCTGCATTAAATCAGCAGTTTAATTTCATGCAACACAGCCTGGCAGCACGCTCACCATGTACCGCTCGCAGTTCTGTAATTTAAGAGGGGCTCGTGGCTCCCGCGGAATCAGGAAATGGAGAATGTAAGTGAGTTTGGTACATTTTACGAACGGCTGAGTCGTGTACAGGAATCATTGCTCTCCAGATAGCGGGAAGTGTCAAGGGTGGAAGGGAGGGGGGAAGGAGGTGTTTAGGAAGCCACACCGAGGATGAAAGGGGTTATAATCGCCCTTTAAATCTGCTAAGTCCGGCAAACTGCTGAACCGGGCCACCCGGCGACGCCGCAGACGCCATTATTCCACGCGACAGACAGCGGCATGTCTTCCTCTTAAGTAAGCTGAAAAATCAAATCAAGCCGGAGTTATAAAGTCCAATTTTCTGCAGTGACAGATCTGAGCATCTGGAGCAATAACCGGGCGGATTCAGAGTTCGTAATGTGTTTTTCCAATGATGAAACTCTTAAAAGGTCATTCCGCCTAAAGTTTATATAATTGAAAAAATGTCTCAGCGGAGGGGGGATGAATCGCTCACTGCTTTCCTGCCTTCTGAAGTCTGCATACAGAGTTCCCATCTCTGCTCGAGCAGAGTTGCCCTTTAAAGTGCACCCAAGGCAGATTCTAGAGGGGCAAATGGGACACAGAGGCATGTTTCCTGCTCCATGACATGCCTGTGTCCTCCTGGTGCCGCTCTCTGCCCACGCTCCCTCCCACCCTCGCAATCTACCAACATTGAGCTTGTCAGCAGCCCAATAGGGGAAGGGACATCCTTTGCAGGAAGGCTGCTCCACTGACGTTAGGAACACCCCAACCCCGCCTCTCCATGCCCTTTCTCTGCCTCTATTCCACCCCTCTGTGCTTCTTCACCGCCTCTCCCCGCCCCTTCCCTGCCTCTCTGGTGAGAAGCAGAGAGCTAATACAACTGCAGCATCTTGACCCCGGAGGCATAGCCATTTTTTTTCCAAAAAAACAAAACTAAAGAAAAATGCAAAATATAGGTAGAAGGCTGCGCATCCCTGACCCAATACTGTCCAATTGAATGGTTAGTCGCTGTGGCGCACACCGCCCCCCCTGAACTAAAATGTACGCCCGCATCCAAACAATGCAATACTGGTCTATGGAGAAATTTTAGCTTCCATCATAGTTTTGCATGCAAAAATATAATATACTGGACATCTGCACCAACGTTGAGGTAAATCTCCAGAGCAGATGTCCTAACACTAAACTGAACTAAGTTAAAAGCACTTAAAAATTTCTCCATAGACCAGTATTGCATTGTTTGGATGCGGGCGTACATTTTAGTTCAGGGGGGGCGGTGTGCGCCACAGCGACTAACCATTCAATTGTACAGTATTGGGTCAGGGATGCGCAGCCTTCTACCTATATTTTGTTTTCACACTTCTGTAACTACCAGGCTAGCAGCACCCATTGTGCTATCCTGTTTTGCATGGTAAGTATTTAGTTTTGCATATGTTTTGCATCTGTCTGATTGCTGAGTGTGCATTTGAGCTATTTAAGCGGTGCATATGAGGTGATGAGTCATTCAGTTGCAGCCCATATTGGTGAGCGCTTGCTTTGTTTTCTGCTGTCTGTAAAGAAAAATGCACTAGAGGGGGGGAGATATGGTAAGTGACTGTTCCTGATCCGTCTAGCCCCCCAGATCAGTTAGTGTTTGTTTTTTTTCCGTTAAAGAGGAACTCCAGTGAAAATAGTGTAATAAAAAAAGTGCTTCATTTTTACAATAATTATGTATAAATGATTCAGTCAGTGTTTGCCCATTGTAAAATCTTTCCTCTCCCCGATTTACATTCTGACATTTATTACATGGTGACATTTTTACTGTGGGCAGGTTATGTAGCTGCTGCTAGCTGTTTTGGCCATTGGAGACAGCTGTACAAATCTATTTCCTGTCTGTGAACCTTGTTACATTGTGTCAAACTGTCAAAAGTACCGCGGTACTCAGAGCTTCTTGTGGGAGGGGTTTTCACCACAATATCAGCCATACAGCGTCCCCCGATTGACTGTTTGTGAAAAGGAATAGATTTCTCATGTAAAAGGGAGTATCAGCTACTGATTGGGATGAAGTTCAATTCTTGGTCACGGTTTCTCTTTAAACTGTCGGCTTGGGTTGTCTTTAAAGTGGTATTATACTCAAATTTCATCTATGGTCTAAAGCATAAAAGAGACACTGAAGCGAAAAAAAAAATGATATAATGATCTGTATGTGTAGTACAGCTAAGGGCCCATTTCCACTATCGCGAATTCGCATGCGTTTTTCGCATGCAAAACACTATATAACTGAAAATAAAAATATGCGAATATTTTCTTTGTTACTAATGTTCTAGTAATTATCCGTACTACACAACCAATTCATTATATCATCATTTTTATTTCGCTTCAGAGTCTCTTTAAACACAGCATAAAATGAACAGCTAAAACCATCTGACTATTTTTCAAGGTGTTGGAAGGGGTAAGGGCTGGTTTAGCTGGATGTTTAGGGAAAAACAAGATGATGGGAAACAACGTAGTAAACACAACATTTACCATCATTTATGTGGCATGTCGATGGCTGTTCAATTATTTTAATTGACAGCATTTACATGACAGCTGTTGTTTACTGCCATAAAAACATGTAAACGTGTAGACCGGCCCTTGAACTCAAGTTTTTTACCTCATTTAACTGCTTTGCCCAACAGCATTATCCGTTTTGGAAGTGTGTAAACAAGGTAGATAAGTTCCTGCTGTACTGGGGGGATGTGGGGTGGGGGGGAGGGGGGATAACTTTCTCTCCATTAGTTGCTCACTAGTTGCTTAAAAGGAGTGTGAAGCCATTTTAAAAACAAAATCAGATACTTACCTAAGGAGATGGAAGGCTCTGGGATCTACAGAGCCTCCCCACGGTTCCCACGTTCCCCCACAGGCTAACCAGTTAGCAGTTTATGACCCTTGGGTCATAGACTGCTCTCTCCGAGGATGGGCTGGCTTCAGGAGACTTCGGAAGCACTCGGGGTTTTGAAGACAGGGCGTGCCGTATTGCGCACGTGCCCTCTCTCACGCATGCGTGTGTGTGCAGTACAGAGCCGCCGTCTTCTGAAGCCAGAGTGCTTCAGAAGACTTCAGAAGTCTCCCGCAGCGGGAGATTCAAACGGAGGAGCCTGCGGGGAAACCAGGACACTGTGAGGAGAATGGGAAGACTCTATAGGACCCAGACCCTTCCCTCTCCTTAGGTGAGTATTTTTGTTTTTTATTTTAGCTTTAGACTTGCTTTAATTAGGAGCCAATCTGATAATTTGTCCTGCAGCCAGCAATGATATCATTTAGCTTTAGTGAGATGTGAAAAAGCATTAAAATGACATCAGAGTAGTCCTATAGTGTTTCATATTCATTTTTACTGTGTTTTTTACTGTGTTTAATGCAAAATGCCAACATTTTTATTTTGATTGTAATCCCACTTTAATAAACGGCAAACAATGAAGATGAGCTCTACAATAAACACAGGAAACTAGGAAGAAATACATATTCGGTAGCAGAAATTGCCGCTTGTCTCCAGGAAATTGCACAGCTTGGTATTTGTGGCTGCTGCTACCCTTTATGACCTCCCCAGTCGGATAGTCTGCTGTTGGCTCCAGCGCTTGGTTCCCTCTGATCCCCTCAGACCCTTGCTGGCCAGAGAAGGGCTTTGAAAGCCTCACCAGGGTTGGGCTGTTCTCTCCCGGGGACACTGAATCGAACATTTGACTTTTGATCAGCTGTAAAAGGCCACGCTTTGCTATTTCTGAATGCGGCGGGAGAGGGACGAGGGGGACAGAGGGCGCTGGTGCTGACACTCGTCCGTATAGATTCTGGTGGGAAGCCAGTTTACATTTGCCAATCAAACCTTGATCATCACCTTCATCTCTGCCTCATGGGTCGCTCCCTCGAGTAGGACAGCGCTGTTCTGTCTCCACAGGAAGTCATGGAGGTGGGGGGCGTCTGTGTACAGCGCCGTAAATAACAGTCATATCTATCGATACTATAGATGTTCCGGATCAATGTTCACAAACGTTCTTGTAGTCAAGCATTGAGTGAACAGAATTCTGAATAATTAAACTTCCATAGGCAGAGATGTGTCGGCAGGGGGAGGAACGGGCCTATAAATATCTCTACACCTGCAGTGATGAAAGCTGTGGATTCCCGGTTGTTTCACCTGCCGAAAATCTATACACCCCCCCCCCCTTCCCCCATCGTGCGCACACCAAAACGTCTGGAGATCCGACACTTCCTGTAACTGGCAGGGAGATGCGTTAGGAAGAGGAGGAGCGGAAAGGCTAAATGATGCCTGGTTATTCTGAGGTAAATGTTTGAGGTAAATGTTTCTGCTACAATCAATACACTGATCAGACAACCCCGCAGGCTGACAGAGAAAGGTGTCAGGGCGGGGAAGAGTGAGGACTTAAATACCTCTCTGCATTCAGTGCTAGAGACTACAGGCTTCTGGCTGCTTAAAGGACCACTATCGCAAAAAAATTTAAAATTAAAAATGCATGTAAACACATACAAATAAGAAGTATGTTTTTTCTAGAGTAAAATGAACCATTAATCACTTTTTCTTCTGTGTTGCTGTCACTTACAATAGTTAGAAGAAACCTGATGAAACTGACAGGTTTTTGACTAGTCCACCTCTTCACGGGTGATTCTCAGGATTGCATTTATTCTTTAGCACTCGCTGGAAATGATCTATACAAAGATGCAGCCCCCACCCCCTTCCCTGCACACTATTCTGGCAGTTGGACTGAGCAAATGCCATTGCTTTTGAAAAGAAAGAAAACCCTAAGGATCCCCCATGAGGAGATGGGCTAGTCCAAAACCTGTCAGTTCTGTCAGATTTCTACTATCTACTGCAAGTGACAGCAACATAGCAGAAAAGTAATTTATAGCACATTTTACTCTTGGAGAAATGTACTTTTTATTTATGTGTTTTCACGTATTTTAAATTGTACAATTTTTTTGCGAATGTGATGCTTTAACTGCCGTAAGGAAATCCCCCTGGACATGAGCAAATACTGACTTGTGGAGCTGTGCTAAGAGAGGCGATGCTGTGGAATAAGTTGCTGGCCTCAGTCTCTGCCAAGATTTGGGCCAAATATCTCTGGCAAAATCAATTCCCTCACCGCTAATAAAGCAACTCTGACATCCCTTCTGGCTGACTAAGAAAACTGTGTCAGGAACGAGAGGACCGGGGGCTGTAAACATCTCTATGCCTGTAGTGTTATAAGCATTAGATTCCATTTTTGTTTTTTGTTTTTTCCTGTTGAAAATCTACCCCTCAGTATACAGGTAACAGGAAGCACAGGAACCTTCTGCTCTAACTTGGAGTGAACTGTCAGGAAGGGAAGCAGGGGAAAGGCTGATCTTTCACTTATTGGCCTGAATAATGAGGTGTGGCGTAATGGCAGCAAAGCTTCATACTTTACCTCGTTCCAGTGGCGGGACCGGTTCTCCTCACACACCTCTTCATTCATCTCCTCGTGGATCCTGATGCATGTCATGTGACGTGCACAGACGGGAGCGCAAGTAGATAGGCTGCAACGGAGTGTGGATGCACTGAGAACCAGTCCCACCACCTGAAGCAGGTATAGTATCTGAAGCAGGCGATTTGGGTGCCTGCTAGCACCTATTGAAATTAATGAAATATTTACATTGAGGGGTAAATTGGGTGCCTGCGGTGCTCGATAAAAAGAGTGTCAATGGTGTCAATTTGGGGGTGGAGTTAGGTACAGTGACCAGATTTTTGTAGGCTCAACCTGGGACGGGGGGAATTGGGGGGGGGGGGGGGGGGGCGGTCCGAAAATTAGGGGGTGCACCGCGCTGAAAAATGTGGTGTCTGCAGCAAAATAGGCGTGGCCATGGCATTCTATGGGCGAAGCTAATGTAATGATGCAACAGCGAGGCATAAGAAAGCAGTGTTTACGCCGTGATGTGGTCAAACGTGGATTCACATCATAGGTGTGCAGAAACTGTGTGATGCTATTTAATAGTATGCCATAACCCCAAAGCAGCAAACACAGCCAACTATGACCATTAAATAATAAATGCAGCAACAGTTACCCCAGACACCACAAAATAAACGCAATGGGCAACATGTCAGCACAAAATAAACGCATTGCGGGCAACATTTCAGCACAAAATAAATGCATTGCGGGCAACATTTCAGCACAAAATAAACGCATTGCGGGCAACATGTCAGCACAAAATAAACGCAATGGGGGCAAACATGTCAGCACAAAATAAACGCAATGGGGGCAACATTTCAGCACAAAATAAACGCACTGCGGGCAAACATGTCAGCACAAAATAAACGCACTGCGGGCAAACATGTCAGTACAAGATAAACGCACTGCGTGCAAACATGTCAGTACAAAATAAACGCACTGCGGGCAAACATGTCAGTACAAAATAAACGCACTGCAGGCAAACATGTCAGTACAAGATAAACGCACTGCGGGCATACATGTCAGTACAAGATAAACGCACTGCGGGCAAACATGTCAGTACAAGATAAACGCACTGCGGGCAAACATGTCAGTACAAGATAAACGCACTGCGGGCATACATGTCAGTACAAGATAAACGCTCTGCGGGCAACATGTCAGTACAAGATAAACGCACTGTGGGCAAACATGTCAGTACAAGATAAATGCACTGCGGGCAAACATGTCAGTACAAGATAAACGCAATGCGGGCAAACATGTCAGTACAAAATGAACACAATTTGGGCAAACATGTCAGTACAAAATGAACACAATTTGGGCAAACATGTCAGTACAAAATGTACACAATGTAGGCAAACACTTCACCTGCAAGAAAAAGCATTTACTCACCTGGCAGAAGATGTCCCCTCACGCAGCCGGCCTCTGGTGCCTCTGGTGTGTGCAGCTCCCCCTGGCCTGGACGATCTTCAATCTCCCGCTCAGCCTCTCACAGGCAGAGCAGGGCTACGGCAAGATGGCGTCCGGAGGCGGAGCCCTGTACTGGAGACACAGGGCTCCGCCTCCGGACGCCATCTTCCCGTAGCCCTGCTCTGCCTGTGCCTGCCGGAGGAGGACAATGTGAATGCAGGCTGAAGCGGGGCTGCGGGGAATGAACTAGAGCAGCGTCTAGTAGACGCTGCGGCTAGTTCATTGTACGGTGGCCAGAGTCCCGGGACCTCATGCAGCCTGGGACAGCGCCCCCCGAAGGGGGGACGCGTCCCCGGTAAAGCGGGACGTATGGTCACCGTAAGTTAGGCATCAGGTAGGTAGTTTGTGTGTGTATGTGCGTGTGTGTGTGTGTGTGTGGGGGGGGGGGTGTTAGGGTTAGGTAGGTAGTTTGTGCATGGGGGTGAAGTAGGGTACTAATATTTTACATTTTAATAGTACAATATTGGTGGTAAATTCCACTATGTTACTATCAGGATTACTTAGCGTAGCGCCCAAACTTCCATGAACCTTTTTTCAATACAGCAGAATCCCTTTATAGTAAACTCCATGGGACCTGGAAAAGTAGTTTACTATATCAGAATTGGTGATTCAGTACATTGTATATTTATACAGATGCCTGCATACATTGTAGGGGAGGACTGAGTTTACTATAGCCAGAGGTTTACAATATCAGAGTTTACAGTAACAAGATTCTACTGCCTACGCAAAGTATCACGCTCCGCTGTAACTACTCTCGAAGATCTGGGACAGGTGGGGGGAGGGGAAGGGGGGTTGAGGAGGATTGGAGGTCCTGGAGCAGCACACACAGGCTAACTGTACTTATGGGGTGTGGGAGGTCCGGCCTGCAGGATGCAAGAAAAAGGAACCTATGATTTCTCTCTGTCACTGGAAATGTTGTGTACCGTGTGGTTTATCGTGTTCGGGGTTCCTGTCAGACCTTCATGGTTAAAGTAGCAGCGGGGGGGGGGGGGGGGGGGGTTAAAGTCTCCATCATACTTAACCACAAGGGGCAATTTCTTACTTGACGATGTCCAGGTCACATCACAATGTGGTTGCAAGCTTGAATCCTAGCAAAAATTGTTGGTAGTAAACTGCAGTATGGTAAACAGGGGTGTAACTACCGTATATTCTCGCATATAAGCCGACTCGCATATAAGCCGAAGTACCCATTTTTTCTTGTAGAAACCAGAAAAAAGTGATTTACTCACGTATAAAGCCCCCTCCTCAGTATAGCCCCCTCCATAGTACAAATAGCCAGATGTGCCACCAGTACAAGTCAACTCCCTCCCCATAGCCAGATGGGCTCCAAGGATGCTACAGCTGTCTCTCAAGAAGCCACTAGATGGCGTGATAGATATGAGACACAGTTATTGCCACACAGGAAGAATCCCCGATCATTGCACCACTGGCATGTTGCTGGCACTCTCCATTCCAAAAGCCAGGGGACACAGGTCCCATGTTGCAGGGGACGGACACAGCAGAGAGCCAGCTGGCAAGAGCAGGATCACTAATGAATGATCCTCACGCTTCTCTGCCAGTAAAAAAACCTGCCCCTCCATGCGTTATGCTCCACTGACTCACATAAGTCGAGGGGGGTAATTTTTCAGCACATTTGTTGTGTTGAAAAATTAGGCTTAAACACGCGTATATAAGGTAACTAGACTTAATAGGGCCCCTCCGCAAAAACTATAGCATGGGGCCCCCTTGGTAAGGGACGTAGCAATAGGAAGTGCAGAGGTAGCCACCGCATCGGGGCCCTTGGGCTAGAGGGGCCCCGAAGGGCACACCCTCAACTACAATATCAGCTCTGTATTGGTCCTGTGCTGGTAATAATTAGAGATGTCGCGAACCTCCGATTTTCGGTTCGCGGAAAAGTTTCGCGAACCGCAATAGACTTCAATGGGGATGCAAACTTTGAAAAATAGAAAAAATTATGCTGGCCACAAAAGTGATGGAAAAGATGTTTCAAAGGGTCTAACACCTGGAGGGGGGCATGGCGGAGTGGGATACATGCCCAAAGTCCCGGGGGAAAAATCTGGATGTGCCGCAAAGCAGCGTTTTATGGGCAGAAATCGCATTGAATGCTAAATTGCAGGCCTAAAGTGCTTTAAAACATCTTGCATGTGTATACATCAATCAGGGAGTGTAATTAGAGTTCTGCCTCACACTGACGCACCAAACTCTCTGTGTAACGCACCGCAAACAGCTGTTTGCGTAGTAACGGCCGTGCTGGACTGATGCGCAACATGACCAGAGTGCAGGCCGTGGCAGTTTTCCAGCCCATATGGTCACCGGGCTGTGGTAGCTCAATGATAGAACAACAGTGATTGTCCAGCTGATCAAATTTGGTCTGTCCACAATGAAGCAACGACCTTATTATCTTCTTGTATGAAGGTAGGCAAAGGTAGGAGTCCCAGTATAGGTAGGTAGGCATAGGTAGGAGTCCCAGTATAGGTAGGTAGGCATAGGTAGGAGTCCCAGTATAGGTAGCTAGGCATAGGTAGGTGCCTCAGTAGTTAGCTAGGCATAGGTAGGAGACCCAGTAGTTAGCTAGGCATAGGTAGGAGACCCAGTATAGGTAGGTAGGCATAGGTAGGAGTCCCAGTATAGGTAGGTAGGCATAGGTAGGAGTCCCAGTATAGGTAGCTAGGCATAGGTAGGTGCCTCAGCAGTTAGCTAGGCATAGGTAGGAGTCCCAGTATAGGTAGGTAGGCAAAGGTAGGTGTCCCAGTATAGGTAGGTAGGCATAGGTAGGTGCCTCAGTAGTTAGCTAGACATAGGTAGGAGACCCAGTAGTTAGCTAGGCATAGGTAGCAGACCCAGTATAGGTAGGTAGGCATAGGTAGGAGTCCCAGTATAGGTAGGTAGGCATAGGTAGGAGTCCCAGTATAGGTAGCTAGGCATAGGTAGGTGCCTCAGTAGTTAGCTAGGCATAGGTAGGAGTCCCAGTATAGGTAGGTAGGCATAGGTAGGTGTCCCAGTATAGGTAGGTAGGCATAGGTAGGTGTCCCAGTAGTTAGCTAGACATAGGTAGGAGACCCAGTGGTTAGCTAGGCATAGGTAGGAGACCCAGTATAGGTAGGTAGGCATAGGTAGGGCCCCTAGTATAGGTAGGTAGGTAGGTAGGTGTCCCCGTATAGGTAAGTAGGTGCCCCAGTAGTTGGGTAGGCATAGGTAGGTGTCCCAGTATAGATAGTTAGGCAGGGCCTGGCTGGCACAGTAATAATAATTACCTAGGTCCAGCTGCAACAGATAGGGCTGTATAATGTCAGTGAGCAACACACACACACACAAAAACACATCTGGAAAACATTAGCTCTCAAAAGAGCTGTTGAGGGGTGCTATTTTAGCAATAACAATCAGCCAGGAGCAAGCCAAGAGCCTAACTAATCTTTCCCTAGGAGAACAAGTCTGCAGCAGCTGTCCCTAGCCTGTCTCTAGCAGGCACACGAGTGAGTGTAATGGCCGGCAAGCCTGCCTTATATAAGGGGGGGGGGGGGTGGGGCTCCAGGGCTTAGCGTAGCCTGAATGGCTACAATGTGCCTGCTGACTGTGATGCAGAGGGTCAAAGTTGACCCTCAGTGCATTATGGGGCGAATCGAACTCCCGCAAAAGTTCGCCTGGTCCAGGCGAACGGGAACCACCGAAGTTCGCCTGGAACCGTTCGCTACATCTCTAGTAATAATCACTTTTATAGATACTTTGAATAGTGGTAATCATTAACAAACTGTTCCCCATCCCCTTCTTGCATCCCTGACACTGTGGTTGTCATTGTTAGGTTTTGGTGCACCGTATCAATTGTTATGTATAGAGTGCTTGGGGGGCCCATTGTAACACTTGCATCGGGCCCCACAGCTCGTTAGCTACTCCACTGCCCTTGGTCCCTAAACCCCATTAGGGTCACGTGATCAAGAGCTAGCGAATGGCAGCAGAGAGTGTTCTGCTGTGAAGCAGCATCTGGAAACAGGAAAAAAATTCTGATACTTCCACTACTCGCTACTGTGCATGGCAGGAGGAGGTGACAAAGACATTTTTTATGAGCAAACAGGGAGTTTTTTTTTTTTTTTTTTTTGCTAATTGGCTGCACTTGCGGCTGGGAAGAAGGAGGAGGAGGGGCTCCAAAGCCTCAGGGCCCTCCTGTGATGCAGGGGGTCATTGTTATGCCCATGATGGTAAAGCAACCACAAGATGTCACTGTCT
Source organism: Hyperolius riggenbachi (assembly GCF_040937935.1). NCBI lineage: Eukaryota > Metazoa > Chordata > Amphibia > Anura > Hyperoliidae > Hyperolius > Hyperolius riggenbachi. The sequence goes on from NC_090654.1 coordinate 36,753,143, forward strand.
GTAAAGTGAGGTGAGGATCTCTATGGCATTGTGCTTTCCTGTATTCACTCTGTGTTCCTCTCTGTTCTAAGTAAGCTTTATTACCTGATGTTGGTGTATGATATATGTCTGCATGTTTTTCTTCAGTTAAAGCGGAATATGACCCTGCATTTCAACTTTGCTCTAAAATATTATTTACAGCATATTATATGCAAAAAGCATTTTTTTTTACTAGACCAGCATTGGAAGGGTTAAACACAGAGGTTTAAAGTTCCGTGGAGAGCTATGCAGAAGTTCAGATTGTTACATTCTATTTAGTTATATGTATCTATTTATAAATGTTACACACTCTTTGGCTGTCCTCCAAGCTCCTTCTCAGTCAGAGAGAGTGAGTCACATTCAACACTTAGATACATTTATGTAAACAAAATGTATCCATTTCAGCTTCGGATGCTCTGCAGAAATCTCCAGGAACTTTAAAGCCCTGTGTAAGCCTTCCAATGCTGGTCTAGTAAAAAAAATGCTGGTTGCATATAATATACTGTAAATAATGTTTTAGAGCAAAGTTGAAATGCAGGGTTATATTCCGCTTTAAGAGTTCTAACTTGTTATACTGAATGCCTCTCTGCATGTACAGATCACTCTGCTCCATCAAAAATTATACTGAAATTACATTAGTGACTCACACAGTTCTGAAAAGAGACTGTAAGAGAGACTTACATACACACAAAAAGATGAAAATACACGGGCAGGAAAATAGCGGATTTATATTAGCCATTCACACTAGGCTGGTCCTACGGTAATATACCATAATGGCAGCATACACAGTTAAGTAGGGAATTATATTAGCGGCGCACACACTGTCAGCAGAGGCAGCTGGAAGAAACGACCCTGGCTGGCATTGATTTTCTATCTTTTGAGAATTGTGAACTTCAATCAATCGCTATTCAGCGAACAGCAGCTGGATTTACAATCCGCCGATGAAGCCCCGCCCCTCTTACCCCTTCGCCCTCATCCCAGCATACAACAATATCCAGCTATCAATAAAACTGCTTGATTAGGATTTTTATCAGTTTCCCTTTTTTATACTTGTAGTTGGGTTGGGGCCAGCAAGAGGGTCCTTCAGAGGACAATCCAAGGCTATCCAATGAAGAGGTCATGAGCTGTGCGCAACCTCGAAAATACGAAGCAAAGGTCTAGATTTGGTAAACTTTGCATTGCGCAGGTAGCACACTTGATGTAAACCTGAGATGGAAAGTGGGGATTAGGAGATTTATACTCGCCTGTGGCTTCTTCCAGCCACATGTGGTCCTCTGTCTATGTCTAGTCCCCTCCGTTCTGATACTCCCATTGCTGGGCGCATTATGCACCTGCCCAGTTAGTTGGGGCTTGTAACTGCGCATGTGCAGAACGCATCAAGGAGGCGTCCACCAGGGATGTGCATGTGCTGTAGTCCACGACTGGGGCTGACAGTGGCATAATGGAGTGGACCGGATAGGTTGTGGGATGGTGTATGTGTATGTTGTGGGATGGTGTATGTGTATGTTGTGGGATGGTGTATGTGTAGGTTGTGGGATGGTATGTGTGTAGGTTGTGGGATGGTGCATGTATAGGTTGTGGGATGATGTATGTGTAGGTTGTGGGATGATGTATGTGTAGGTTGTGGGATGGTGTATGTGTAGGTTGTGGGATGATGTATGTGTAGGTTGTGGGATGGTGTATGTGCAAGTTGTAGAATAGTGTATGTGTAGGTTGTGGGATGATGTATGTGTAGGTTGTGGGATAGTGTATGTGTAGGGTGTAGAATGGTGTATGTATAGGTTGTGGGATGGTGTATGTGTAGGTTGTGGGATGGTGTATGTGCAGGTTGCAGAATAGTGTATGTGTAGGTTGTGGGATGGTGTATGTGTAGGTTGTGGGATGGTGTATGTGTAGGTTGTGGGACGATGTATGTGTAGGTTGTGGGACGGTGTATGTGTAGGTTGGGGGACGGTGTATGTGTAGGTTGTGGGATGATGTATGTGTAGGTTGTGGGACGGTGTATGTGTAGGTTGTGGGACGGTGTATGTGTAGGCTGTGGGATGATGTATGTGTAGGTTGTAGAATAGTGTGTGTGTAGGTTGTAGAATGGTGTATGTGTAGGTTGTGGGATGATGTATGTGTAGGTTGTGGGATGATGTATGTGTAGGTTGTGGGATGGTGTGTGTGTAGGTTGTAGAATGGTGTATGTGTAGGTTGTGGGATGGTGTATGTGTAGGTTGTGGGATGGTGTATGTGTAGGTTGTGGGATGGTGTATGTGTAGGTTCCTGAAGAAGCCGGCAGAGTCCGGCGAAATCGATCGAGGACGCCGTCCTCCACCATGAGGTCCTCCCCTCCATGCCTCCATGCTGCCTAACCAGGTGCTGTGTCCTCCTCTCCACACCTCCAGCATCAGAAACTCGGCTAGTCTTTCCAGGCTCCGCCATAGCAAGTCAACACTGGTGGATACAGTAAGAGCCCTCAGGGCACCTCAGCTGTACACGCTGTTTGCATTGAGAAACTGTTAATACTGCCATGCATCTTGTCTTGATGAACTGCCAGCACTGGATGTGCCTTGCTGTTGCTTCAACCTGATTCATGCTGATATGCCACTTGATGTGCCTGTTTGCAAAGGTTCTTAGGAATTACACTGCATGTGCTATGCCATGCTATAACACAGGACTGTGCTTTGCTACATCAACACGCTATACTGAGGTGACTTGCTAACCTGATGATACGCTGAGTACTCTACCTGTTTTGCTGGATGACTTTATGCATGGTCCTCATGTAGTATAGGAGGCTACATGATATGAGGAAATTATTGTGTATTGGATGAATGTTCTGGAATTTATTTTTTGGAACTGCTTATGGTATCTACGATTCTCCACATGTGAGAGACTCAGTAATATTTTTCCACATCAGGTTTTTGATCTATTTTTGCAGGGCTGCGCAGCCATCAATACGTGTGCACACGATCCTTTTGCTTAGGAGGGGGAGAGCATTGGGGACGCCTGGGTGGGTACATGCATGGATGGGGTGGGGGATGGGCTACATGGTGGGATTTTATCTTGCAGTTTTTAATAATGAGCATATGTTTGAATAAAGCTTTGTATTTTTGAATAAGACCGATTTGTATTCAGTCAGGTCTCACTCCTCCTTTACCCTATCTCATAGTTTGTGCTATTGTATGTGTAGGTTGTGGGATGATGTGTGTGTAGGTTGTGGGATGGTGTATGTGTAGGTTGTGGGACGGTGTATGTGTAGGTTGTAGAATAGTGTGTGTGTAAGTTGTGGGATGATGTATGTGTAGGTTGTGGGATGATGTATGTGTAGGTTGTAGGAAGGTGTATGTGTAGGTTGTGGGATGGTGTATGTGTAGGTTGTGGGATGATGTATGTGTAGGTTGTAGAATAGTGTATGTGTAAGTTGTGGGATGGTGTATGTGTAGGTTGTGGGATGGTGTATGTGTAAGTTGTAGAATGGTGTATGTGTAGGTTGTAGAATGGTGTACGTGTAGGTTGTGGGATGATGTATGTGTAGGTTGTAGAATAGTGTATGTGTAGGTTGTAGAATAGTGTATGAGTAGGTTGTGGGATGATGTATGTGTAGGTTGTGGGATGGTGTATGTGTAGGTTGTTGGACGGTCTATGTGTAGGTTGTAGAATAGTGTATGTGTAAGTTGTGGGATGATGTATGTGTAGGTTGTGGGATGATGTGTGTGTAAGTTGTGGGATGATGTATGTGTAGGTTGTGGGATGATGTGTGTGTAGGTTGTGGGATGATGCATGTGTAGGTTGTGGGATGATGCATGTGTAGGTTGTGGGATGATGTGTGTGTAGGTTGTGGGATGATGTGTGTGTAGGTTGTGGGATGATGTGTGTGTAGGTTGTAAGATGGTGTATGTGTAGGTTGTGGGATGATGTATGTGTACGTTGTTGGATGGTGTATGTGTAGGTTGTGGGATGATGTATGTGTAGGTTGTGGGATGATGTATGTGTAGGTTGTGGGATGGTGTATGTGTTGGTTGTGGGATGGTGTATGTGTAGGTTGTGGGATGATGTATGTGTAGGTTGTGGGATGGTGTATGTGTAGGTTGTGGGATGATGTATGTGTAGGTTGTGGGATGGTGTATGTGTAGGTTGTGGGATGGTGTATGTGTAGGTTGTGGGACGGTGTATGTGTAGGTTGTAGAATAGTGTATGTGTAAGTTGTGTCATGATGTATGTGTAGGTTGTGGGATGGTGTATGTGTAGGTTGTGGGATGATGTATGTGTAGGTTGTGGGATGGTGTATGTGTAGGTTGTGGGATGATGTATGTGTAGGTTGTGGGATGATGTATGTGTAGGTTGTGGGATGGTGTATGTGTAGGTTGTGGGATGATGTATGTGTAGGTTGTGGGATGATGTATGTGTAGGTTGTGGGATGGTGTATGTGTAGGTTGTGGGATGGTGTATGTGTAGGTTGTGGGATGATGTATGTGTAGGTTGTGGGATGGTGTATGTGTAGGTTGTGGGATGATGTATGTGTAGGTTGTGGGATGGTGTATGTGTAGGTTGTGGGATGGTGTATGTGTAGGTTGTGGGACGGTGTATGTGTAGGTTGTAGAATAGTGTATGTGTAAGTTGTGTCATGATGTATGTGTAGGTTGTGGGATGGTGTATGTGTAGGTTGTGGGATGATGTATGTGTAGGTTGTGGGATGGTGTATGTGTAGGTTGTGGGATGGTGTATGTGTAGGTTGTGGGATGATGTATGTGCAGGTTGTGGGATGATGTGTGTGTAGGTTGTGGGATGGTGTATGTGTAGGTTGTGGGATGATGTATGTGTAGGTTGTGGGATGGTGTATGTGTAGGTTGTGGGACGGTGTATGTGTAGGTTGTAGAATAGTGTATGTGTAAGTTGGGGGACGGTGTATGTGTAGGTTGTGGGATGGTGTATGTGTAGGTTGTGGGATGGTGTATGTGTAGGTTGTGGGATGGTGTATGTGTAGGTTGTGGGATGATGTATGTGTAGGTTGTGGGATGGTGTATGTGTAGGTTGTGGGATGATGTATGTGTAGGTTGTGGGATGGTGTATGTGTAGGTTGTGGGATGGTGTATGTGTAGGTTGTGGGATGGTGTATGTGTAGGTTGTGGGATGGTGTATGTGTAAGTTGGGGGACGGTGTATGTGTAGGTTGTGGGATGATGTATGTGTAGGTTGTGGGACGGTGTATGTGTAGGTTGTGGGATGGTGTATGTGTAGGTTGTGGGATGATGCATGTGTAGGTTGTGGGATGATGCATGTGTAGGTTGTGGGATGATGTGTGTGTAGGTTGTGGGATGATGTATGTGCAGGTTGTGGGATGATGTGTGTGTAGGTTGTGGGATGCTGTATGTGTAGGTTGTGGGATGATGTATGTGTAGGTTGTGGGATGGTGTATGTGTAGGTTGTAGAATAGTGTATGTGTAAGTTGTGGGATGATGTATGTGTAGGTTGTGGGATGGTGTATGTGTAGGTTGTGGGATGATGCATGTGTAGGTTGTGGGATGATGTGTGTGTAGGTTGTGGGATGATGTGTGTGTAGGTTGTAAGATGGTGTATGTGTAGGTTGTGGGATGATGTATGTGTACGTTGTTGGATGGTGTATGTGTAGGTTGTGGGACGGTGTATGTGTAGGTTGTAGAATAGTGTATGTGTAAGTTGTGTCATGATGTATGTGTAGGTTGTGGGATGGTGTATGTGTAGGTTGTGGGATGATGTATGTGTAGGTTGTGGGATGGTGTATGTGTAGGATGTGGGATGATGTATGTGCAGGTTGTGCGATTATGTGTGTGTAGGTTGTGGGATGGTGTATGTGTAGGTTGTGGGATGATGTATGTGTAGGTTGTGGGATGGTGTATGTGTAGGTTGTGGGATGATGTATGTGTAGATTGTGGGATGGTGTATGTGTAGGTTGTGGGATGGTGTATGTGTAGGTTGTAGAATGGTGTATGTGTAGGTTGTAGAATGGTGTATGTGTAGGTTGTAGAATGTTGTATGTGTAGGTTGTAGAATGGTGTATGTGTAGGTTGTGGGATGATGTATGTGTAGGTTGTAGAATAGTGTATGTGTAGGTTGTAGAATAGTGTATGTGTAGGTTGTGGGATGATGTATGTGTAGGTTGTGGGATGGTGTATGTGTAGGTTGTGGGATGGAGTATGTGTAGGTTGTGGGGTGGTGTATGTGTAGGTTGTGGGATGGTGTATGTGTAGGTTGTGGGGTGGTGTATGTGTAGGTTGTGGGATGGTGTATGTGTAGGTTGTGGGACTGTGTATGTGTAGGTTGTGGGATGGTGTATGTGTAGGTTGTGGGATGGTGTATGTGTAGGTTGTGGGATGATGAGTGTGTAGGCTGTAGGATGGTGTGTGTGTAGGTTGTGGGATGATGTGTGTGTAGGTTGTGGGATGATGTGTGTGTAGGTTGTGGGATGATGTGTGTGTAGGTTGTGGGATGGTGTGTGTGTAAGTTGTGGGATGATGTATTTGTAGGTTGTGGGATGATGTATTTGTAGGTTGTGGGATGGTGTATGTGTAGGTTGTGGGATGGTGTATGTGTAGGTTGTGGGATGATGTATGTGTAGGTTGTGGGACGGTGTATGTGTTATCTGTGGGATGATGTATGTGTAGGTTGTAGAATAGTGTGTGTGTAGGTTGTAGAATGGTGTATGTGTAGGTTGTGGGATGATGTGTGTGTAGGTTGTGGGATGATGTGTGTGTAGGTTGTGGGATGGTGTATATGTAGGTTATGGGATGGTGTATGTGTAGTGTAACGATTGGTGTAGCAAAACAGTAGTCTGGTTATTGTGTGATCTGCAGTATCACCAATAAGCCAGGCACTATACCTGATTATATGGTGATCTGCAGAATCAACAATAATGCAAGCATAGCTAACAAGGTAATTGCAAAAGTGTTAGTGCTTGGTGCAACTGTAATACTGATCAGTTTGGCAGAACCTCACCAGAGGAGCTGGTGGGAACTATCGGTAATGAACCTCACCAGTGACAAGGACTCACTGGTGAGTGGAGTGGTCAGACTCAGACAGATCGGATCGGCAACAGACAGGAAGATACAGTACAAAATCAGCAGGCAAGAGGATAGAGATATTTCAGGCAGAGTCAGCAACAGGATCAGATGGGCTAAAGTACAGAATCGTTAAGCGAAAGCGAAGTCAGAAGAGAGCCAGAGTCAAACACAGGATATCAAGCAATATAACAACAATGATAATAATAAATCCTAGTCTTGTGTAAAATCCCCGGTATCCTCCCGGATCAAAGCACACCGGATCTATCTAAGGTCTGAGTGCTAACACGTAGCATTCGCAACAGCAGACAGTTTGCAAGTGACTCCAAGCGGCTTAAGAAGCGGAGGAGACCCCTCGGCCACGCCCACACCCATCGGCCATACGGAAACGCCGAGAGTCTCCTCTGACGTCTGCCGACCGGCAGTTCAGCTGACGCGCCTCCTTCCTGCATAAAGGTCTTGTCTGCGCGCGCGTGTGTGACAAAGCCACCCTGTGAGCCACTGACAGTCCCCTCCTTGGCGTGGTAGACGCCGGAGGAACGCCCAACAGAGAAACCGAAGCAGCTGCGGGGGTATCCTGACTGCCCGCAGCTGCATCTCCAGAGACTGTTACAGTACCCCCCCTTGAGGCGTGGACTCCGGACACGGTCTACCTGGTTTCTCAGGATGTACTTCATGAAATTTTTCCTTAACCACCCTGGCGTTCTATTAAGATCGCCAGGGCGGCTGCATGAGGGTTTTTTTTAAATAAAAAAAAAAACTATTTCATGCAGCCAACTGAAAGTTGGCTGCATGAAAGCCCACTAGATGGCGCTCCGGAGGCGTTCTTCTGATCGCCTCCGGCGGCCAAAAGTAACACGGAAGGCCGCAATGAGCAGCCTTCCGTGTTTGGCTTCTCCTGTCGCCATGGCGACGAGCGGAGTGACGTCATGGACGTCAGCCGACGTCCTGACGTCAGCCGCCTCCGATCCAGCCCTTAGCGCTGGCCGGAACTATTTGTTCCGGCTGCGCAGGGCTCAGGCTGCTGGGGGGACCCTCTTTCGCCGCTGCTCGCAGCGGATCGCCGCAGAGCGGCGGCGATCGGACAGCACACGCGGCTGGCAAAGTGCCGGCTGCGTGTGCTGCTCTTTATTTCATAAAAATCGGCCCAGCAGGGCCTGAGCGGCACCCTCTGGCGGTAATGGACGAGCTGCGCTCGTCCATATCGCTAAGGTGGTTAAGTTCCTCCGCATGCATGCAATGCCCTGGTACCCAAGATCTCTCCTCAGGCCCATACCCCTTCCAGTGAACAAGGTACTGTATGGAGTTCCGCACACCCACCGAGAGTCCAAAATTTGCTCAATCTCATACTCAGGTTCCCCATCAATCACCACGGGGGGGGGGGGGGGGGGGGGTAGGGGAATCCACATGCAAAGCAGGCTTAAACAGAGACACATGGAATGATTTAACCCCTCTCATACTGGAAGGTAGAGAGATGACATATGTGACACTATTAATCTTTTTGGACACAGGGTATGGACCTATAAATCTGGGACCCAATTTCGCAGAGGGCTGCTTCAAAGCTAAATGCCGGGTAGAAACCCACACCATGTCACCTGGTGCAAATTCCCATTCCACAGACCGCCTCTTATCTGCCTGTTTTTTTCTGGGTCTGAAAGGCCTTTCCTAGGTTTCTTTTGACCTGACCCAAATCTCCTTCAAAGCTCCCTGCCACACTTCCAGGGCAGGGAAAGGAGACGACACTACTGGCAGGAGAGAATTTGGGTGATCTCCCCATTACTACCTGGAACGGGGAGAAACCTGAAAAGGTACTCTTTAAGTTATTATGTGCAAACTCTGCAAACGGCAAAAATTTCACCCAATCCAACTGGGCATCTGCCACATAGCACCTCAGGAACTGCTCAAGGGACTGGTTAACCCTTTCAGTTTGCCCATTGGTCTGTGAGTGGTAGCAGGAGGAAAATGACAGGTTCATACCCAGACGATGACAGAAAGCCCTCCAGAACTTGGATACGAACTGGACTCCCCTATCTGACACCACATTCTCCTTGATACCATGCAAATGTGGTGAATGAAGACTTCTGCCAGTTCTTGAGCAGAGGGGAGTCCGTCCAAAGGAATGAAATGGGCCATCTTGCTGAACCTATCGACTACCGCCCAAATGACTGTTTTCCCCTCAGATCTAGGCAGCTCACCCACAAAATCCATGAACAGATGGGTCCATGGTTGTTCAGGCATGGGTAGTGACTGTAGGGTACCTGCAGGAGCACACCTGGATGGCTTACTCCTGGTACACACAGAACAATCTCTGACAAACTCCTTACAATCAGACACAATGGATGGCCACCAAACACATCTGTCCAGCAGCTCCTGCGTTCTGGCAACCCCTGAATGCCCTGCATTCTTATGAGAATGGAAGACATGAAGAATTTTTAATCGAAACTGTAGCGGTACAAAGAGAACCCCATCCGGTTTCCCTTCAGGAACCTCCTGCTGATAAGGACTCAGAGTAGAGGCCCAATCCTCCCAAGTTTCAGTAGCAGCAAGAATCACTTTCTCGGGAAGGATGCTTTCAGGGGTCGGAGGCTGAATTGTCTCGGGCTCAAAACATCTGGATAATGAGTCTGCCTTGACGTTCTTACTACCAGGTGTGTAGGTAATAATGAATCTGAACCTCGTAAAAAACAGAGACCAACGGGCTTGTCTAGGACTGAGACGTTTGGCCCCTTCAATATACTCTAAGTTTTTGTGATCGGTATAGACTGTTATAGTATGTTCAGCCCCCTCGAGCCAATGTCGCCATTCCTCAAACGCAAGGTTGTTCTCGATTCCCAATATATCATAATTTCTCTCGGCGGGGAAAACTTCCTAGAGAAACATGCGCACGGGTGAAACCTGCCCTGCAGACCGGAGTGCTAAGACAATACAGCCCCAACCTCGATCTCTGAAGCATCCACCTCTACAATGAAAGGGAGAGTAATGTCCACATGTCTCAAAATGGGGGCGGAGCAGAACAATTTTTTAAGTGATGAAAATGCAGACTGTGCTTCTGCTGACCAATTGTAGGTATCTGCCCCCTTTTTGGTAAGCTCAGTGAGGGGTGACACCACAGAAGAAAAACCTTTGATAAACTTTCTGTAATAGTTGGCAAAGCCAAGGAATCGCTGGAGTGCCTTCAACCCCAAAGGTTGTGGCCACTCCAGGACAGCAGAAACCTTCTTGGGGTCCATAGAGAGTCCTGCGGTGGAAATTATGTACCACAACTTCAGAAACTTCAAAAAGACACTTCTCGAGTTTAGCATACAAGGAATTTTGTCGTAGCTTTCTTAACACATACTTCACGTGCTCCCTGTGTTCAGAAATATTAGATGAAAAAATGAGTATGTTATCTAAATACACAAGGACGAACCGCCCCAGAACCTCTCTAAAGACTTCATTAATCAACTCTTGGGAGACGGCGGGTGCGTTGCACAACCCAAAGGGCATCACAAGGTACTCGTAGTGCCCATCGGGTGTGTTGAACGCCGTCTCCACTCGTCACCCTCTCTTATGCGAATCATGTTGTATGCCCCTCTGAGATCGAGTTTAGTGAAGACACCCGCATCAGAACAAGTCATCAATCAGAGGAAGAGGATAACGATTTTTTACAGTAATTTTGTTCAACTGTTTGTAATCGATACATGGCCGAAGGCCACCGTCCTTTTTCTGTACAAAAAAGAAACCTGCCCTGGCCGGGGACCTAGATGGACGGATGAAACCTTTGGCCAGGTTTTCTTTAATATATTCCTGCATGGCAAGTTTCTCAGGCCCAGAAAGGTTATATAAATGGCTTCTAGAGAGCATACAACCTGATCTCAACTCAATGGGGCAGTCAAAACTTCGATGAGGAGGAAGTTTGTCTGCCGCCTTGGGACAGAAAACATCAGCAAAATCAGAATACTGAATAGGCAACCCCTCCACTTGAACCTTTGTAGCACATATTGTGACTTTCTCCATACAATGATGATGGCAAAAAGAGGACCAGCTCAACAGTTGTCTGGAACTCCAGTCGATCTGAGGGGAATGTTTTTGAAGCCATGGCATACCAAGGATCACAGTGGAGGTAGCCATCTTAAGTACAAAAAATTGTATTTGTTCTTTGTGCAAAGCCCCTATCTGACACAATAATATAGGAGTGTGAGAGAGAGGTTGCTTGCCCTGCAGTGGTGAATCATCCACTGCAGTAACCACAATCTGATGTCCCAAGGAGAGAAGAGGAAAACCAAACTTAACGGCAAAATCATAATCCATAAAATTAGCTGCAGAACCTGAGTCTATGAAGGCCTGGGTAGACCGGACTTGATCTTCCCAGGTGATAGAACATGGAGAAGTAAGCGACTACTTTTTAGAGGTAAGACAGAATCGCCTAGGGTAGTACCTCCAGCTACACCTAGGCGATAGTTTTCCGCCTTCCTGGGACAATTTTGTACCATATGATCCTTCTCTGCACAGTACAGGCAGAGTCTCTCAGTACGTCTCCTGTTTTTCTCGACCTCAGAGAGTTTAGATTGACCGATTTGCATTGGTTCATCCTGAGCAGGAGAAGAAGGGGCAGGAGCAGAGAAGGGGATAGGAGAAGGTTTTCCTGGCAGTCTACCTCGAGTCTGCCTTTGATAACGAACTCGACGATCAATTTTGACAGCTAAAGAGATTGCCTCATCCACTGTCTTATGTTCTGGGTGAGTTAACATCAGATCAGCAACAGCTTCAGATAATCCCGATAAAAAAACAGTCTAACAAAGCATCCTGCCCCCATCTGTCTGACACCGCCCATCTTCTAAACTCAGCAGCGTATGTTTCAACAGTATTATGCAGCAAAAAGATCCTAGAGGCGTGCACCTTCCGTCCTCAGATTTATTTCAAATCTCGTGACAACATAGCCAAATGGCTGTATCTTGTAGTATCAAAGTGGCAAAAATAGCATATCAAAAGTGTATAGTAAGTCTTACATATCTTCACAGTAGTGGGTCATCCCGGTGGAGGTGGGTGGTGGGCGATAGAGTGCCTAAGCGACGGCCGTTTCGCGTCTCCTGACGCTTGGTCACGCTGCGTGCCACTCCTGACGCTTGGTCACGCTGCGTGCCACTCCTGACGCTTGGTCACGCTGCGTGCCACTCCTGACGCTTGGTCACGCTGCGTGCCACTCCTGACGCTTGGTCACGCTGCGTGCCACTCCTGACGCTTGGTCACGCTGCGTGCCACTCCTGACGCTTGGTCACGCTGCGTGCCACTAGTGGCACGCAGCGTGACCAAGCGTCAGAAGACGCGAAACGGCCGTCGTTTAGCCACTCTATCGCCCACCACCCACCTCCACCGGGATGACCCACTACTGTGAAGATATGTAAGACTTACTATACACTTTTGATATGCTGTTTTTGCCACTTTGATACTACAAGATACAGCCATTTGGCTATGTTGTCACGGGATTTGAAATAAATCTGAGGACGGAAGGTGCACGCCTCTAGGATCTTTTTGCTGCGATTTACTGAACTTCTTTCTTGCTTATTTATGCGGAGCACACGTCGGTGACCTAGGCTATGAAGTGTATGTAGTGGATCTCCCAGGTCTGTGCAGCAACCATCAAGGGCAGTTCATATGCCAGAGGGATGTGCCACACTTTTTTCTATATCTTGATTCAACAGTATTATGCCCTTGTCGGAGAGTTTTGAGCTTCCTCTCTGAAGTCATAGCTAAATCAGGATCATCATATATAATTGCCATAGCTTTAAAAAATTCTTAACAGAAGTTAATGCCTCATGACCAGTGGGAAGACTGTAAGCCCACGTCTGCGAATCACCAGATAATAAAGTTTTTATAAAAGTAACTCGCTGACTTTCAGAGCCCGAAGATACCGGGCGTAACTCAAAATATGATAGGCAACAATGCTTAAAGTTCCGGAAATTAGACCGGTGCCCTGAAAATCTTTCAGGGTGAGGCATCCTGGGCTCACTGACTACAGGGGATGACACTGATGCATTGGTTTTTTGAAGTCGGGTCACTACCTCAGACAATAGGTTAATTTGTGCCTGTTGTGTGTTGAATGTATTGGTAAGGTCGTTAACGGCCGTGGTCAACAATTTGATCTGAGTGCATAGTGTCTCCATAGACATTTTTGGTCTGCTGTTCTCTAACGATTGGTGTAGCAAAGCAGGAGTCTGATTATTGTGTGATCTGCAATATCACCAATAAGCCAGGCACTATACCTGAATATATGGTGAGCTGCAGACTCACCAATAATGCAAGTATAGCTAACAAGGTAATTGCAAAAGTGTTAGTGCTTGGTGCAACTGTAATACTGATCAGTTTGGCAGAACCTCACCAGAGGAGCTGGTGGGAACTATCAGTAATGAACCTCACCAGTGACAAGGGCTCACTGGTGAGTGGAGTGGACAGACAGTGTAACGATTGTGGAACTTTCCCCGTGATCAGCGCACAACGCGTGCGCTGATACGGCGGAAATCCTCCACAAGCGTATATTTGCAGGCACCCAGCAAAAGGTGCTACGCACCTGTAGAGGGAAATTCCTGTCGGCAGATGGCGCTGGGGAGTGCAGAGGAACCAATCCTCTGTACCTCCACAAATGCCAGACAGGAATTGTACGAAGCGCAGAACGAATGAGAATGAGAACGAGCAAAGGGACAGGTTGTATGTGTGTGAGCCAATCCAGTCACCACCCCGCGACCGCGCACACACAACAGCAGATATGAAATAGGAACGCGATCGCGAGAGGTGCGATCGCCAGACGTGACACAAGGCAGATCAGAATAGAATACGAGGGTAGCAAAGGCACAGCAACTAATACAATGAGAAGATGTGGAAAATAACAAACGCTAGCTAACCGCGAACACCGCACTCATTCGCAACAGTGCACGTGGTTATGCGCGGTTTCCACGTGATAAGCACAATAGAGACAAGCACGCCTAACTAACCATCGACAGACAAACATGAAACAGAGGACGCGAGCGCTTGCTTAACGGTTACCTCACCGATCCTCCAGCAAGCGGTGGTAGCAGACAAGACAGACACACGAAAACAGGGACAAGCGAGAGATAGGATCCACAGCACTAGCGAAAGTGGCTAGCGCGCTCCAGGTACAGAGTAGCAGAACAGAAGGATCCCCAGCGCTAGCGAAAAGTGGCTAGCGCGATCCCAGGAGACAGAACAGAAGGATCCACAGCCCTAGCGAAAAGTGGCTAGCGCGATCCAGAGAAGCAGAACAGAAGAGATAGCTGGTAGCAACCGCTGCACCAGCTATGCTCCAAGAACAATCGCAACAGACAAACAAAACAGATAAACAATCCTGACTGCACTAGGGAAATCTGCCTAGCACAGTTTCCAGGAATTACTCTAAGCTGATCTTCAAACAGAGAGTAAGGCTGCCACCCCACCAGGAGTGTTACATAGGACGAAATCCTTATGACCAGCGAAGCATTGTGGGAAAGACATAGTACTTATAGTACACGCCTCCAATGAATGTGGCCAGGCAATTTGCATGACAACGTATGCAAATTCCTCTGCAAGCACAAGCTGCAAAACTGACAGAAGCTCTTCTTTCCAGAGTCCTGCAGCATGCAAACCTACACAATGGTCAAAAGGCTGCCTGCTTGCACAGGCAGCTGAGCAAATCATCACAGACAGATCGGATCGGCAACAGACAGGAAGATACAGTACAAAATCGGCAGGCAAGAGGATAGAGATATTTCAGGCAGAGTCAGCAACAGGATCAGATGGGCTAAAGTACAGAATCGTTAAGCGAAAACGAAGTCAGAAGAGAGCCAGAGTCAAACATAGGATATCAAGCAATATAACAACAATGATAATAATAAATCCTAGTCGTGTGTGAAATCCCCGGTATCCTCCCGGATCAAAGCACACCGGATCTACCTAAGGTCTAAGTGCTAACACGTAGCATTCACAACAGCAGACAGTTTGCAAGTGACTCCAAGCGGCTTAAGGAGCGGAGGAGACCCCTCGGCCACGCCCACACCCATCAGCCAATCGGAAACGCCGAGAGTCTCCTCTGACATCAGCCGACCGGCAGGTCAGCCGACGCGCCTCCTTCCCGCATAAAGGTCCTGTCTGCATGACAAAGCCACCCTGTGAGCCACTGACAGTCCCCTCCTTGGCGTGCTAGACGCCGGAGGAACGGGAGGAACGCCCAACAGAGGAACCAAAGCAGCTGTGGGGGTATCCTGACTGCCCGCAGCTGCATCTCCAGAGACTGTTACATGTAGGTTGTGGGATGATGTATGTGTAGGTTGTGGGATTATGTATGTGTAGGTTGTGGGATGATGTGTGTGTAGGTTGTGGGATGATGTGTGTGTAGGTTGTGGGATGATGTATGTGTAGGTTGTGGGATGATGTATGTGTAGGTTGTGGGATGGTGTATGTGTAGGTTGTGGGATTATGTATGTGTAGGTTGTGGGATGATGTGTGTGTAGGTTGTGGGATGATGTGTGTGTAGGTTGTGGGATGATGTATGTGTAGGTTGTGGGATGGTGTATGTGTAGATTGTGGGATGGTGTATGTGTAGCTTGTGGGATGATGTATGGGTAGGTTGTGGGATGATGTATACGTAGGTTATGGGATGATGTATGTGTAGGTTATGGGATGATGTGTGTGTAGGTTGTGGGATGATGTATGTGTAGGTTGTGGGATGATGTATGTGTAGGTTGTGGGATGGTGTATGTGTAGGTTGTGGGATTATGTATGTGTAGGTTGTGGGATGATGTATGTGTAGGTTGTGGGATGGTGTATGTGTAGGTTGTGGGATTATGTATGTGTAGGTTGTGGGATGATGTGTGTGTAGGTTGTGGGATGATGTGTGTGTAGGTTGTGGGATGATGTGTGTGTAGGTTGTGGGATGATGTATGTGTAGGTTGTGGGATGATGTATGTGTAGGTTGTGGGATGATGTATGTGTAGATTGTGGGATGGTGTATGTGTAGCTTGTGGGATGATGTATGGGTAGGTTGTGGGATGATGTATACGTAGGTTATGGGATGATGTATGTGTAGGTTATGGGATGATGTATGTGTAGGTTGTGGGATGATGTATGTGTAGGTTGTGGGATGATGTATGTGTAGGTTGTGGGATGATGTATGTGTAGGTTGTAGAATTGTGTATGTGTAGGTTGTAGAATGGTGTATGTGTAGGTTGTGGGAAGATGTATGTGTAGGTTTTAGAATAGTGTATGTGTAGGTTGTGGGATGATGTATGTGTAGGTTGTGGGATGGTGTATGTGGAGGTTGTGGGATGGTGTATGTGTAGGTTGTGGGATGGTGTATGTGTAGGTTGTGGGATGGTGTATGTGTAGGGTGTGGGATGATGTATGTGTAGGTTGTGGCATGATGTATGTGTAAATTGTGGGATGGTGTATGTGGAGGTTGCGGGATGGTGTATGTGTAGGTTGTGGGATGAGGCATTTGTAGGTTGATGTATGTGTAGGTTGTGGGATGGTGTATGTGCAGGTTGTGGGATGGTGTATGTGGAGGTTGTGGGATGGTGTATGTGTAGGTTGTAGAATGGTGTATGTGTAGGTTGTGGGATGGTGTATGTGTAGGTTGTGGGATGATGTATGTGTAGATTATGGGATGGTGTATGTGTAGGTTGTGGGATGATGTATGTGTAGGTTGTGGGATGGTGTATGTGTAGGTTGTGGGATGGTGTATGTGTAGGTTGTGGGATGGTGTATGTGTAGGTTGTGGGATGGTGTATGTGAAGGTTGTGGGATGGTGTATGTGAAGGTTGTGGGATGGTGTATGTGTAGGTTGTGGGATGGTGTATGTGTAGGTTGTGGGATGGTGTATGTGTAGGTTGTGGGATGATGTATGTGTAGGTTGTGGGATGATGTATGTGTAGGTTGTGGGATGGTGTATGTGTAGGTTGTGGGATGATGTATGCGTAGGTTGTGGGATAGTGTATGTGTAGGTTGTGGGATTATGTATGTGTAGGTTGTAAAATGGTGTATGTGTAGGTTGTGGGATCGTGTATGTGTTGGTTGTGGGATGGTGTATGTGTAGGTTGTGGGATGGTGTATGTGTAGGTTGTGGGATGATGTATGTGTAGGTTGTGGGATGCTGTATGTGTAGGTTGTGGGATGGTGTATGTGTAGGTTGTGGGATGGTGTATGTGTAGGTTGTGGGATGGTGTATGTGTAGGTTGTGGGATGATGTATGCGTAGGTTGTGGGATAGTGTATGTGTAGGTTGTGGGATTATGTATGTGTAGGTTGCAAAATGGTGTATGTGTAGGTTGTAGAATGGTGTATGTGTAGGTTGTGGGATGATGTATGTGTAGGTTGTGGGATTATGTATGTGTAGGTTGTAAAATGGTGTATGTGTAGGTTGTAGAATGGTGTATGTGTAGGTTGTGGGATGATGTATGTGTAGGTTGTAAAATGATGATGTATGTGTAGGTTGTGGGACAGTGTATATGTAGGTTGTGGGATGGTGAATGTGTAGGTTGTGGGATGGTACATGATGCAGCATGTGCTTGTGCTGCAGATGGTGGGCTTGTGTACGGTGCTGCACCCGCTTGTGTCAGTGCAGTTACAGTGCAGCATCTGCTCGTGTTAGTGAAGATGGAGTAGGGGGTGTTGGTTTTATTACCAGCTGGGGGACGCTTCTCCTTACGGTGTGTCCATAAAGAGGTGAAAAAACTCCACTAAACACGAAGCAGTTCCCCAATCACCGTTTATTCGCTGCATCCGAACCGCCCTCCAGAGCGCCATCCATTAACAGATATGACGCCGTTGACCTCATTACCAGACGGTGAGATGCTGAACCAGCACTGTAAAAAAACAGAGGCAATATCATCTCAGCATTGAGTCTGACTGATCGCCATCTTTCCCTTCCCTTTAGGACTGTTTCTCTGTCAGACTGGAAAGCCTGTAGTTGGCTGTAACTTTCTAAGGCTGACCACAGGCAGTACAGTCCGCTCATTCCAAGCACCAAGTATTTGTATCACGAATCAAATCTATGAGAAATCTCTTTCACTAAATTTAGAAAGCTGATTCCATTTCAGGCAATACTATCCAGCCACTAATAGACCCTATAGGCCAGATTTATTGAAGGACGATGCTTATGTTCCTGGCTACTTCCTAGCTAAGTGGGTTGAGGAATTGCACTGTCAAGCAGAAGATGCTGACCCCGTAAACGCAACAGATTAATTCCATGTGACAAAAGTTCCAATAGCCCCTCACCCGCTGTGACAAAACACCCTCTCCATCCCTTGACTCCCTCCTTGTGCGTTCCCTACAAAATGCAGAGGAGTTTCCCGCTGTTTCAGGGTGACACTTCCTCTCTGCGAAACAAACCTCTTGTCATTGTTATTTACAGCTAATTACCGTTAACGCAATTATTACATGTGATTAATCGCCGCACAGCTACGCTAATCGCCATCCCTGGGCTTCGTGGAGGCTTTGTCACACGCCTCATTTTTTTTACTCAACACCATTTCACTTTATTTTTTCCAGGGCTTAATTACGCCATTAACCCCTATCGGGCTCCCCATGGGGCACCGGCGGCTGATGGGACCCTGTCAGGTTTTGTGTTGGAACCTCTTCCATCGATCACCACCAGGTAATGTGACAGCATCACTTCTCCAAAGAAAGATTGCAGGATTAGTAAATCGGTCCCCAGAGAGGTAGAGAACCCCGGGCCGGCTCAAACGACGGCATGACGGCAACCATCACGTTCCCGCCACATCCATCTTGCCTCCCTTCCCCCGCTGTCAGCCCAGGGAACGTTAAAAGGAGGAAGCTTTGAAAACGCGCCTATTCTCACCGAGATAATCGCCATAAATACCCAGATCAACTGGGTAACAGCAGACAGTGGAATTATCAGTCTAGGCCTTGCCAGGAGAAGGCTCATTGTTCCTGGGAATAAGGGGGGGAGGCGGAGAGGAGAAAGGGCCGCGTTCTGGAATTAAGGCCCATTCCACGTGTGCCAGGCTGGATTTGGCCGTGAATGCCATCAAGGCGACCAGAAAGCGGTGCGCTCCCGGCTGCAAGGAATTATTCCCAGCGCTTGTTCCCACATCCGTGACCTCGCAACTTCTTAGTGTAATCCGGGGTTAATCCTCTCTGGCTGCTGATCATCTATCAATGAACCTTCTGTCGCGGAGACGCTAATTATCCCGCTGTTCCTGCGCAGGAGATCTGTCGGAGCGTCAGCATACCTCCATACATCAAACCGTCAACTACCCAATCCCATTCTCCTGCACAATCACACTGACGGAATACATTTTACGCACATACAGCCTCCATTGTTGCTCAATTCAGCAAACTTTTTGGTTCTTTTTCAATCAAAATCTGCAGCTTAAAAATCGCACGGAATCAAACTGTTCACTCAATTTTTACACAGTTCAGTTTGTATTAAAATTTGCTTGAAATTCCATCTGAAATCTTTTAGCTGACCCAGAAATACAACTGTGAAAAGACCTGATCTACTGGCCATTCTCAAATAGACCATCAGGAAAATCTGTATGGCTGATACTGGCCTCAATTCTGGTATGCTTACTGTCTGTTTTACCGCATATGCAGTATTTTACCACCTGCAGTAAAAGCAGTTTGCTATTCTGGAAGGTCTTAGTCAGAATTTACCACATGTGGTAAATGTGCGTTATTTTGCAATATTTTACCGAAAATTGGAATTCTCATGAAAAATAGGGGCATTTTGCAGTTTTTAGTGAAGTTCCTATTGTTGTTCCTTTTCCTGTTTTAGTGGAATTCCTATTCAGGCTGTATAATAAAAAAAAGAATAGTAGAAATAAAACTCCAAATATTTACTGCATTATTTTTATATATAAGGGATGCCTATAAATATACATTCCATAGGTTGCTACATAATCAAATACACCTCCCCCTCCCCTCCCCCCCAAAAACAAAAACACCTTCCAAAGACTGTTATTATAATTATTTACTGCATGCTCACTACTGAAATACTGTATGTTTTACGGCATGTTCTGCACTTGTGTTACCACACATTTTAGTGCATGTTTGGAAATGTGAAAACATCTTTCAGAATTGCCAATAAAGGGAAAATACCAAACAAGGTAATTTACCTACAAAAAATATTTACTGTGCATAGCTACCAGAATTAAGGCCATTTTGGTGAAACCCCTCCCACAGTGTGACGTCATGAAAAGATGCTAGATGGGAGAAGGTTATGGAGAGTAGGTGCAGGGGATGTATAGTGAGTGTGAATAAGAGTAGGTAATCTGTAGCGGGTGCAGGAGAAGTGTAGTAGGTGCAGGGGAGGTATAATGTAAGTAGGTGTGGCTAGGAGTAGGTAATCTGTAGTGGGTACAGAAGTATGTGTGGCTAAGTGTAAGTATTCTGTAGTAAGTACAGAAGTGTAGTGTAAGTGGTTGAGGATAGGAGTGGTAATCTGTAGCGGGTACAGGAGAAGTGTAGTAGGTGCAGAGGATGAATAGTGTAAGTAGGTGTGGCTAGGAGTAGGTAATCTGTAGTGGGTACAGGAGAAATGTAGTGTAAGTGGGCGTGGCTAGGAGTAGGTAATCTGTAGCGGGTGCAGGAGAAGTGTAGTGGGTGCAGGGGAGGTATAATTAAGTAGGTGTGGCTAGGAGTAGGTAATCTGTAGTGGGTACAGAAATGTAGTGTAAGTATGTGTGGCTAAGAGTAGGTAATCTGTAGTGGGTACAGAAGTGTAGTGTAAGTATGTGTGGCTAAGAGTAGGTAATCTGTAGTGGGTACAGAAGTGTAGTGTAAGTAAGTGTGGCTAAGAGTAGGTAATCTGTAGTGGGTACAGAAGTGTAGTGTAAGTAGGTGTGGCTAAGAGTAGGAAATCTGTAGTGGGTACAGAAGTGTAGTGTAAGTATGTGTGGCTAAGAGTAGGTAATCTGTAGTGGGTACAGAAATGTAGTGTAAGTGGTTGAGGATAGGAGTGGTAATCTGTAGTGCGTACAGAAGTGTAGTGTAAGTAGGTGTGGCTAAGAGTAGGTAATCTGTAGTGGGTACAGAAGTGTAGTGTAAGTAGGTGTGGCTAAGAGTAGGAAATCTGTAGTGGGTACAGAAGTGTAGTGTAAGTATGTGTGGCTAAGAGTAGGTAATCTGTAGTGGGTACAGAAATGTAGTGTAAGTGGTTGAGGATAGGAGTGGTAATCTGTAGTGCGTACAGAAGTGTAGTGTAAGTAGGTGTGGCTAAGAGTAGGTAATCTGTAGTGGGTACAGAAGTGTAGTGTAAGTAGGTGTGGCTAAGAGTAGGTAATCTGTAGTGGGTACAGAAGTGTAGTGTAAGTAGGTGTGGCTAAGAGTAGGTAATCTGTAGTGGGTACAGAAGTGTAGTGTAAGTGGTTGAGGATAGGAGTAGTAATCTGTAGTGGGTGCAGGAGAAGAGTAGTAGGTGCAGGGAATGTATAGTGTAAGTAGGTGTAGCTAGGAGTAGGTAATCTGTAGTGAGTACAGAAGTGTAGTGGGTACAGTAGAAGTATAGTGGGTGCGGGGGGGGGGGGGGGGGGCGGTATAGCGTAAGTAGGTGTGGCTAGGAGTAGGTAATCTGTAGTGAGTACAGAAGTGTAGTGGGTACAGTAGAAGTATAGTGGGGGGGGGGAGGGTATAGCGTAAGTAGGTGTGGCTAGGAGTAGGCAATCTGTAGTGACCAGCAAAGAAGTGTAGTGGGTACATGGGTTGTATCGTGTGAACGATGCTATTGTTACCTTTTCTTTTTCTTCTCCCCTTCCTTCCAGACACAATAAATTAAAAGCGGTAATTCTTATGTTTGTGTTTTTCGAGATGTGACAGGGAAATGTGTTGTCTTTGCTGGCCAGATGGAGTAGAGATAAGTGGAACCTTCACATGTAATTGATTTTGCAGGAAAAGGTCTTGATCTGCATTCACTAAATTTTTGCAAAATATACAGCGGCACAGACGTTGTGATCGACACTTCCTGATGAATTCAGAATGAGCTCGGCTACTCCTCCCCTCTGGGCCTCCTCCCAGCCGGAGCCAATTGTTTTGTTTGTAATGCAAGATAAAACAATAGGAAGATAAATGTGTACAGTCAGATATACAGTCACAGTCAGGGAACTGGGCATTTTTTCCCTCTATTATGGATGATCTTGTCCAAGCACAAACGTACCTATGCATGAAACATGTAGACTTACGATTATCATATATACTTCAATTATAACTGTGATTACTCAACTGCAGAATTGCATCTTATAACTAGGGATGCTCAAAGATCCGGGAGATACCCGGATAGTTGCTATCCGGATATCTCCCAGTAAACCTGTGCGGGGTGGGGGGGTCAATCTTACCTATCTGACGTCTTCTTCGTCCGTCCCTCGGCGCCTCCCACGATGCGCTCCACGCGCGTCACGTGATTACAAACGTTTCCTCCTTCAACCCGGAATGAGGAAGTGTTTGTAATCACGTGCCCGCCGCTTGGACCGCATCGTGGGAGGCGCCGAGGGACGGACCGAAGAAGACGTCAGACAGGTAAGATTGACCCCCTCGCCCACCCCGCACAGGTAACTGGGAGATATCCGGATAGAACTATCCGGATGTCTCCCGGATCCGGATTTGAGCAGCCCTGCTTATAACAACAAATCCTTGGTCAATCCTATCACAGGCCCCCTAGTGACTGGACCGCTCAAAGCCTTCCAATGTATTTCAAGCCACAGACTGTCCAATCTCTTGGACGCAATCGATGAGCTGAAACAGCTGGAATTTGCCCGCAGACAGGCTAGAAGGGAGCTTGCAAGCTACAGTAACACAAACTACACACTATTTCAGGGAACAAAGCTGCCACCACCTCTGTAAAGGACAGAAGACCTAACCTCACTGATTCTAAGACCTGCAAATAAAAACAGTTAAAACACACTGATCTGGCTATAATGAACAGTACTTCTGAAAAAGCCTGCTCTGCCTGACCCCAAGTGGGTTCTTAGTTTAGTTTGTCTGAAAAAGAGTAAGAGACTCCCAAGGTGGGCGGGGATAGACCCAAGACCTGCAGTGGGAGAACTCGCCACTGCACTCCATAGGAAATCAGTGGTGGTGAACTCATCTCCATCTTTAGCTGATAGTGACTAAGATAACTCATGGGGAATCATGTGATCATTTTGGTCAAATGAGAGATATGTTAGTCTCTGATTTGCTAGTCATGATCATGTGCTAAAGCAAGATGTGATCACAGCAAATCAGAGCTTTGCAAATCTATCAGCTGATAAACAAATCACATGCTTCTCCATCCAAATGAATGCACAACTAACCACACAACATGACCCACCACACAACTTGGTTACCTGACAAGTACGTACACACACGCCAGCCAACTACAACTTAAAGGGAAGCAGAGACGAAGCAAATTAAAAAAATAGGAAAAGCTTTTATACATACCTGGGGCTTCCTCCAGCCCCATAAGCCTGGATCGCTCCCACACCACCGTCCTCCGCTGCCTCTATCGCCGGTACTGGGTCCCGTCACTTCCGGCGGACGCGGCCAATTTTCCGCATGTACAGGGGCTCCCTCCATATCCTTACGCATGCGCCTGCGTAGTATGGCAACCAATCAGAGGCAGCCTGGTGGTATGATGATCTACCTTTTTTTGCACTTAAATACTATGCCTGCAAGCTAAATGACAAACTGCGCAACATGTCTACATTCAAAAACAACAAAGTTATTCATAAGACTGTTGTACTCACGTTCCAACCTGCATGATAGTTGGGCAGGTTGATCCACTGGTTGGATCTGACAAACAACCTGTTATCAGTTGGTCATCTGGTTGTTTGCCAGCAGTACACACGCCCAACTGATCTTCCAACAGACAAGTTTGTAAGATAGTTGGACAGATTGTTGGTACGTATGTCTAGACATAACCATAACGCTAGTAACTTAAATATCTCTAAAGGCTGGAGTGATGCTATAAAAACACTTTGAAAAGTAGAGGCTGGAGTGATTTTGTCACACTTCACATACACTGTATGGATATTCTGTTCCCTCTGTTCCCAAGAGATAGTGGAATGACTGAGTTGCTTGAGAAATTCTCATTTCCGCATTATTTATGCTTTTTCAAGATCCGGGATTTGCTTGTCTCTGGTGAGAGAGATGAGACCATTTTAATTAGAAGGCTTTTTCTCCCCTCTCCGGTGGGCTGATGGCAGATAAGTTTATCTCTGACCACCATCCCGGCTCTCCGCTCTCCTCTGATGTCGCCGATAACCTACGCCCGCGCTGTCTGGCCTAACAAAAAGCGTTTGCGGTCCCGGGCTGCACCGTTTCTTTACCTGTGATTTGTTAAGGGTGTCTTGTAATTTGTTTGCTGCTAAATCCATTTGGTGTAAGTAAACCGGCGTAATGAGACGGGCGGCGTTGGACGCTCCAGCAGACACCGGCTATCGATCTGCCTAGGCTTATCATGGTCCGGCGAATTCTTCAGGTGTTTCGAGTCGCGTGGGTAGATTTCTAATTGAGGCACGCCAGGCACGCGGTATGCATTTTCCCTTCTGTCGCCTGTACGCCGCTTTTGTCGGCCGGGTGAACTGAAACTGCTTCCTTGTCTGTAATAATATATTATATTGTGATTAAGTCTTTGAACCTGGGGCAGCTATATTGATCTCGTGTAATTGTGTATCTGCTTATGGCTGACAAACGCGCTCCCTTGCGCTAGCACCTTGTGTCCTATCATGAATACGGGAGTAGCAGAAGCACAAGGCTCGGCAAATATTCAGCACTTGAGTATGTGTCGGATTAATGGCAACATCTTGAGTGTGGAGTGACCTGTGCCACCTGGGGTCAGGCCAGGGGCGTAGCAATAGGGGGTGCAGCGGTAGCGACCGCATCATGGCCCTTGGGCCAGAGGGGCCCCATAGGGCCCTCCCTCATCTACAGTATTAGCTCTCTATTGGTCGTGTGCTCATAATAATCACTTCTATAGATACTTTGAATAGTGGTAATCATTAACACACTGTTCCCCATCCCCTACTTGCACCTCTGACACTGTAGTTGCCATTGGCAGGTTTTGGGGCGGCGTATCAGTTGTTATGTATAGAGTGCTTGGGGGGCCCCATTGTAAAACTTGCATCGGGGCCCACAGCTCCTTAGCTACGCCACTGGGTCAGGCTGTGCTGTATGGATGACTGTGCTGGTCTGAGCCTGTTCTGAGGTGAAGCTGTATGGATGACTGTGCCGGTCTGAGCCTGTTCTGAGGTGAGGCTGTATGGATGGCTGTGCCGGTCTGAGCCTATTCTGAGGTGAAGCTGTATGGATGGCTGTGCCGGTCTTTGCCTGTTCTGAGGTGAAGCTGCATGGATGGCAGTGCCGGTCTGAGTCTGTTCTGAGGTGAGGCTGTATGGATGGCAGTGCCGGTCTGAGTCTGTTCTGAGGTGAGGCTGTATGGATGGCTGTGCTGGTCTGAGCCTGTTCTGAGGTGAGGCTGTATGAATGGCTGTGCTGGTCTGAGCCTGTTCTGAGGTGAGGCTGTATGGATGGCTGTGCCTGTTCTGAGGTGAGACTGTATGGATGGCTGTGCTGGTCTGAGCCTGTTCTGAGGTGAGGATGTATGGATGGCTATGCCGGTCTGAGCCTATTCTGAGGTGAGGCTGTATGGATGGCTGTGCTGGTCTGAGGTGATGCTGTAAAAATGGCTGTGCCAGTCTTTGCCTGTTCTGAGGTGAGGCTGTATGGATGGCTGTGCCGATCTGTGCCTGTTCTGAGGTGAGGCTGTATGGATGGCTGTGCCGATCTGTGCCTGTTCTGAGGTGAGGCTGTATGGATGGCTGTGCCGATCTGTGCCTGTTCTGAGGTGAGGCTGTATGGATGGCTGTGCTGGTCTGAGCCTGTACTGAGGTGAGGCTGTATGGATGGCTGCGTCGGTCTGAGCCTGTTCTGAGGTGAGGCTGTATGGATGGCTGTGCCGGTCTGAGCCTATACTGAGGTGAGGCTGTATGGATGGCTGTGCCAGTCTTTGCCTGTTCTGAGGTAAGGCTGTATGGATGGCTGTGCCGGTTTGAGATTGTTCTGAGGTGAAGCTGTATGGATGGCTGTGTTGCTCTGAGCCTGTTCTGAGGTGAGGCTGTATGGATGGCTGCCCCGATCTGTGCCTGTTCTGAGGTGAGGCTGTATGGATGGCTGTGCTGGTCTTAGCCTGTTCTGAGGTGAGGCTGTATGGATGGCTGTGTCGGTCTGAGCCTGTTCTGAGGTGAGGCTGTATGGATGGCTGTGCCGGTCTGAGCCTGTTCTGAGGTGAGGATGTATGGATGGCTGTGCCGGTCTGAGCCTGTTCTGAGGTGAGGCTGTATGGATGGCTGTGCCGGTCTGAGCCTTTTCTGAGGTGAGGCTGTATGGATGGCTGTGCCAGTCTTTGCCTGTTCTGAGGTGAAGCTGCATGGATGGCTGTGCCGGTTTGAGCTTGTTCTGAGGTGAAGCTGTATGGATGGCTTTGCCGGTCTGTGCCTGTTCTGAGGTGAGCCTGTATGGATGGCTGTGTCGGTCTGAGCCTGTTCTGAGGTGAGGCTGTATGGATGGCTGTGCCAGTCTTTGCCTGTTCTGAGGTGAAGCTGCATGGATGGCTGTGCCGGTTTGAGCTTGTTCTGAGGTGAAGCTGCATGGATGGCTGTGCCGGTTTGAGCTTGTTCTGAGGTGAAGCTGTATGGATGGCTTTGCCGGTCTGTGCCTGTTCTGAGGTGAAGCTGTATGGATGGTTGTGCCGGTTTGAGCCTGTTCTCAGGTGAGACTCTATGGATGGCTGTGGCAGTCTGAGTTCTCACTTAGCTGTTCATGTTCTCAAGACCACTCTTACCCCATAGAAGAGAAAGAGACATTGAAAACAGACATAGTGCACAACACTGAATCTCATCAAATTACATTAAAAACCTGTGTTAATTTCATCAAACTTTTTTTTTTTGCTTTAAACCCTTTAAGGAGTGAAACAACCCCTTTTATCTCTTTACCTGATTGGGGTGGTTACAGGGGGAGGGGCTCTCCAGTGAAACTTTCATGGGGCCCTCCAATGTTCACACCCCTTCCCTTGCCTCCCCTTGGTGCCCTTCAGGGTCAGGGCCCATCTCACAGAGGCCATCAAACAGGTGTGGCCGTCATGATCTTCACACCCATAGCAAGTGTAGTCACAGATACACCTGATCTGAAGTATAGTGCCCTGTACCAGAGGAAGAGAAGGTTAGTAATTGGGGCCCAAAAGTAACTCTGCCCCCCCCCCCTGCTCCCCTATAGAGGGGGGAGACCCTCAGAGGTCTGTCCCGGGCCAGGTACTAAGTGGGCCTGGTCCTGTACATAATGCAGAGCGGCAGCGGAGCAGAGTGTTATACATTACCGCCCCATGTCATGTGACAGGGATGGAAGCCGCATAGTGATTGGATGGCTGCACGACACTTGTAAACTGGAGAGGAATGAAGAGGACCTGTATTGGTGTTGGGATCAGGTTTATATATAACACTCCGCCCTGCATTAACGATGTACAGGACAGCTCCCCTCCCCCCAACTCCCACTTTTATTGGCTACTACCCTGCCCTTAACTATGGTACAACGGTGCAGAACGACTTCCTGCACTTAAACAAGTAAGGAAGGAAAAAATGTATCACACCATATGCGAAACTGTGGTTTTTCTCTTTCTTATCCTTCATAATATTTGTTGCCCTGATTTTTTAAACTGTGCAATATACTGCTACCCCCCCACCACCACACACACACACACACACACACACACACACACACACACACTCGCACACTCGCACACACACACACAGGCACACACACTCACACTCACACACACACACACACACACACACACACACACACACACACACACACACACACACACACACACACACACACACACACACACACACACACACACACACACACACACACACACACACACACACCTTTGCCAAGGCACTGAAGATACCATCTTCATCCCAGGTTTGGAGAGGTTAATGGTGGCGTGCCCCTCCCCCTGCGAAGCCTGAAATCTCATCATAAGCCGCAGTCCTGCTTTCATGTTTTGTGTGATCAGTAAAATGGTTGTGCGGGGCGGTAATAATGACGTCCGCTGGGAGAGGAAATGCAAAGTGCCGACACAAGACAGCGAGTTTTACGACCTTCCCAGAGCATCGTGCTTAACCCTTTCCCGCAGCTCTCCACAACGCCTCTCTCATCATTATGGGGCCTGCTGAAAGATCATTTTCCAGGCCCGGGGTCCATTTTGCTGTGCCTCTGCCCATTCCTGCGTATTATAGGTACTCCCTGATCGCCATCTATTGTCTGTGGGGCTTGTTCTGTGGTGTTAATGCCTTCTCTACCTCATTACAGGTCTCTCTGTCTATCATACTCAGGGATCCATTTCCATGGTGCATCCAGCTTTCCCTTCCTCATTACAGGGCCCCAGGGCTGTATTTAGGGTTTGTGCTCCCCTAGGCACCCCAAACCTATGCCCCCCCCCCCCCCGCGGCGAAAAATGGGCGTGGCCACAGAATGCAGTGGGCGTGTCCATAATATACAGTGGGTGTGACCAATTAAAATTTCCTAGTAAGAGTGCAGCCCAAAGTCAGTGGGGCCATGTTTTCTCCCTGGGTATGAGTAAAGTGACCCTAAAAAAGCAAGTAGGAAATGTTCCCCAAAAAAACCACACATTAGCCAGTGCTCTCTCGCACAAAATAGTGGTAGGTATTAGATTGTCAGCTCCCCTGAGAAAAGTCAGTAACATGACTACGTTCTCTGCAAAGTGCTGCAGAAGATGCCAGTGCTATATAAATACATAAGAATATGGTAGGACATTAGACTATGGTAGGATTAGATTGTAAGCTCCTCAGAGGATAGTCAGTGACATGACTACGTACTCTGTGAAGTACTGCTGAAGATGGCAGTACAATACAGTACAGTAGTATGGCAGCATGGCGGCGTAGTGGTTAGCGCTTTCGCCTTGCAGCGCTGGGTTCCCGGTTCCAATCCAGCCAGGTCAACATCTGCAAGGAGTTTTTATGTTCTCCCTGTGTCTATGTGGGCTTCCTTCAGACACTCTGGTTTCCTCCCACATTCCAATAACATGATACAGATAAGTTCATTGGCCTTCCCCTACAAATTGGCCCTAGACTACGATACACACATACACTTATGACTATGGTAGGGATTAGATTGTGAGCCCCTCTGTGGGACAGTTAGTAACAAAACAATACATACTCTGTCTGTACAGCGCTGCATAATATGTTGGCACTATATAAATAATTAGTATAAGTACAGTATAAAGTAGCCAGGTCTATAGGTGTCCCCAATATAGACATACTATAGGTGTCCCCAGTATAGATAGCCAGGTCTATAGGTATCCCCAGTTTAGGTAGTAGTCAGGGGCGTAACTTGAAATCACTGTGCCCCCTTGCGAAAATTTGGATGGGGCCCCCCCTCATAGGTGCCAAATAATCATCATGGGGCATCATTTCACCATAAAATCTGCAATTGGCTGCTATGTATCTCCAAAGGGGGGCTGCTGCTGTGGGGTGGTGGGAGAATATCTCCAAGGGGGGGCTGCTGCTGTGGGGTGCTGGGAGAATATCTCCAAGGGGGGCTGCTGCTGCTACTGTGGGGTGGGTGGGAGGGAAGGTATCTCCAGGGGGGGGCTGCTGCTGCTACTGTGGGGTGGTGGGAGAATATCTCCAAGGGGGGGGGGGGCTGCTGCTGCTGTGGGGTGGGTGGGAGGGACGGTATCTCCAGGGGGGCTGCTGCTGTGGGGTGGTGGGAGAATATCTCCAAGGGGGGCTGCTGCTGCTGCTACTGTGGGGTGGGTGGGAAGGTATCTCCAGGGGGGGCTGCTGCTGCTACTGTGGGGTGGGTGGGAAGGTATCTGTATCTCCAAGGGGGGGGGGGGGGCTGCTGCTGTGACGGACATCGGGGGTCCCCCTCCTGTCACCCTGATCCTCCATAGCGCTGCCGCTGCATTATAAACAGCTTCTCACTCACTTTCCCTGGCTCTGGGCTCCGTTAGATGTTAAGGCTGCAGCGTGGACCTATGGAGGGGCATGGTGACAGGAGGGGGGGCCCAAGGAGAACCAAGAAGAAGTCATCCCCCCCTCTGACCCTGCTCCCGTTCGGGGCGCCCTGTCCCCGCCGCAAATTGAGCCTTCAGAGACGAAGCTGAGCTGATCTAGGGCAGAGACGAGTCTCTGCCAGAGTCTCTAGCAGGCTACTCCAGAGACGGATAAAGACCAAACTGGGCCCTAAGCAAAGTGATAACTTTGGGCCCCCCTGCTCCTGTTGCAAGTCAGGTCGCGTTGATAAGGGAGGTTTACAGGAAGTTAAAAATGGACATTTTAATGCTCTCTAAATCTAAATGTTATTACCCAGCGCTTGCTGAAATAGAAAGTAGCCGTACAGCCTTGCTTTTGTGGCCATGTTGCCTTTCATGTATGGGGACATCTAATCAGCTCAGATCTGAGTATGGTCCATACATGCCCAGTAGTACGAAGGTACGCATGCATGGCTTTTTCCTCTGTGCATGAGCAGATTCGTGCTACTGGGCATGCACAGACCGAAATTGAACTTGCGTAGTATGGTCGCGCTCATACACTAATGGGAACGTAGCCACAAAAGGTAAAGAGGGTACCAGCCAGCAGAAGTGAGTTTGTGAGCGATCTCAAAAGCCTCTGGAGTATCCAGGTAAGTAGCTAACTAACATTTTCTCCTCACAGGTTTGCTTTTAAGTGGCACAGAAATAGACAGCTACATGACAGACAGACACAGAGAGGCAGCATTTCACTTGTCCGCCGGCAAGCTCCTCCTGTGTCCTGTCTCCATCCCTGCCAGCACCTGTACATTTTGTGACTGTGTTAATACATAGGGGTCACAGGGGAACAGGTAGCCAGTGGGGACAGAGATAGGACACAGGAGGGAGTGTACCAGTGGACAGGTGAGTGCACTTTGCTGCCAACACACTGCAGGGCCCCAGGGGGAGCACGAGATGGATTGAGACCTGGGGAGCCTGCCAGTCAGCCCTGCATGATACCCGTGGCAGCAATTCCATAGATTTCAATGTGAAATCTATTAAAAATCTGTTGTGCGACAGTGAGGGCCTATTTCCACTGAGCCCAAAACCAGGCATAATCTGCAGTGTTTCCCCACATACGAGAGGGGCAAGGAAACGCTGCCTATCTCTATCTCTTCAGATTTTTGCAGCATGCAGCCAAATCACTATAGCCTTGCATGGAACAACCTAGCAATTCAGGCTGTGGCTCCGCAGCAGAACAGCTCCTAGTGGAAACCAACCCTTATAGATCCCTCTCCATTTAGATTGAAAGATCTAGCACTTGGTTGCATCCAGTAGCCATCTGGCAGAGTGCGGCCAACATAAAAAGGTTCAGAAATGGATACGGTACCTGCCCTGTTGCGAAGCCATAGCCAAATTGCTATACCCATGCCATGCACAGCTATAGAGATTTGCATAGGTGCTGGGGAAAACTACTCCATGCTGTGCAGAATCGCACCGGCATGCAATTCAGTCAGCATGCTATTGTCTGAATAGGCAGTATTTCCCCATCACGCTTGCATGCAGGGAAACTGCATATTCGGAATTAGTGGAAATGGGCCACATGGAAGGCATGACAGGAGAGGCAGACAGCCAAGTGGAAGGCCTGACTAGATAGATAGATAGATAGATAGATAGATAGATAGATAGATAGATAGATAGACAGACAGACAGACAGACAGACAGACAGACAGACCGAGACACAGACAGACACATGGAAGGCCTGACTAGATAGGTAGATAGACAGACAGAGAGACACATGGAAGGCCTGACAGGATAGACAGAGCCACATGGAAGGCCTGACTAGATAGACAGACAGACAGACAGAGACACAGACAGACACATGGAAGGCCTGACTGACGTAACACACTGACAATACCCTGAATAACACATAGAATAGCACACAGAGAGAAGGGTGAGACATGCAAGTAAACTGGCAGAGGCAAACATGGAAACAGCTATGTGAAAGTTAGGTGAGAAACACACACAAGCCAGCCAAGTAGAAATAGAAGCATCACCTGAGTCACATCATGGAGAAAGTTATATGAAAAAATACTGATTACACACTGAGAGTACCTTGCTCATGGTGGGGTCTGGGGGAGGAGAGTTTGAATCACTAGTTGAATGTTATAATGCCGTTATGTGGGGAGAGCAAACACCAGCACTGAAGATCTTCCCGGGCACTCTGAGATATGCTGCAGCAGCAGGGGAGCTGAATGAGTGAGTCATCAGCACTGACTGTTGATAAACATTCATTCAAACTTCCTCTCCGTGCTCACCCCTCTGCTCTCTCCGTACTCAGCTGTGCAGTAACTATCCTATATGTTCTTCTGGTGCTCTCTCTGGCTTATATGCAGTGGTGATTTACAGGTAGATGGTCAGGCTCCAGCTACTACTCGCTCTGGCTGCTCCCATGAATCGACTCATGAATCAAAGATTGCTGGCCTAGATTCTAGGGCAGCAATATTTGACTCATGAGTCGACTCATAAGTCACAGGAGCAGCCTGCTAGAGACTCTCTGGCAGAGACTCGTACCTAGCTGAAGTGATTAGTGTTGTCCGGATCATGAACGATTCGGATCTTTGATCCGAATCTATTTTATGAGTCGATCATCCGAATCATCAAAATGAACGATTCGGATCGCAAAAGGGGCGGGGCCAGGAGCGACACGCCCCCTCTCAGCGGGCAGCGGGGTCCTGGAAGCAGAGCTGAGATGGATCGCTCTGTTGGATGGGAGCCAGCCTTGCAGCCACAGGTAGATGAGAGAGAGGGGACATGGGTGCCACTGCCAGATATGTGTAGACAGGGCCGAGCCTGGGCGGGTGCTGCGGGTGCAAGGCACCCAGGCGCCTGCCTCTGAGAGGCGCCGCCCGGCCCCGCTCGCCCGGCCCCGCTCTCCCCCTGTGGCCGCCGCCGCTTCAAGCTGCCTCCCTCTAGCCGCCGCGTCAGACCTCGATCAGGCGGGCGGGCGCTAGGACCTAGCACGCCGCACTGATATGCGGAAGTGACATCACTTCCGCATATAGAGCGGGTGCGTCCGGCGCCCTTTTCCTGGTCGGGTCGCCCGCTGATTGAGGTCTGACTGAAGCTGCTGAAAGGTGAGGGGGGAGCGGAGGAGGGAGCGGCGGCGGCGGCGGGGCGCGCTCCTGTCACTCACTAGCTATCGTGGGCACAGATACCACCTGGCTACCTATCCTGGGCACAGATACCCCCTGGCTACCTATCCTGCGCGCACATACCCCCTGGCTACCTATCCTGGGCGCACTTACCCCCTGGCTACCTATCCTGGGCGCACATACCCCCTGGCTACCTATCCTGGGCGCACATACCCCCTGGCTACCTATCCTGGGCACAGATACCCCCTGGCTACCTATCCTGGGCACACATACCCCCTGGCTACCTATCCTGGGCGCACATACCCCCTGGCTACCTATCCTGGGCACAGATACCACCTGGCTACCTATCCTGGGCGCACATACCCCCTGGCTACCTATCCTGGGCGCACATACCCCCTGGCTACCTATCCTGGGCGCACATACCCCCTGGCTACCTATCCTGGGCGCACATACCCCCTGGCTACCTATCCTGGGCGCACATACCCCCTGGCTACCTACCCTGGGCGCACATACCCCCTGGCTACCTACCCTGGGCGCACATACCCCCTGGCTACCTACCCTGGGCGCACATACCCCCTGGCTACCTACCCTGGGCGCACATACCCCCTGGCTACCTATCCTGGGCGCACATACCCCCTGGCTACCTATCCTGGGCGCACATACCCCCTGGCTACCTATCCTGGGCGCACATACCCCCTGGCTACCTATCCTGGGCGCACATACCCCCTGGCTACCTATCCTGGGCGCACATACCCCCTGGCTACCTATCCTGGGCGCACATACCCCCTGGCTACCTATCCTGGGCGCACATACCCCCTGGCTACCTATCCTGGGCGCACATACCCCCTGGCTACCTATCCTGGGCGCACATACCCCCTGGCTACCTATCCTGGGCGCACATACCCCCTGGCTACCTATCCTGGGCGCACATACCCCCTGGCTACCTATCCTGGGCGCACATACCCCCTGGCTACCTATCCTGGGCGCACATACCCCCTGGCTACCTATCCTGGGCGCACATACCCCCTGGCTACCTATCCTGGGCCACAGATACCCCCTGGCTACCTATCCTGGGCACAGATACCACCTGGCTACCTATCCTGGGCGCACATACCCCCTGGCTACCTATCCTGGGCGCACATACCCCCTGGCTACCTATCCTGGGCGCACATACCCCCTGGCTACCTATCCTGGGCGCACATACCCCCTGGCTACCTTTCCTGGGCGCACATACCCCCTGGCTACCTATCCTGGGCGCACATACCCCCTGGCTACCTATCCTGGGCGCACATACCCCCTGGCTACCTATCCTGGGCGCACATACCCCCTGGCTACCTATCCTGGGCGCACATACCCCCTGGCTACCTATCCTGGGCGCACATACCCCCTGGCTACCTATCCTGGGCGCACATACCCCCTGGCTACCTATCCTGGGCGCACATACCCCCTGGCTACCTATCCTGGGCGCACATACCCCTGGCTACCTATCCTGGGCGCACATACCCCCTGGCTACCTATCCTGGGCGCACATACCCCCTGGCTACCTATCCTGGGCGCACATACCCCCTGGCTACCTATCCTGGGCGCACATACCCCCTGGCTACCTATCCTGGGCGCACATACCCCCTGGCTACCTATCCTGGGCACAGATACCCCCTGGCTACCTATCCTGGGCACAGATACCACCTGGCTACCTATCCTGGGCGCACATACCCCCTGGCTACCTATCCTGGGCGCACATACCCCCTGGCTACCTATCCTGGGGCGCACATACCCCCTGGCTACTTATCCTGGGCGCACATACCCCCTGGCTACCTATCCTGGGCACAGATACCACCTGGCTACCTATCCTGGGCACAGATACCCCCTGGCTACCTATCCTGGGCGCACATACCCCCTGGCTACCTATCCTGGGCACAGATACCACCTGGCTACCTATCCTGGGCGCACATACCCCCTGGCTACCTATCCTGGGCGCACATACCCCCTGGCTACCTATCCTGGGGCGCACATACCCCCTGGCTACCTATCCTGGGCACAGATACCCCCTGGCTACCTATCCTGGGCACAGATACCACCTGGCTACCTATCCTGGGCGCACATACCCCCTGGCTACCTATCCTGGGCGCACATACCCCCTGGCTACCTATCCTGGGGCGCACATACCCCCTGGCTACTTATCCTGGGCGCACATACCCCCTGGCTACCTATCCTGGGCACAGATACCACCTGGCTACCTATCCTGGGCACAGATACCCCCTGGCTACCTATCCTGGGCGCACATACCCCCTGGCTACCTATCCTGGGCACAGATACCACCTGGCTACCTATCCTGGGCGCACATACCCCCTGGCTACCTATCCTGGGCGCACATACCCCCTGGCTACCTATCCTGGGCGCACATACCCCCTGGCTACCTATCCTGGGCGCACATACCCCCTGGCTACCTATCCTGGGCGCACATACCCCCTGGCTACCTATCCTGGGCGCACATACCCCCTGGCTACCTATCCTGGGCGCACATACCCCCTGGCTACCTATCCTGGGCGCACATACCCCCTGGCTACCTATCCTGGGCGCACATACCCCCTGGCTACCTATCCTGGGCGCACATACCCCCTGGCTACCTATCCTGGGCGCACATACCCCCTGGCTACCTATCCTGGGCGCACATACCCCCTGGCTACCTATCCTGGGCGCACATACCCCCTGGCTACCTATCCTGGGCACAGATACCCCCTGGCTACCTATCCTGGGCACAGATACCACCTGGCTACCTATCCTGGGCGCACATACCCCCTGGCTACCTATCCTGGGCGCACATACCCCCTGGCTACCTATCCTGGGGCGCACATACCCCCTGGCTACTTATCCTGGGCGCACATACCCCCTGGCTACCTATCCTGGGCACAGATACCACCTGGCTACCTATCCTGGGCACAGATACCCCCTGGCTACCTATCCTGGGCGCACATACCCCCTGGCTACCTATCCTGGGCACAGATACCACCTGGCTACCTATCCTGGGCGCACATACCCCCTGGCTACCTATCCTGGGCGCACATACCCCCTGGCTACCTATCCTGGGCGCACATACCCCCTGGCTACCTATCCTGGGCGCACATACCCCCTGGCTACCTATCCTGGGCGCACATACCCCCTGGCTACCTATCCTGGGCGCACATACCCCCTGGCTACCTATCCTGGGCGCACATACCCCCTGGCTACCTATCCTGGGCGCACATACCCCCTGGCTACCTATCCTGGGCGCATATACCCCCTGGCTACCTATCCTGGGCGCATATACCCCCTGGCTACCTATCCTGGGCGCATATACCGCCTGGCTACCTATCCTGGGCGCATATACCGCCTGGCTACCTATCCTGGGCGCATATACCCCCTGGCTACCTATCCTGGGGACATATATCCCTGGCTATATATTCTGGGGATACTGTCTGTTTGTCATTATGTGCATTTACTGGTGAAAATCTCTCTTATGTGCATTTGCTGGTGAAAAGCTGTCTTCTTATGTGCATTTGCTGGTGAAAAGCTGTCTTCTTATGTGCATTTGCTGGTGAAAAGCTGTCTTATGTGCATTTGCTGGTGAAAAGCGGTCTCTTGTTATGTGCATTTGCTGGTGAAAAGCGGTCTCTTGTTATGTGCATTTGCTGGGGAAAAGCGGTCTCTTGTTATGTGCATTTGCTGGTGAAAAGCTGTCTCTTGTTATGTGCATTTGCTGGTGAAAAGCGGTCTCTTGTTATGTGGGGAAAAGCTGTCTCTTATGTGCATTTACATGGGGAAAAGCTGTCTTTATGTGCATTTACATGGGGAAAAGCTGTCTCTTATGTGCATTTACATGGGGAAAAGCTGTCTCTTATGTGCATTTACATGGGGAAAAGCTGTCTCTTATGTGCATTTACATGGGGAAAAGCTGTCTCTTATGTGCATTTACATGGGGAAAAGCTGTCTCTTATGTGCATTTACATGGGGAAAATCTGTCTCTTATGTGCATTTACATGGGGAAAATCTGTCTCTTGTTATGTGCATTTACATGGGGAAAAGCTGTCTCTTATGTGCATTTAGTGGGGAAATTTTGTCAGTAAGAATAATCTTTTGTCAGTAAATTTTTAGGTATTTGTCAGTAAAAAAATAACGTGAAAGGTTGGCAACACTGGCAGGCTGCGCGGCGCAACGGGAAAGATACAGGCAGCCCACCTTGGGCTTGGCGGCGGGAGGAGCCTACGACAGCGAGAGTAGGGGTGGCTGCAGGCAGCCATAAATACGCAGTGTGTGACTGCGTCGCACTTGCAGAGCCTCTCAGCCTGAGTTACTACAGAGACTAGCAGACTCGCAGGAAGCCAAAGGCAGCCAGGAGCAAGCCCATGGAAGGAGGGTAGGAATGGGGTATCACATGCATGCGTAAAGAGGTGGAAGGTGTGGGGTGTGATTAGGCAGGACACTGGTGTGGTTATGTTGGTTGGGGGCGCGGTAAATTTAACCACTCCCATAGGCGCCAGAGAAAATCTTGCACCCAGGTGCCAGGCACCCCAGGCTCGCCCCTGTGTGTAGAGCACACATACTGGCTGAAACGTGCTGCTCATTATAGGCTGGCTGTTCCGTAGTGCTGCACAGTGATCACATTGGAAGCTTTTGGCTCAGCACAGCTCAGTAACTTTGCAGACACTGTGATTGAAAGGCAATATAATCCTCCTGCACTCGGCACTAAACAGCTGCACTTATCTTCTGGGAATGCTTTCTTTCACTGTGCGACCTTTTCTTTCAGAGTGTACAGATGAGCATATAGGTGAAATATATGTAAAGCATATGACTTCAGCATGTGGGTATTACGTGCAAACATTTCTGCTCTCTGCTCGTCCCTCCTCCCTTCTCTGTCCACTCCCTGCCCTCTGTCCATCTTCTCCCCTTCTCTGTGTGTCCACCCCCCTCCCCTTCTCCTGTCCACAGACCTGTCCTGCTGTTCATTTCACCCCCGAATGCTTCTGGTAGTAAAATGATCCGAGATTCGGATCAAAGATCCGGATCTCTTCAATGATCCGATTCGAATCATCCGGATCATTGAAAAGATCCGAACTTCCCATCTCTAGAAGTGATGGGAAGTCCGGCTCACTAAAGAGCCACATGCGGCTAGGGGATGACGCGCTGGGCCATCCCAGTTCTGAAATGGGGGGGGAGCGAGTTCCCCTCCATGTGGTTGTGCTCTCTGCCGCAGACCCCCCCCCCCCCCCCCCCCCCCCCCCCCTCTGAAATCAACTTTTTTTTTTCCCATGATAACATTTTTACAAGAAAAAAAATAATAATAATAAAAATACATAGCCAATAGGTGGGCGCCCCCCCTCGAGGGGCCGCCCATGGCACTGGCCCACGGGTGCCTCTTAAGAGATACGGCCCTGCAGGGCCCTCTGTCTACCATACTCAGGGATCCATTCCCATGGTGCCTTCAGCCTCCTCTTCCTCATTACAGGGCCCTCTGTCTACCATATTCAGGGATCCATTTCCATGGTGCCTTCAGCCTCCTCTTCCTCATTACAGGGCCCTCTGTCTACCATACTCAGGGATCCATTTCCATGGTGCCTTCAGCCTTCTCTACCTCATTACAGGGCCCTCTGTCTACCATACTCAGGGATCCATTTCCATGGTGCCTTCAGCCTCCTCTTCCTCATTACAGGACTCTCTGTCTACCATACCCAGGGATCCATTTCCATGGTGCCTTCAGCCTTCTCTTCCTCATTACAGGACTCTCTGTCTACCATACTCAGGGATCCATTTCCATGGTGCCTTCAGCCTCCTCTTCCTCATTACAGGACTCTCTGTCTACCATACTCAGGGATCCATTTCCATGGGGCATTCAGCCTCCTCTTCCTCATTACAGGTGTCTCTGTCTATCATACTCAGGGATCCATTTCCATGGTGCATTCAGCCTCCTCTTCCTCATTACAGGACTCTCTGTCTACCATACTCAGGGATCCATTTCCATGGTGCCTTCAGCCTCCTCTTCCTCATTACAGGACTCTCTGTCTACCATACTCAGGGATCCATTTCCATGGTGCATTCAGCCTCCTCTTCCTCATTACAGGGCCCTCTGTCTACCATACTCAGGGATCCATTTCCATGGTGCATTCAGCCTCCTCTTCCTCATTACAGGACTCTCTGTCTACCATACTCAGGGATCCATTTCCATGGTGCATTCAGCCTTCTCTACCTCATTACTGGACTCTGTCTACCATACTCAGGGATCCATTTCCATGGTGCCTTCAGCCTTCTCTTCCTCATTACAGGGCCCTCTGTCTACCATACTCAGGGATCCATTTCCATGGTGCATTCAGCCTCCTCTTCCTCATTACAGGGCCCTCTGTCTACCATACTCAGGGATCCATTTCCATGGTGCATTCAGCCTCCTCTTCCTCATTACAGGGCCCTCTGTCTACCATACTCAGGGATCCATTTCCATGGTGCCTTCAGCCTTCTCTTCCTCATTACATGTCTCGCTGTCTACCATACTCAGGGATCCATTCCCATGGTCCCTTCAGCCTCCTCTTCCTCATTACAGGAATCTCTGCCTACCATACTCAGGGATCCATTTCCATGGTGCCTTCAGCCTTCTCTTCCTCATTACTGAACTGACTGTCTACCATACCCAGGGATCCATTTCCATGGTGCATTCAGCCTTCTCTACCTCATTACAGGGCCCTCTGTCTACCATATTCAGGGATCCATTTCCATGGTGCCTTCAGCCTTCTCTACCTCATTACTGGACTCTGTCTACCATACTCAGGGATCCATTTCCATGGTGCCTTCAGCCTCCTCTTCCTCATTACAGGGCCCTCTGTCTACCATACTCAGGGATCCCTTTACATGGTGCATTCAGCCTTCTCTTCCTCATTATTGAACTGACTGTCTACCATACCCAGGGATCCATTTCCATGGTGCATTCAGCCTTCTCTACCTCATTACAGGTGTCTCTGTCTACCATACCCAGGGATCCATTTCCATGGTGCATTCAGCCTTCCCTTCCTGATTACAGGACTCTCTGCCTACCATACTCAGGGATCCATTTCCATGGTGCCTTCAGCCTCCTCTTCCTCATTACATGACTCTCTGCCTACCATACTCAGGGATCCATTTCCATGGTGCATTCAGCCTCCTCTTCCTCATTACAGGACTCTCTGTCTACAATACCCAGGGATCCATTTCCATGGCGCATTCAGCCTTCTCATCCTCATTACAGGACTCTCTGTCTACCATATTCAGGGATCCATTTCCATAGTGCATTCAGCCTCCTCTTCCTCATTACAGGACCCTCTGTCTACCATAGTTATTGAAAAGGCTGTCTACCTCCAACTTGAAGACAGGCTCTCCAGAAACAACATCCTTGACCCTCTTCAATCTGGCTTCAGGAAATACCACAGCTGTGAAACAGCCCTCACCCAGATTTGCAATGATCTGTTCATTGCAAGAGACAAGGGTCAATGTTCCATCCTGATTTTGCTCGACCTCTCAGCGGCTTTTGACACAGTCGATCATGAAATCTTGCTCAACAGGCTACAAGAGTACTGTGGCATAGATAGCATTGTTCTCCAGTGGTTCAACTCCTTCCTGGCTGGCAGAACACAAAGGGTAGCCTTAGGGCCCTTCCTCTCCAACCCTGTACCACTAAAATACGGTATACCTCAGGGCGCAATATTATCCCCTTTACTTTTCACCATATACATGCTGCCACTTGGAGAAATCATACAAAAACATGGCCTGACATATCATTGCTATGCTGATGACACCCAGCTATATTTGTCATTCAAACCTGGCATCACAGACCCTACTCCACAAATAAACTCATGCTTAGCTGAGCTTCAGGAGTGGATGAATATTAATTGGCTAAAACTTAATGTTGACAAAACTGAGGTTCTTGTTATTGAGGGCCAGGGCTCAACAGCAAAGCAGCCCCAGTCTCAACCAACACTGCTAAGGATAGGGAGCTCAGACCTGAACAACTCAGACTGTGTGCGCAGCCTGGGAGTACTGATTGATAGGAAATTAAGCTTCAGGAATCAAATCTCAGCTGTTGTGAAACATTCCTTCATTCATCTAAGGAATATTGCAAATATTAAACACCTAATTCCTTCAGAGGATCTTCCAACCCTAGTCCATGCCTTCGTCACATCAAGGTTAGACTACTGCAACGCCCTCTACACAGGCCTGCATAAGAAAGACTTACGCCGCCTGCAATTAGTACAGAATGCCGCCGCAAGGCTGTTAACGAGCCAACCCCGCCATTGCCACCTAACACCAACCCTGTGCTCACTCCACTGGCTACCGATAAAATGGAGAATTCTGTTTAAGATTGGCTTACTGACATTCAAATCCTTGCACAATCTGGGCCCTGGATACCTGAAGGACTTGTTGCAACTGCATCACCCCCCCCACAATCTTAGATCAACAGGACGCAACTCCATGGTCACCCCCAGAGTCCACCTCAAAACCTTTGGAGACAGAGTCTTTTGTCATGCTGCCCCTACACTTTGGAACTCCCTGCCACAACCAATCAGGACAGCTCCATCCCTGGAAGCATTTAAGTCTAAACTGAAAACCTACCTCTTTAATCTGGCATTCATGAACATCTGACTATCTCCTCTGTAACACAACCCAGCCTGCAACCCTGTATTAATCTGAGACACAATTATGCGCTTTGAGTCCTATGGGAGAAAAGCGCTTTACAAATGTTATTATATTGTATTGTACCCAGGGATCCATTTCCATGGTGCATTCAGCCTTCTCTTCCTCATTACTGAACTGCCTGTCTACCATACTCAGGGATCAATTCCCATGGTCCCTTCAGCCTCCTCTTCCTCATTACAGGACTCTCTGCCTACCATACCCAGGGATCCATTCCCATGGTCCCTTCAGCCTCCTCTTCCTCATTACAGGACTCTCTGCCTACCATACCCAGGGATCCATTTCCATGGTGCATTCAGCCTACTCTTCCTCATTACAGGACTCTCTGCCTACCATACTAAGGGATCCATTTCCATGGTGCATTCAGCCTCCTCTTCCTCATTACAGGTCCCTCAGTCTACCATACTCAGGGATCCATTTCCATGGTGCATTCAGCCTTCTCTACCTCATTACAGGACTCTCTGCCTACCATACTCAGGGATCCATTTCCATAGTGCATTCAGCCTCCTCTTCCTCATTACAGGGCTCTCTGTCTACCATACTCAGGGATCCATTTCCATGGTGCCTTCAGCCTCCTCTTCCTCATTACAGGGCTCTCTGTCTACCATACCCAGACATCCATTTCCATGGTGCATTCAGCCTTCTCTTCCTCATTACAGGACTCTCTGTCTACCATATTCAGGGATCCATTTCCATGGTGCATTCAGCCTCCTCTTCATCATTACAGGACTCTCTGTCTACCATACCCAGGGATCCATTTCCATGGTGCATTCAGCCTTCTCTACC